>NC_061508.1:8078015-8278255 GCF_022539505.1 Lolium rigidum | reverse complement strand
TAAAAGAAGGTCCATAGTCAAGTTCTCATATCTCCTCTACGTATCCAAAATATGTGTCCTTTTGACCTTTGTTGTTTGTTGCATCAAAGCAAACACCACTGTTTTGGTTGGTGCTCTTTTTATCTTGGGCGATTGTACGTGTAAAATGTATTCACATTTAGCTCGTACCTGAAAGTCAATACCGTCGAAGATGGTGTCTGGGCCAACAAGTACAGCTGATCTCTGATAGTTCTATCATTCATAAGATATTTTTGCAACCAACCTCCGAAACTCTCCATGTGTTCACGTATAATCCAGTCGTCTGACTGCCCTGGGTTTTGGGAGCATACAAAATTCTTGTGTGCATTGATATACAGAGCCACCAAGGTGGAACTTTGTAGAACTATGTAGTGTGCTTGAGTAAAAGAATGCATATCCATAAATATCATTGCTTTCTGTCCTAGCGTGCCTTTTCCACTCAGCCTCCCCTTGTGCCGAGATTCAGGAACACCAATCGGTTTAAGGTCAGGAATAAAGTCAACACAGAACTCAATGAACTCCTCTGTTTCATAGCCCTTGGAGATGCTTCCTTCTTTCCTAGCACAGCTATGAACATATTTCTTTAAGACTCCCATGAACCTCTCAAAGGGGAACATATTGTGTAGAAACACATGACCGAGAATGGAAATCTCATCGACCAGGTGAACGAGGAGATGCGTCATAATATTGAAGAATGATGCTGGGAACACCACCTCAAAACTAACAAGACATTGGACCACATCATTCTGCAACCTTTGTAGACTTTGTGGATTGATTACCTTCTGAGAAATTGCAATGAGGAATGCACATAGCTTCACAATGGGCACTCAAACATTTTCTGGTAGAAGCCCCCTCAATGTAATCAGAAGCAATTGCATCATTATCACATCGCAGTCATGAGACTTCAAGTTCTGGAATATTTTCTCTGCCATATTTATTATTCCTTTTATATTCGAGGAGAAGCCAGATAAGACCTTGATACTGCTCAGGCATTCAAAAAATATTTCATTCTCTGCTTTTGTAAGAATGTAGCTGGAGTAATGACGTCCTTTATCTATCTCGTGCAGTTTCCTTGGGTCTTTCATAAGTTGTTTGTCCCCCCGTCCTTCTAGTTTATCTTTTATCTTCCCCTACACGCTCAGGAAGCCTAGCAGGTTCACGCAAAGATTCTTCGTCACGTGCATCACGTCGATTGAAGAGCCCCTACACGCCTTTTATCACGTAAGAGTTCATGCAAAGATTTTTCGTCACGTGCATCACGTCTTTTATCTTCCCCTACACGCCCAGGAAGCCTAGGACTTTCCAATAGGGTAGCTCCAAAAATATGGATTTCTTCTTCGACATGGCCGTGTGTCCGGCAGCGTCATTCGAAACAAACTATTCGCCAGGACCCTTTCCAAAGATTACTTCTAGATCCTTGACCATACCAAATATATCATCACCATGACGGTGGGCATGCTTCTTCCGGTGATCTGCCTCACCGTTAAACTGCTTTCCTTTCTTTCTTACGGGATGGGTACGCGTAAGAAGTCGATGATGCCCCAGGTACACGACCTTCTTAGATTTATCCAAATATACATTGTCAGTCTCATCTAAATAGTGTGTGCATGCATTGTATCCCTTGTTTGACTATCCGCAAAGGTTACCAAGAGCAGGCCAATCGTTGATGGTTACGAAAAGCAACGCTCGTAGGTCAAATTCTTCCTGTTTGTCCTCGTCCCACACACGTACACCTATTATGGCTCACAACTTCAAAATTTCTTCTACTAATGGTTTCAGGTACACATCAATGTCCTTGCCAAGTTGCTTCGGGCCTTGGATGAGCACTTGCATCATAATGACCGTCCGCTTCATGCACAACCAACGAGAAATATTATAGATACATAGAGTCACATGCCAGGTGCTATGACTGCAGCTCCGCTCTCCCAAAATTTTCATGCCATCTGTACTTAGACCAAACCTTTAAGTTCTGCAGCGCCTCAGTAGTACTAGTACTTTTATCGATTTCTCTCCACTCTCACTTCCATCAGCACAGGTGTCTCAAGATCACTATTTTTCTTATTTCGGCCTTCTTGTGCCATCGCAACAACCCCGGCGTGCTCTTTATTTATGAACAAACGCTTTCATCCATGGTATTATAGGAACAGGGCCACATATACCCTGGGTAGGAACCTCCCTTCCCGGGGCGCGCCCTCAACATCACCTCTGGGCTTCTTCTCATCCGATCTTATACTCACAATGAAGTGCACACACCGGCATGCATCTAAAATTCCTGTACTCACCGCGGTAGAGATGCAACATTAATGCATGCATGTATCTTCTCGTACGTCTAATCCTAGAGGGCGTACAAATATTCGCGCTTCATACGATCGCCGGGCGATTCCTTCCGTTACCTTGAAGTCAAGCTTAATTATTTTCAAGAACTTTTTCAAACTCCCGAGTCAAATACACCGTTGTCTACCTTCCATTGCAACACCCTGTTGTGATACCTAGCTTTTTCTAGCCATCTTCGTAAGTTAGGTACAACAATTTGTTGTGATCCTCTAACATCTCGGGTTTAAGTTCAACCTTTCTTTTTTAGTTTCACGGGCTTCCTTGCAAATGGTGATAGGGTATCCACCAGACATTTGGTTTGCTCCATCGGCCGCCGCCCCTCCACCGGCAAGCTCTGCGCCGTATCCTGAAGCTCCAGATCCCTCTGGAACGCCATTTGCAACAACGCCTTTCTCGGACCAGGCTTCCGCCCCTGAGATGTACTTGGCTTATAGCTTCACTTGATCTCTCGAACCCCGCCGTCGCGCTGACGGAGGCGAGCTCTGGGGCAACGGCGATTGGCCCAAACGAGCCCACGCAGAAGCTGAAGCCTCCGCACCAAGGTGAGCCAGCTCGATCCTCCGTGTGGCCCTCGCCCTTCGACCTCGACATCGCCATTGCCGATCCAGCTTCCGCACCCTCAACGGCTTCGCGAGGTCCCATCTCCTTCTCCCCAACTCCAGCACCGGTCCACCGCCACCACAATCGATCCCCCGCCTCCTCTCCCTCCTCATCCGTGCAGATCGCCAGCGTCAGCCTCCGATTCGCCTTGGATTTGGGTAGGAACCTAGCTATCGGCGGTGAGCTCGAAGTGGGTGGGTGCGGTGGTATGGAGGAGGTAAGTGGTAGGAGAGGGCGGTCGCGCGACGCGTGGAGATGCGCCCCGCGTCCCCTGGCCCGCCATGGACGCGAATCGAGGTGATCCCGCCATGAACAGGACCTCGGGTCGGGCTCGGGGTGCGATCGCCTAGGAGTCACGAGAGCGTCATCCTCTTCCTTTCGGTCCTCAACCTTTCCTTTTCAGTTTCACATTGTCTCCTTGCATCAGCAATGGCCCGACCAAGATCATCATCAGGCTCATCTATGCCTCTTGGTCTTCTTCTTCATTGTCTTCATTGCCTTCTGATGGAAAAACAACCCCCATTTGCTGTATCACCGTATTCAGGGAACATGGGATAGTTGTCATCATCCTCTTCTTCTTCTTCATTGTCTTCCATCATAACCCCTCTTTCAACATGCTTGGTCCAACAATTGTACTGGGGCATGAAACCGGACCGCAACAGGTGGCTGTGAATGGTACTCGAGGAAGAGTAATTTACGACATTCTTACAGTTAACACATGGACAATACATAAAGTCACCATGTTTTTTTGCCTCAGCCACGTTGATAAAATTTCTCAGGCCCGAAGTGAACTCGTTAAAGCGTCGGTCAATGTACATCCATTGTCGATTCATCTGTATGATATAATTAAGCTTATCAAAAACCATTACAGAACATCATGATTAGTGAAATGTTGTATATATATATATACACATGCATTTTATCAATGACATATGAAAGGATAAAGTTGTTAACCTCGATGGAGAAGAAAAAAGACAGTTAAGTGTGGCTTGTTTTGTGTGAACTCAAGTGGCAAAACCTCTTAGGCATTTCATAGAACACCTCTTATGCATATGAAGAGAGCAAAGCAACATACACCCCTCTTGTGATAAGACGTGGAAAAATGGCTATGTGTGGCTCACACTTGAGCAGGGGCAAGGTATATGTAGGAAGATGGGGACTTTGTCCCGGTTGGTAAGGCAAACCGGGACCATATGGTAGTCCTTTGGTCCCGGTTTGTATTACAAACTGGGACTAAAGGGTTCCGAGGCCTGACAAGGCCTGCCACGCCCTGCTGAAACCCCTTTAGTCCCGGTTTGTATTACAAACCGGGACCAAAGGCCCCAAACGAACCGGGACCAATGCCCCCCATTGTTCTCGGTTTTCTTTAAAACCAGGCTATTGCTCCCAGGGTCTTTGGACAAAAGGCATGTTTTCTACTAGTGACAGTGCCGCTCCTGCTCGTTGAGAACATCATACATGCTATCAATAAAAATTTGCACAAGGAAGGGGTCTGGAAGACCCCAGAAGAACTTCTATTCCAACACGTGGCAGGTTAGAAATTTGCAGACATGCCCTTTTTCAACACTCCCTCTGAAGAACTAGAAAATTGAGGATAAGGCCTGCCATATTACAAAAAAAAAACACCCTGGAACTAAGAATAGGAATGCAATCAGGTCCCTGGGTGCCTCTGCCACCAAACGCCGGCGTCCTCAAGGCGTCGCCGCCGAGGAACAGGGCGCAAGCACCCGAACACCCCTTTCCGGCGTGGTTCCTTCGCAATTGGACACCTCGAAACCACCGGGGAAGAACCACTTGGTGGGAGCTAGGTGCCGAGCTCCAGCAGCTAGGAAGAAGAGCCTCCGAACTGGAGGTCGTAGAAATGCCGCCATGCCGGCTGAAGATGGCGGAGGCGAGAAGGCCATCCACATGGTTAAGCTCGTCGAAGAAGAACCGCGGAAGAATTGAAGCCGGTTGAAGAAGAACAGAGCACACAGAGCAGCTTCCTCCTCCTTGCCACCACGGCAGGTCAGGATCAACTGCCACACAGAACTATTCTTCACCGACCAGCGACGGCGAGCCAAGATTCTAGCCAGAACTAGAGCCGACGAGGACCGCCTATCCACTCCCTCGCCTCCGAGGCCGGCCGAGTGGTAGACAGAGATCCATCTCGCTACTTCTTTGCGGTGCCTCTCCAAGCCACCATGGCCGAGAGGGAAGCCATTAGCTCGATAGCAACTCTGGAGCAAAAGGGGGCCCAGATTCGACTTATTGTTGGAGGAGGCGGTGCTGCTCCGCTCCGCCCATGGCTCCGACAACCGGAGCAGAAGCAGAGGAAGAAGCACCCCTAGGGTGCCGAAGATCTGGCGGAGGGGATCGACGACGGTTCTCCATCTATGAGGCATACACCTTGCCAAACAGCCAAAACCCAGAAGAAAACTACAGATCTACACCCTATTCTACTCCGACACCTACCCAGGACCAACTCCGGCCAGCTAGCCTAGCGGAGAGGCTGGCGGCGGCCCGGTCAGCGGTGGAGGACTCTTAAGGTTACTGTAGATGTGTGAGAGCGGTGCTTGCTAAGTAGAACGGTCGGGTCATCCATACATGTTATCAATTGTGCCCCTAATCTACAGCTAAATTAACAATCAGTCCTGCTGTTTTTTTTTTAATCAGTCCTAGCAAAGAGTAACATAGAAGGAGTTGACGCTAGTGAACACTCGTCTATGTAACAGGCCGTCGAATCAAGAAGCACGATCCCGGGCCGGAACAATCGGCCCGCTAGCATATAAGCCGCACGATCATCTGAATCAAAAAGGAGAAAAAGGACGAATCTTCTACATGTTGCTGTTGGCAATCTCGGGAGTTCTTTTCTCCACTTGACTACTATAGCTAGTCAACTAGTAATCCAATAAAAGCTTCCACGCGAAAACAAAACTTACAAGAGAACAATCCGAAATTTGGTGCTCTATTCCAAAGGGCCCTGAGTGTTAGCATGGCATTTTACTGGAGTTACTTGTGGTATTTTCTGGGTATTAATGTCTACATCTCGTCAATGCAGACGATTAATTTGATGTGAACAGGTTTTCCGTCCCATGCCGAGCAACGCCGTGCTCACACCGCAATCATACACAATCATCCGACTATGTCTATTGGCAGCTAAATGGGTGCTAAATGGCTCCTGGGAGGATCAAATTTGTAGAACATTGTCTCTTAAATAATTTTGAAATCTGATCTGAGAATTACACACAAAAAGGATCATGTTTCCATGTGGCATAAATTTTCCTCGAAAGTATTTTTCTCCCTATAGAAAGAAAAAAAAACTTCGATGCTCGAACAAGAAAGTAATTAGAGAACACTAAATTTCTTATATTTACACATGGATTTGCATTCGTGTTTTTCCAAAGAACTTTTATTAGCACTAAAAGGACTAAGACTTTTACATGTCTTACTTTATTGAACTTCCAATCTTTTGCACCAGTAGATGCTCCGAGTTCTAGGTGCACCTTTGAATTCCCTTCAAAGACCCCTTTGATGATGGAGTGCGCATGGCACACACACTCCTCACATGTTCGCACATGGACATCGTGCATTTTCCTTGGAAGACAATTTTCTAATAAATCATGACATGTTCTAACTAAATTGCATAATGCAATAGAATAAAAAACATTAGACTTGCCACAGGGATGGAAATCTAGTTTTCTTTTAAAGGCATGGCGAAATTTTAAGCTGTGATAGCATACAAAACTAGCCAAAAAAAACTGCAGAACATGTAAAAAGTGGTTCAACTAGACGGGCCGCCATGATTCACTAAAATGCCAAATGTTGATCAAACGCATACTTGTGTTGCTCTTCTTCTGTATTAGGTATGGGATATAGATAATCCCATGATATACTATTTTCTAGGAGGGAGTGGCTAATTTTAGTCTACATGGGAATAATTATTCCTTAGTATTTATTGCATAAATCTCAGTCTTCACATGAGATGACTCTTAGCAATTACTTATAAATGCTACATGGGAAAAATATTTGTGCGGACGTAGAAATAGTTATCTCTCAGTCGCGTGGGAAATAGCAAAACCCTTTTTACGAAATTTGACAGTTAGTTAACAATTATGCATCGTTGACATCCGATATTTATGGTCGCATTTTTCTCTCAAAAACATGTTGTCTTTACATACTAATAATGTGGATTTATAATCTCGTGCCACGGTGGCCTCCCCTGGCAAAAAAAAAAAAAGTTATACTCTCATGACATATCAGATATTACATATAGCATGTAAAAAATAATACTAGTACAGATACTAGGATTATTTGATGATTGCTATCTCATTTCCCCAGTGAATCTGCGGGTAAGCTTAGCAATATGTCCACTTTTCTCTCGTGTACACACTCTCGACCTCTGTCCCTTGCAATTATTTCGTTCCAACTAACTTAACCGCAGACGCCTCTGCCCTGTGCCATGTGCTCAGTCCTCACTCAATGTCCGCATCTCTTGACTTCCACCCCCCTCTCGTCATCGTCGCCATGGCTGCTCAAAGGTACGCGCGATCGGTCAGCGAATCTCTTGCCTCACCTGAAACATAGCAATCTCAACCCGAGCTGAGTATTTCTTTTCTTCTTTTCTTCAAACAAGGAGCTGAATATTACTGATGATGTGTGTTGTGCCGAACAGCGATTGATTAAGTAGGAGGGTAGAAGAGATACAGAGATCGATGGAGATTGAGGAAGACGAGTCCTGCGAGACGGTGCCGGAGATGGAGGCTCCCGGCGTGAGCACGGTGGCGATCGCGGTGAGCGGGAGCAAGAACAGCAGGCACGCGCTCAAGTGGGCCCTCGACAAGTTCGTGCCCGGAGGCCAGGTCCTCTTCCGGATCCTGCATGTCCGCTCGCCCATCACCATGGTGCCCACTCCAAGTCTGTATTTTCCTTTTTCCTCTTGTTCCTCCATTGCTGCATATTTTCTCCATGATTGTATACTGTCTGAATTTGCAGTTCTTGATGTCTGAACAAGAAAATGCAGTTTTTTGTAGATAATGAACATTTTCCTTCGTCAGTATTCTTTTCTCTCTGTCGCTCCGTTGCTGCAGATTTTCTGAATCACTGCAAACTGTCTGAATTCGGAGTTCTTGACGTTTGCACGAATAAAATGCAGTTTTTTTATAGACACCTTTATATCAGAAAATACAGATCTTAAGAAATATATGCTTCAGGGGTCTGCTTATCCATAACTCGAACAAAACGATGATGACTTTTATCTGTCAGTTTCAACAATTTATCTTGCCAGTAGCACCATCCATGAACAACTTATTTTAGCTGTCAGTGTCACAAGATTACACCTACCAGAGTACCAACTGCAGACTGCAGAGTTTGTCCTTCAGCGTACTGCATTATTAGGTCGATGAATACGAATTCTGGATCCTTTTTTGTTTGAGCTAGGTTTGGACAATATTGAATTAATACTGTAGCTGCAGTCTGTTACTAAATATTCAGAACGCTGACCTGCTATTCTTCATCTTCTTTCAGTGGGCAATTATGTCCCGATTTCAAGAGTGCGAGATGATGTAGCATCGGCATACAGGGAAGAGGTGGAATGGCAAGCAAGGAATATGTTGCTTCCATTCAAGAAGATGTGTGCTCAAAGACAGGTTAATTGGCTTGCGCAATTTTATAGTTTACCGCGCATATTGCATTTAACAACTCCTGAAATATGATATTAATTTGTTTTACTCCGTTTGATGAACAGGTGGAAGCTGAAGCTGTTTTACTTGAATCTGAAGATATGCCTTCTGCTATAAGCGAAGAAATCGACAAATTTAATATCGGCAAGTTGGTCCTAGGTTCTTCATCGAAAAGCATATTCCGAAGGTATATTCTCTTGACTGATGTCTCAGTATTATTCTGAAACATTATTTAACCTACTACTTGATAAACTTTTTGGATTATAGCTGGCGTACTATGAAAAAAAGTCGGAAAAGCTTAAGCATTTGGTAGGATTACTATTGTTTGCAATTAATTCCCAGCTACCGGCCTAACACTGAAGGTTGCACTTGCACTGCAACTACCTGATTGCAAGTATATGTTGAATTCTGCAGAAACTCTAGGATGAGCAATTGTTCACAAAAAGGCATTAAGTACTGAATATCGCTACCTGTTCCTTTCTATCAATTATCTAGCCAAAAAATTACACCAGTATTTTAGTGGTGGTGTGGCTTCACTAGGATTGTGCACTATGAGACACTTTTATACATAAAAAGAAAATAGTCTGCCAACAGTTTTGAAACAATAGTCTGCAATTATATGAGAAGAAAGCATATTCTGCAATGATGATCATTGGTTTAACATTATCAACTACTTCCAGGAAGCTCAAAGTAAGCAAGACTGCATCCAAAATCTCTGAATGCATTCCAAGATTCTGTACAGCATACATCATCTCAAAAGGCAAACTATCATTTGTGCACGCAGCTACATCTGATACCTGTGAAACACCTAGGTCTATATCTTCTTCAACTGTTTCTTCTCCTAGCATCAGAAGCCTATCCTCTAGTGCACGCTCAGGTAATACTCAAGTCTGTGAAAAAAATTGTCTTCTAGAATTTGTGATTTCTTACAATTATCAACTGACTACAATCAATTTATCCGTGCAAAAACAATGTAGCTAGTCTGAATTTACCTCTATTTAGATGAGCAACTTCACATAAGTAGAACTACCAAACTCTCAGGAACCTGCCTCAGAAAATAATATATGAAAGAAAGGACGTACCCAGTGCTGAGAGCTCCCGCACTGTGCGGGGTCATGCCTCAGAAAATCAGGAACAAAAAATTTCTCGTGTAGTAACTGTTCTTTTTACTGCAGATTGGATCCACAGAAATGGAATAGAAAATGTGCCATTCCACCAGACTTCTCTGTCATCTCAGCATGATCACACACTCGCACACGTAAACAAGTTGTCTAACAGGGGAGCTAGCCCTTCAGATAGTACTGGAAGCGAGATCTCTTACAATGATGGCACAACCCTGATTACGAATTCACACTCGGTCACATCGGAAATACAGTTCAGCAGCAGCAGCAGTGGGAATTCAATTCAAAAGAGCTTTCTAAGAGATAGTTCCCTGGATGGCACTGATCTGCGGGCATCAGTTTCAGATATTGCAACGAGTCTGAACCATTCTGTTGGCCAGGTAGCAATTTCAACTTCTAAGTGAAAACGGTATTTCATTCTCTTCCATTGAAAAATGGGTTTCATTAGATAATGGAGAGTTCACCTCCGTCTGATGAATGGTACAATGTGCAGCCAAAGCAAAATATTACTACATGAAAGCTAACATGTTTGTCCTTGTCCTTTAACCTTTGTTGGCAAACAGCACGACCTGAAGCTTGAAATTGAGAATATCAAAGTCAAGCTGCAACATCTTCAGAAGCTTCATGAAGTTGGTCAGAATGAATCGGTTGACTCCCCTCAGAAAGTAAGGTTTAAACACTAATTAAAAGTGTCTAGTGACCTACAATGCCTTATGTGTTTCTTGTTGTATCTTTTCTGTTAGGTAAATACCTTGGGAATTCGGCCCGTCGAGGACCAAATTAAGCATAGAGAGATCGACCTGACAGAACATATGGTGAGGAGATTGGTAAGGCAAATGGGAAGAGAAGAACATAATGTAACCAAAACAGAATCTCAAACCAGCCAAGACTCTTCTGAAAGGGAAGCAATACAGACTAATGGTGATCATCAAAGTGCCGTCGAAAACAAAACAGGACAGGAAATTGCCGGACGTTTTTTTACCGAGTATAATAGGTACTCATGGGAGCAGATACAAGCGGCGACGTCATCATTTTCAAGTGATCTTGTGATCGGCAAGGGAACTTATGGTACAGTCTACAAGGCGAAGTTTCGGCATGCTGTTGCAGCAGTGAAAGTTCTGAACTCCCTTGAAGGTTGTGGATCTCAGCAGTTACAGCAGGAGGTACTATATTTTTCTTGCCAGCACACAAATTTGTAACTAGCCAGATGTTCTGTTTTCTGAACTTCTGTATTACAACTGCGCATCTTTTTTTGCTACAGCTTGAGGTGCTTGGCAAGATCCGGCACCCTCACCTGCTGCTTCTTCTGGGCGCCTGCCCGGAACATGGCTGCGTGGTGTACGAGTACATGGAGAACGGCAGCCTGGACGACATGCTCCACCACCGCCGGAACGGCACGCTGCCGCTCGCCTGGTACGACCGCGTCCGCATTGCCTGGGAGGTGGCCACCGCCGTCGCGTTCCTCCATAGTGCCAGGCCGGACCCCATCATCCACCGCGACCTGAAGCCGGCTAACATCCTGCTCGACCGGAACCTTGCCAGCAAGGTTGGAGACGTCGGCCTCTCCACGGCGCTGCAACTCCCGGCAGCCGCCGGAGCCACGGGAGAAGGCCAGCACACGATGGTTAAGAACACGGCGCCCGTGGGCACATTCTGTTACATTGACCCGGAGTACCAGCGCACAGGCGCCGTGTCGGCCAAGTCCGACGTGTACGCACTCGGCGTCGTGGTGCTGCAGCTTCTGACGGGGAGAACGTCTCCGCTGGGGCTCGCACACGCCGTGGAGACTGCGCTGGAAGACGGTGGCAGCGCCTTCACGGACATGTTGGATGCAACCGGTGGCAAGTGGCCACTGGAAGAGGCGCATGAGCTAGCCGTGTTGGCAGTACAGTGCGCTGAGATGCGGCGCAGGGACCGGCCCGGGCTGCACGAGCATGTTCTGCCAACGCTGGAACGGATCAAGGACGTCGCCGCCAGGGCCGCTCGTCTTGTCCGGTCAGCATCAGCGGCCGCGGCTCCTCCAGGCCATTTCCTCTGCCCCATTCTTCAGGAGGTGATGGTGGATCCTGTCGTCGCCTCCGACGGGTACACGTACGACCGGAAGGCGATCGAGATGTGGCTTGGCATGAAGGACAAGTCGCCGATGACGAACCTGAGGTTGCAGAGCAGGAGTCTGATACCGAATCACTCGCTCCGGTCTGCGATCATGGATTGGAGGTCCAGCAGCAGATGATAATGGTGGTCATTTTTGGCGTCCGAGAGACGCAGTGTTGCAGATTGATTAGTTTCTTCTCAGTTAGCAAGAATTGAAGTTTTTGCTACAACTTGTGCAGAAGTAGTCTTGGAAATTTTAAATTTGTGTTGTGCAGCTATATAGAAATGTGAATAAAAAATACTAAAAGTGGCTCTTAGCTACAACTTGTGTCTTCAGAGATATACATTTTGTGTTGTGCAGCTATATCAAAATGTGAATAATAAGATATAAAAAGGCTCTTATTCCCTTCAATGATTTTTCGCAAGGTGCCTAAGAAAACCCAAAACACTGTTTCAAGGGTAATTCACAGAGTTCAGTAGAAACAAACAAACCAAAAACAACACATCAAAAGATTACCCATCAATATTAGTTTACAATCTTTGGGATATCAAAATAAATTTACAAACTCTGGGATATCAAGCTCAGTGAAGCATCAGTGAAGCTTAGAGAAATTCTGAAGTATCATACTATAAGAAACACCTTGATCTTTCTTTTCCCAAAACTAGGTCTTTTGTCTACCTATATCATTCCCAACATCTTTATTGCCCTAAAATTGACTACAATGCAGCATCCTTGTAGTGCCAATTTACCTTTCAAACGGTGCCCATCAGACTCAAGCACTGAGGTAAATAAAGTTATGAAACTTAATTTAGTGGGACTAGATCAGTGGTGGAGCTTTAGAAGAATCGCTCGACAGGCCAGGCTACAGTCGCACAATTTTATTCAAGAAATGATGGTGAAATCCTGAGCAGATTCCTAACGTATAGAGTAGATAAAATCTAGAAGTGCTTACAATAATTTCGCAAGAAATATAAGTCTAGGTTAGACCAGGGGATTAAATATATACTATCAATTCATCACCCATGCATTTTATACCGTATATTCAGCGTGTACATACGTGATCATAGTTATCAAAACTTTCACAAAGTCTGAATGGCTTGGAATTCTGCAGGTCTTGTCAAGTCAGCTAAAGGGGTAAAGTAAACAGATTCAACAGTTATATGTTGGAACATTCCTTGTGTAATTATATGCACTGAACTTTCTAATCAACTAACCATCCGTATTTGCTTGATTATCTCATGTTAGGGCATATAATCAAGGTTTTGATCATTATCACTTTGCGCCTCTACTAGCATCATTGGTCTGCTTCATCTTTTGGTTTGGGCTGATCAGAAGGCATACAAGATCAGTTACAGGAATGCTAACTAACACATCTCTTAGACTGCTTAGATTCATATATACTTTGCATCAGCATTATGTGACATGATAAACTCTAATTTCTTCATTTAGACAAAGTGAGCTCACGGGAAGATGAAGAACTAGCCTGGGGAATAGGAAGGAGTTCAGAGTTCAGAGTTCACTTTTTTTGACTTTTCACAAGTATCGGACACCACAAGTAACTTCTCGGATGAATATAAATTGGGTCAAGGTGGATTTGGCCCAGTATACAAGGTAAAAAAAGACAGATTTTAAAAAGACGAATTTGTGGATGTACACAAAGTGGCAAAGGGAGCAAAATGAAACCTAGTATGCATCAGTAGCTAAATCTCTACATAACTTTGATTGTACTGACAATCCTGGGTGGTCAGAAGATTTTTCGATAAAGAGAATATATTAATATCAAGAAGATACCAATTACACCCAGCCTCTGCAACAACGCACCACCCTAATGGCACTACGGATGCACACAGCTAAAAAAGGAAAAGAAAACTAAGAAACAAAAGTCCCGCTATAGTAACTCCACAGGGTCAGAAGATATGTACAGAAACTTTTATTTCGCAAAATGATATCACTGATCAAGCTCTTTGAAACCTCCACAGGGCCAGCTTCCGAAAGGTTTGGTGATAGCATACAAAAGACTTGCTTCACAGTCTGCTCAAGGCTTCATGGAGTTTAGAAATGAAGTCCAACTCATAGCCAAGCTCCAGCACAAAATTTTGATTAGGCTCTTGGGATGTTGCTCTCAGAAGGAGATGGGAAAATATTGATCTATGAGTATTTGGCAAATAAAAGCCCGGACTTTTTTTTGTCTTTGGTATTACTTCACAGCATCTTGTCCCTACGAACTAACTCATTTAAACCTCACCTCTAATATAGATATATTTTTGACTGATGTGCAGATGAAACTAAAAGAGCTGTATTAAACTGGAATAAAAGAAAAATGATTATCGAAGGGATAGCACAAGGACTTCTATACTTGCATAAACACTCTCGGCTACGTGTCATACATAGAGATCTTAAAGCAAGCAACATTCTTTTGGACAGTGAAATAATCTTAAAATATCAGATTTTGGTCTTGCAAAAATATTCAGCTCAAATGATACTGAAGGAAACACGAAAAGGATTGCAGGGACATAGTAAGCTCTTCTTACAAGTTAGTCTGTCACAACTATACTACAAGTCAACCAAAAGACCAATAATTACAATAAAAGTTTGTTATATTCCCCATATTTTCAGTGGTTATATGCTTCAGAGGGTCTCTTCTCGATCAAATCTGATGTATTCAGCTTTGGTGTGCTAATTCTTGAAATCATCAATGGAAAAAAGAAACTCATGTTTCCATCAATTTGGGGACTTCTTCAACCTTCTTGGATATGTAAGCATTTTCTGTACCTAATATGTAAAATTGTGTTGTTTATTTAATAAAATTTATTTAATATGTGTATAAACTCCTGCAAGGCATGGAAGCTGTGGAAAGAAGAAAGATGGCTTGAGTTTGTCGATGAATCGATAATTCCAGAGCTTCATACATTAGAAATGATAAGGTGTATCAACATCGCGTTCTTGTGTGACAGACCCACCACAACGAGTGTTGTTGCTATGTTAAGCAGCGAAAATATGACACTTCCTGAACCTAAGCATCCAGCATATTTCCACATACGGGTAACAGAGGAAGAGCCACCTAGTGTTAATGATGTGACAATGTCTGCTCTACAGGGCAGATAGTTTCTTATTATTGTCCATGCTATTGTTTATACTCTTGCTTTCCTTAATGGCTCCTCCTGTTTTAACACTAAACATACACATACCTTTGGTTAAAAGTGGCATGAGAGGAAGGCAATCTACTCATGTCGAAACAGTAAACGATGACCAATTATTGTGCACACTGTAGTACTGAATCATATGGAAATGCCTTTGTTACTAGTATTAACCTCTCTTCTGAGTACAAGAACCTGGATGCGTATTGGAAGCAGCGGTACTCCTTCCGTTTGTGTAAACTTGGCGACGAGAATACTGCTTTTTTCCACGCAAACGCATCCGCCAGGCTGCGCCGAAACCAAATTAAAATCCTGCACTCGGAAGGCCGCCCCTTCTCCAACCATGGCGACAAAGAACGCATCCTTCATGAGTTCTACACGTCGCTGCTGGGCTGCCCACCCCCCGTCTCCTGGGACCCTGCCTTTGCTGCTGCACTTCCCTCAGTACCAGGCCTCTCTGCTCTCGAATCGCCTTTCACGGAGAAAGAGATCAAAGAAGCGATCTGGTCCATGCGATCGAACAGTAGCCCAGGCCCCGACGGCTTCGGACCAGCATTCTTCAAGATTTTCTGGGACACTGTTCGCTCGGACATTGTCGCCTTTCTGGATGAATTCCATCGTGGTGACTCGCACCTCCCTGGCATCAACCAAGCCTACATTGCGCTGCTCCCAAAATCTGAAAACGTGGTGACAGCGGAGGGGTTCAGGCCAATCTCTCTCCAGAACTGCCTTATGAAGATAGTCACCCGCATCCTCACGTCTAGGCTACAACGTTTTATTGAGCAGCTTGTGGCTTCTGAGCAGTCTGGGTTTATTGCTGGTCGTTGTATTACAGACAACTTCTTATATGCTGCCGAGCTGGTTCAGTGCTGCCGCTTGCGGAAGACCCCAACGATCGCGTTGAAGCTCGATTTTCGGAAAGCATTCAACTCTGTCAGCTGAAGCGCGTTGGATGCGATTCTGGACGCCCGAGGTTTTGGTGCCCCCTTCCGATCATGGATCAGTAATACTAGATGGACAGCGCGCTTCGCCGCGCCGCCTGCCAAGCAATATCACACAACCTTGATTGATCTTGGTTGCAACTCAGTGTAACACTATCTATTTCTTCATCGATATGCCTTAATGGAAGTAGTTGTCAGAATGTAGCTTGTGGATGAGCCGATGTCAGTGATGTAATTGTCGATAATTATAGTAAAATTGGAGGATACGCCCATAAGCATCAATAAAGAGCTCTTTCTTCTATTTGTGGTAAAGATTTGAGGAGGATCCTCCATTAGCATTCTATCGAGTCATTGTTTAGCAATCTCGCAGTCAACTTTTTATACTCCGTCCCACGAAACATATCGGAGGTTTGTTAAAATTCACGACGGAGGGAGTACTTCCACTCAAACTAAACTAAGAGAATGGCAACTATGAAGTTAGGTCGCATTTCACCGGCTCCCCTTTTCACTCGTCTTATAACTATCGGCTACAGCTTGCTGGCTTCATGTTACCAAATCATCATCAATTTTCTTCGCGTAAATGGTGAAGACTCGAATGGTTCTGAATCTACATCCTGCCAAAAGAAAAAAAGTGATAAGTTGACATTTCCAACTCGTGAATCAATATAAATTAGGCAATGCCATTAGCTCATGAATATTGACTAAGAAAACAAACGAACACGCTGCAGATGAGGTTTGGAGACGTACATCAGAAATAAGTCCAGTGTAATCTATCATGCATGGAGATCCTGGAGGCCAGCTCAAGTTCAGGTGAGTACAAACCAATTGGAGAATCCGCACTGCCAAAATTATAAGCAGTGGATGTGTAGGGCTAGGCGGCTGATGCAGGTCAAGCCTCCGTTAAAATTCAAGCTTCTCAGCAGCATATATAGCTTATATTTATCTTCAATTGACTGTGGTCTATGGCCCTACCAAATAGCACAATGTAAGATATATAGCCATACGTGTTGATACCATGGACATTTGGTGAAGACTATTGATAGGATGACTGCAACTATTGAAGTCCTTTCGGCATGCAATTCTCTAAGCAAACAACTATCTGAAAAGGGAAAATTTAAGTCTAGAATCATAGTAAAAACAGAGGATACACACAAGAGGCATCAATAAAGAGCTCAAATTTGTATCCCTGGTAAGGATGCGAGGATCAACTTATTATTCTGCCACACTCAAACTAAAAATATATGCAACATGAATTTTGAATTCACAACTGAACTAAGACACGATAGCGACTAATTTAGCACTTTTTAGCACATCACAAAGAGCGGCAACACATCATGTACTGCGACATACTCGTAGTATATGTCATATGTGGTGGAGGGGAGGAAATGGAGCAGGCTTCTGGGGATGGAATGGGCACGAGAGGAGGCGGCTCAAAACAAGGACAAGAGATGGAGGATTTAGGGCTTTGCTTCGTCTAGAGGTGGACGCTGAGACAGAGCCAGTGGGACATAGAGATGACCCACATGGCAGCTACACGGCCAGGGTAGAGGCCCTATGAAGGCACCCAGACCCACTGGCTTATATTTAGAAGTATAAAAAATATGGTTTGAAAAGACATAAAAAAAAGGTGGCATGGTGATAATCTCATTCCTAGTTATATACAGAGCAAATAGAATAATCTTGTGGAAATTCCTTTTTATATTAGATGTTTGCGAAGTCACGATTTTACTCTTTTAGATTAGAGTCTATGATACCGTTAAACCATTTATTATATGGTAAATGGCTAAATGTACATTGACAATGCCACATTATATCACATGATATTTGTTGTAAGCCATTGAGAGATCAGGTTGTGGTTCATACTTTAACATATTGGAAAATAATTTATAGGAGAAGAAACAACAAAGAATTTGAGATAAACATAATTTATAGAATGCCCATAAAGAAACAACAACAACAACACGAACACCACTAAATCTAAGCCCTTTTGTGAACTAATAATTTTACCCAAAATACTACCGAGATATTTCTTCTGGAAAATTTGCTTCCAAAAAATGTAGCTCTATTAGAAAGTCGAAGATGACATTGATTCCCTTGCACAACTTGTATGAATTAAACTACCTTCGTTATTCAAAAAACACAAAAGATGCAGAGTCATACTATCACACTACATTGATATCCACACAAGAAAATAGAGATTGAAAGTGCTTACGTACCTAGTACATACCATATATCTGAAACCCCAAGGAACTGCAAGGTTGGCACTGGTGAGATGTCGACAGAAAAATGCACACACTGGCAGCTGCAACAATTATAAGTTGCAGCTGCGCCTTCACTGCCTCCGAAATTTCATAAATAAGGCCATTAGTTGCAATACTTCTGAAACATGTTACCCGCTCAACAATTGTAACTTAGTCTTTTCTCAGCATCTTCCTGAGGAGAATGATCATGCAAAGACTACAACAATTAGCACAGTCTTGCTTTTCTTATAAAGATGTCTGGCACCGAAGCTGTGTCCATACCCAAAAATCATTTCATTATCCACAGGTTAAAGAGTAAGGAATAGAGTCAATTGACAACAGTACAAATAATATCCCAGTCCCACATATTGTACTAATCAAATGATTATACCACTCCTGCATGTCTAACAGTTCCATATTCCTAATGATTAAGGGCCAACTGCATTCTACATTATTTATCATAATCAACCAAATGATGCTCAAGATTCTACTCCCACAACAACTAAATTGAGAAAGTCAACAAAGATGATATTTATTGAGTTAGATACAGTAGAAAATATCATGTAACTCGCCACAACTGTATCTACAAACCTTGCAAAGTATATCATAGAAATCTTTGGAATTGAGGAAACGATAAAACTCACAAATATCAAGAATGAGGTACAGAAAACCGTCCATAGTGGTCACTAAGGGATTGAGACAGGAAGCTCCACTTGTGGGTAGCACCACATGCATATTTCAAAGCCTGGACCGATCCCAGAAAGCGCCGCTGCAAAGGTCCAAATCATGGTCCTCTCCAACCTACGCCCCTCCGCCCTCACTTTCTCTCCCACCGTCGCCGGTATACCTAGGGGCATAATCATAAGTTCATTTTACTCAAACAAAAACTTTTTTAAATGTGTATGATATCCTTCAACCTTCAGGGTATTGCATAAATACGTCAAATTGGCTATCGGCGGTGTTCATGTTGTGTCCATCTCTTCCTTCGGACAACCATGTCAGGTAGCACCTCAATCAAATATGAGATGCATAAACTAATTAGTTATGTTTTTTGGTACAATCAATAATTCAGTTGAACCATGCATGGAAATTAACAATAGCTTAGTGATGATATCAAAACGAACACAAGCATCAACTACCCATGGGATTTTTTTAATAGTAGAATGTCCGCAGAATCTCATTATACCTGCTCATTTTCTCCTTCCTCTCACATAAGATTTTTATTTTAGTTGTCAACAAAAATATTTTTACTGCATTGAATGCAACAGTACTCATGTCTAACATGTATTCCTGTCTCTTATTTCTTATTAAACCTCCATAGGATACTTTATTGTGTTCTAGTTAGATTTATATTTTTTTATGAAAAGTCAATAAGGTTGAATTAATTAAAGTTTCATTGATGATTTCTGTTACATTTACAGTTGCATGCTAGTACCCAAAAACAGAAGCCAGGTTCTGGCTCTGAACAAATATGCATGTGGAGCAGCTGTTCCTATAATGATAAGTTCTTTTAAAAAAGGGATTTCAATAATATATACACTCCATTCTATAAAAAAGTTATGAGAACTTTTGAAGCTAGAGCATAATGTTAGGTAAGAATCATCCACATTTTAGTTTCACGGGAATGTGCGAACTCAAAACAGAAAATTGTAATGCAGTATTGCAGAAATTCAATAGTTCGTCACATAGGACTGTAGGATAAAGCAAGTTAGTGAGCCCACCTTCTAAAGCTTATGTGTAAACCGTAACCATACCCCCACAATGGTAATGTTTACGCATTTAGAATTCAGATTTGTTGCCCATCAATTACAGCCCTAGAAATTTCTAGTTTGCCTCAGAAAAATGTACAAGTTGCAGTAGTGTGTACCTAATCATCTACAGACGTGGATTGGGCGTCAATGGATACTGCATTGTAAATAAAGGAGGCAACTTATTTAGAACCGACAGCAAAATGTAGAGGTCCTTTTCTGGTGCAGAGGTTAACCACCAGAAGTCAAATTGATCAGCCTAACCAATTATTCTGTCAAAAAACTGTGACAGCTACCTTGCAGATAATAAAAGGGAGAGATGCATTACTGTTAAATAAAATCCACCACATGTAAACCTTACAAGTAAGGGACATACCTATGTTGATAGCTGACAAAATAGACATGGCACGTTTAATATGTAATCCAGCTTTGTATGTACTATATACAGGAATCATCAATATCCGCATTGCCAACAGTAGCAAGGTATGCTGTCCAACTTATTCTCCAAAAAGAACTCCAGTCTGCACCGTTCTGCTTCCAAAGTCCAAACCTAGAGCCAGACGTGACTTGATTGTAGCACCAAATAGTGTCAAAGAGGGAGCATGCACTTTCAGATCAAGGTGCTGAGTCGGCTCGACTGCAGGAATGGTTGCAGGCGAAGTAAGTCGCGTCGGCGCTGGTCGTGAGCTAGTGTACCCACCCGCTGTCACCCTGGCGGAGGGGCTCCAGGTCGCCGCCGTAGCTGAGGCTAGAGCACCTTCCAACCGGATTCCCCTCCTCTCGCCTTTCCTCCTCGACCAGGGCGGCGGTGGCGTGGGCCGGCGATTGCTATTTATCTCTTCTCTCTCTTCTTGGTTGGTGGATTGATTCTTGAACTCCCAGCCCCGCCAACAGCTCCGAGCAATGACGCCGCCGGACAACAAATCGTCAAACCCAATCCCCCACAAGCAATGGCAGCACCCAGCCCCCGAGAAAAATGGGAGAAATACACCCCGCCTGAAAGGGGAACGGCGCTCCCAAAGAATGGCCGGAGGCCCTCACCCGCAGAGGCAAGATCCAATTCCAAATCAACCAGAGGGAGGAAACCAAAGAAGAAACCCTCGCCGACCAAAATAGGCAACACGTCGCGGAACCGATGCAACAAGGCCAACTTCCCACGCCGGAACGCTTGAGGGGCCATAGCCAGCGGCACCACGCGCCGTAGATGGCCTCAGATCAGCCGGAAGAGAGGGGAGATCCGTTGTCAGCCAGAGAAGAGGTGGCTCCGAAATCGCTGGAACCGAGCGGACAAATCCGGTGGAGAGAAATCGAGCACACCGGTCAAACTTCGAAGACGCAGATGCCGCACGACGGACGGAAGGGGCCCAAACCCGGGCCGGCACGCGTCGACGATGCGGAACCGCCCAAGACTGGAACGGCCGCCACCTAAACATCTACTAAGGCCCACACGTCCATGCACGCACCGCCCAATCGCTGAGAAGCGAGCGATCACAACAGCCTTAATCTGTTTAGATAATTCTCCAAACTGGGAAGGCTGCAGTCCTCCTGAACGGCGTGCCGGGAAGATGGATTCAGTGCAAAAATGGGTTGGGCCAGGGTGACCCTTTGTCACCGTATTTGTACCTCACCGTCGCTGGGCTCCTCCGCCAACTCATTACCCGCGAGTCCAGCGACTCTAGGATTCTGCACCCGCTGGTCAATGATCTCCCGTGCCCGGTTATCCAATACGCCGACGATACGCTGCTCCTCGTTCGTGCGGAGCCTACACAGATCGCCCTTCTCAAGCGCGCGCTCGATGCCTTCTCTGCCGCTACGGGCCTTGCCATTAACTACCACAAGAGCACTTTCGTCCCCATATGCGTCCCTGGTGACCGAGGCGTCGACTCTTGCCGTGATGTTCGGCTGCCCCGTATCATCCTTCCCACAGACCTACCTCGGGCTCCCACTCTCTGACCGGAAGCTGCCAGCCAGCACGCTTGACTTCCTCGCGGAGAGAATCGCTGGGAGGATCCCGAGCTGGCGTCTACGCACCCTCGACCCTGGCAGTAGGTTGACGCTCACCTCTGCTGTCTTGTCGGCACTCCCCTCATTCGCCATGGCGGTGCTGCCCATTCCAAAGGGGACCGTCGTCAAGATGGACCGGCCCCGTCGTGCCATGTTCTGGAGCGCATCGGCCACCTGCTCAGGCGGCGATTGCCTGGTTTCTTGGGAAACGGCTTGCAGGATGCGTTCGGAGGGCGGCCTCGGCCTGATCGATCTTGGAGTCCAGAATACATGTCTCCTGATGAAAACCGTGTATAAGCTCCTCTCTGGTTCAGACAACCCATGGGATACGTGGATCAGGCGTTGGTATCTCAGGGAGGGTGCCCCGCCAGCAACACCGTCCTGGAAATGTTTCCAGGACCTGATCCCGCTCCTGCGCTCGCTCACCACTGTGAGTGTCGGCAACGGCGCCTCCACCTCGCTTTGGCTTGACAACTGGACGTCGCTCGGTCCCTTGTATGCGGCACTCCCCGCGGCGTTCTCGCACTGCCTCGCCCCCCATGCCACGGTGGCAGACGTGTTGGGTGCTGGCGGCGCCACCCTCGCTCGCCAGGAGCGGCTGACGATGGCGGCAATAAACGAGTTCGCTCTCCTCGAGAACGCCGTGTCGCGGTTCTCGCCCAGCCGGTTCCCTGACGAGCGCCGCCTAATCGCCAGCAATGTGAAGGGGTTTAAAGTCAGGGACGTTTACCGCATCCTACAAAGCTCAGGGTGCGGTCCACCACTCCATGATCTCAACTGGGCCAACTTCGCCCCCGTTCGTGTCAAAGTGTTTCTGTGGATCCTTCGTCACCGGCGGACTAGAACGAGAGCTCGCTTGCACCGCCTTGGTATACTACGATCCCCTAATTGCCCCTTCTGCCCCGGCGTCGTGGAAGACATTCAACACTTGTTTGCATCATGCCCAAGGTTGAGGACAATCTGGGGGCATGCATCCGTGGCGCCCAGCTCCCCCGCTGCAGCATCCTGGGAGACCTTGGTTGAATCCTTCTCTGCCGACCACCCTTCGTGGCCGCTCCCCCTCCGCATGAGCTTCCTGTCTGCTTCTATGGATCACCTGGAAGACTAGGAACCGGATGGTGTTTGACGGTGATCGCACGAATGACAGGGAGTTTTTCGCCACCGTCCGCCAGCATCTCATTTTGTGGCTAGTACGTGCTCCTCGTCATGTTGACTGTAGCGCGTTAGTCAGTTGGTGTGCGTCCCTCTCCCCCTGACCCCTGTTGTACTCTCTTTCCGGTGTGTGGGCTGACATGCACTCTTGTAAAAAATGCCGATGGCACCGCTTTAATGAAAATTTCAGGTGGGCTGTTCGCCCTCCGTTGCTTCCCTAAAAAAAAAAAAACTAGTATTAACAACTTTGTGTCATGAATAATGAACTGTGAAGTACAGTAAATTCTAGGTTGGAGTATCTCCTTATGCAAAAATGTAAATTCTCACCAACCGGGCGATGCATGGTAGATTATTCATCCAGCCATAGAGAAGCTTTTGTACTAAAAGCATTAGCATAAGCATCCGCAGTGTGGTGTCTAGGATGCATTTGGCCTGATCAAACAGCTATTTGGCATATGCACAGAATCGATTCACCGTAGCGGCTCAATCCACCCCACAACGAAATCCCTCAAGATACTTAACCTCAAACGATGGATCGATTCGATTGCAGTAGGGTATTGTCAACAGAAACCATTAAGAGAAAGACCAATAGGAGCAGCGGGAAAGTGCTTGCTTGGTAGGCCAAGTGGAGAACAGCCAAGGGACAGATAGAGAAATTCTGAGAGAAAAAGGGCGGACGGGTCGTGGGCCGTGGGCCGTGCTGGCCATACAAAACTTCTATCGGAGTGCAGTTTGTTAGACTGTATATATGGTAGCCTCTGTATTGTACTTGTAACCCTTGTATATCTGTACACTATAAATATAAACCCAACGCCAACCCTAAGGGGTGTCGAGCGTTCCCCATCCTTTGTTTCACATGGTATCAGACTAGATTGATCTAACCACGATGTCTTCCGCTGCTATCACCGCCGCCGCCGCCGCGACCTCGTCCGCCGGCGCCGCCTCGGTCCCCATCGCATCGACCACCTCTACGACCCCCAGGATGGGTTCCTCCACGAACCACCCGCTGGTGTCACCATTCCTTGCGGCGGTTCTCGCCGGGCAACCGCCGCCGCCGCTCGTTCCCTCGCCGATCTCCACAAGGGCGGCGGGCTCGATCGCCTCTGGGGCTCCCTCGGTCCCCGCGTGGCCGTTTGCCACGCTGCCGGCTCCCTCGCCGCCACCCCCTGCAAACCCTAATGCCTCGCTCGAGGCGTTTCTTCCACATACACACCAGCAAAATGGTGCAGCACCGCCACATAGTTGAAACTGGCCTAACTCTTCTTGCGCATGCATCCGTACCCTTTCGGTTTTGGAGTGATGCCTTCACCACTGCTTGTTTTTTGATCAACAGACTCCTCACACGTCTTCTGCATATGAAAACACCGGTTGAACTCTTGTTTCATGAACCACCTGATTAGTCATTCCTCAAAGTGTTTGGGTGCGCCTGTTGGCCTCACTTGCGCCCCTACAACAGCCGCAAACTCGAGTTTCGATCCAAGAAGTGCGTGTTCCTCGGTTATAGTTCCATGCATAAGGGTTATAAGTGTCTTCATATTCCTTCCAACCGTGTCTATATTTCACGTGATGTTGTCTTTGATGAACACTTGTTTCCTTTTGCCTCGCCTCCACCCACTGAATCACACACACCTCCTGTTGTTTCGCCTCACGCTTTGCCTCGGTCAACTTGTAGATGTTGCATACTCGCTCTGTTTTGTTGCCTAATCATGGTGCGAGTACCGGAGAGGTGCTCGTCTCGAGCTGCTGGACAGTCCGAGCGTTTCTGCTCCTGTTTCTGCATGTGCTGGAGGCGCCGGTGATCGCTGCATGGCGCATGCAGCTCCTCCGATCGCCATGCGTCCGGGCACGCCTGTCTCGCCCGTGCCGACTGCCCCCACGCCATCCTCGCCTGGGCTGCTATCGTCGGCTAGGCCATCGCCCCCAGCGTCACCTGCGTCTGGGCCGCCCTCGCCGCCACCGACGTTTACCTCATCATCAGCTGGGCTGTCGCCACCGGCGACACCAGCTCCTGTGTCGCCTGCTTCTTCAAGCGGGCCTACTGTCTCTGCATCCTCGCCAGTCATACCTGCGTCTTCCTCGACTACAGTGACTGCACCTGTGGCTCTTCGTTCTCACACGCGCAGTAAGAGTGGCATCAGTGGCATTGTTCGTCCCAAGGAGCGAACTGATGGCACCATTGCTTGGCTTGCTGCCTGTTTATCTCAAGCTGTTGAGGATCCAACTGTTGAGCCTCGCCACTATACAGCCGCGTTGCAAATTCCACATTGGCGCAGTGCTATGGAACTCGAGTATCAGGCTCTTCTGAAGAATGATACATGGACTCTTGTTCCTCCCATATCTGGTGTCAACATCATTGACTGCAAGTGGGTGTTCAAGGTGAAGCGACATGCTGATGGTTCCATTGAGACATACAAAGCGCATCTAGTCGCCAAGGGGTTTAAACAACGCTATGGTCTTGACTATGAGGACACTTTCAGCCCTGTTGTCAAGCCAACCACTATTCGGATTCTGCTTTCCTTAGCGGTCACTCGGGGTTGGGCTCTTCGCCAACTTGATGTTCGGAATGCATTCCTCCATGTTGTTCTTGAGGACGAGGTTTATATGAGGCAGCCTCCTGGATTCTCTGATCCGACTCGTCCAGATCATCTGTGTCGCCTTGTTAAGGCCCTTTATGGTCTCAAGCAGACTCCCCGTGCATGGCACGCCCGTCTTGGTGCAGCTCTGCGTGCTCATGGTTTTGTTCCCTCCACAGCAGATACATCTCTGTTTCACGCCCGGCGTCCAGAAGTCACTATGTACATTCTGGTTTATGTAGATGATATCATTCTGGTCAGTTCATCTGTTGCTGCTACGGATCGGTTGATCTCCTCCCTTGGTGCTGCCTTTGCTGTGAAGGATCTTGGAAAACTGCATTTTTTCCTTGGTCTTGAGGTTACTCATGATGATACTGGGCTCTCCCTTACTCAGCAGAAGTACTCTCATGATTTGTTACGGCGTCTTTGGTATGCTTCGGTGTAAGCCTGCGTCTACACCTATGTGTACATCCGAGCTGCTTACTTCGTTGATGGTTCACTTCTTTACTGCGAGGATGCTACGAGTACCGCGGTGTGGTTGGTGGTCCGCGATGTTTGACCACGACTCGCCTGAGATATCTCCTATGCGGTGAACCGTGTTTGTCAGTACCTTCATGCTCCTCGTGACCCTCATTGGACGGCTGTGAAGCGCATATTGCGCTATGTTCGCCACACAGCGTCCTTTGGACTGCGCCTATGCTCCTCCTCTTCAAGTTTGCTTTCTGCTTTCTCTGATACAGACTGGGCTGGGAATCCTGATGACAGGCGATCAACGGGGGGATATGCTGTGTTCTTTGGTCCTAATTTGATCGCCTGGAGTGCTCGCAAGCAAGCTACAGTGTCTCGGAGTAGTACTGAAGCTGAGTATAAAGCTGTAGGAGATGCTACAGCTGAGCTGATCTGGGTACAGTGTCTACTGCGAGAGTTGCGTGTTCCGCAAACTCAGTCTCCTGTACTTTGGTGTGACAACATCGGTGCTACGTATCTGTCATTTAATCCAGTATTCCATGCCCGAACGAAACACATCGAAGTTGACTATCACTTTGTGAGGGAACGTGTTGCACAGAAGCTACTTCGGATCAGGTTCATCTCATCTAAAGATCAACTTGCTGACAGCTTCACAAAGCCACTGTCCTTACCTTTGTTTCAAGGCTGTAGGCGCAATCTTAACCTGTTACATGTTCGATGACACGGTTAAGATTGAGGGAGGGTGTTAGACTGTATATATGGTAGCCTCTGTATTGTACCTGTAACCCTTGTATATCTGTACACTATAAATATAAATCCAACGCCAACCCTAAGGGGTGTCGAGCGTTCCCCATCCTTTGTTTCACACAGTTCAAAATAAGAACGACTACCGGGCGTGACACCTCCTGGAAACTTACGAAATCATTAGAAAAAGATTGACCTTCGCGAAAGGAAGATAACTCGCTTGTCGCTTCACATATGACAAATGACGCGTTGTGGTGCTAGAAATTCCTGGGAAGTGGTCTCCCTACTTGTCACGTGTTGCAAGGACTCACGTGTCGCAAGGGGAAGTAAGATGGGGATGAGATAGGAGAGAGAAGACAGCGGGAGGCTGGGTTTGTTTTTTTTTTTCTAGACTCGTTTTTTCAAAATGAAATATCTTGAGAACATTACGAGCCATTTTCACTTTTGTGACCCTCTCGTCGTGATCTTCAAAACTAGATCACATGTTAATAGGTTTCGAGATATTTTTTTCGTACTTCATATATTACTATGGTTGTACTTGTGGTGTGTATCTAACTGTACTCGTGTATGAACTAAGTACTAATGCATTTTTTCCCTTTACTTGTGTGCGCAACTATACATGTACTCGTTCGTGTGCGCGAATGTACTTACTCGTGTGCGCGACTGTACATGTCTCGTGTGCACGACTATACTTGTACTCGTTCGTGTGCGCGACTGTATCTATCTTGTGTGCGGGACTGTACTTGTACTCGTTCGTGTGCGTGACTATACATGTACTCATTTGTGTACGCGACTGTATTTATTCGTGTGCGCGACTGTACATGTCTCGTGTGTGCGACTGTACATGTACTCGTTCGTGTGCGCGATTGTACTTACTCGTGTGCGCAACTGTACCTGTCTCATGTGCGCAACTCTACTTGTACTCGTTCGTGTGTGTGACAATACTCGTTCGTCTATGTACTCGGGTTCTCACTAAGTTGTACTATCATCCACTGTACTCATGCTCTGCATGTAGTTGTACGTGCGCGGATGGACATACCCAGATGTACGCGCGCGGCCAGACGTACACGATTTTACGCGCGTGGATGTAAGTACTAGAGTTGCCCTACTCGCGTCAGCCAACGTGTCAACCGTACGTACGTTGTGTGGAATGAAGTCCTTCGTGAAGGTCGGTCTCTAGCTAGTGGTATCCACAAATTTACGGTTGTGCTGATTCTTTGGGAACTAATAACTTAGCTCCCTCACTTGAGTTATGCTCCCTCCCTCTGTATCTTTGGCTCTACTCTTAAGTAAAAAACAAAATCAAATTTGATAAAAAATTTACAAATATTAACAACATATATGACATTAAATTAATATATTATGAAATATATTTTAAGATGGATTTAGTGATAATAATTGAGTATCATAAGTGCTGCTAGTATATTCTTTTATAGCGTTGGTCAAATTTATCAAGTTTGACTTACACCAAAAGCTAAACGGACCCTTATTTGTGTACGGAAGGAACACATCATTGGATTTGCATCGTGGTTTGTCACTTACGAGTTGTAAGTTAGGTTACAGTTGTGATTTTTTCCAGTTGCAAGTATGGTAGAAATAATTGCGTTAACCGTTGGATTTGATTCGTGATTCGTAGTGATAGTGAGTTAGTTGTAACTGCGATTCACTAACTCATTTGACTCATTTGACTGGGAACTAGTCACACCCATAAACTTAGGAATGTGATCAAGTCTGAGTTGACAGGTGTCATCAAATTTCACTTACAGCCTATGCTAGAACTTATGATTAGCATAAAACACGAAGCAATCCAACAATCTAAGATGGTTACGAACTCATGTTGTGCAAATAGTATAAGTTTAGTTGCGAACTTATATGGAGAGTGGACAAATGGAGGCCGAGTTACATGTAGCTCTTTATTTTTGAAAATTCGAAAATTATATTTGTAAGTTTCAAAAAATTCTGAAAAAATGATAGTTGTAGCCAATGATGAAATCTACAAACATGCAAAATTTTAATGTGAAACTGTTAGTACTTTAAGCTACATAAACATGACAAATGTGTGGATCTGAGAATAGTGAATAGTGCACATTTCAAAAATATAAAACCTATCAGATTTTGCCATTTTTGTATAGTCTACAATACAAAGAATTTCACATTGAGATTTTGCACGTTTGTATTTTTCATTATTGTCTACATCCAGGATTTTTTTTCAGATTTTTTTGAAATTTAAATTATAATTTTCAAATTTTTGAAAATAAAGTCCTACATGTAGCTCGGCCTCCGTTTGCAGTTTTCGCCTTATATGCAACTAAAATAATCTTAGTTGTAACCCATTTTTTTAACATATAGCTAACGCGAATAAAGATGCAATCCTACGGTCTAGGAGTACTATAGAAGATGATTATTGTAGTATAGAGTTGCTGCACTGGTAAACCGAAAAGTAGACAAACAAGTAGTACTGGAGATCATGAACAAGAAATTCAGCAGGCTTACAACTTCTTAGCACGCGCTTTCAAATATTATTGGAAATTGAGATCTTCCGATATGTGTTGAACCCATTGTGAGTAGGCACTAAAACAAACAGCAAAACCTTGTTGTAGCAGAACAACCAGATGATGCATAGATATATAGACTAAGTGCTTCGATACGCCCCGAAATGGACATTATACAACTAAGCTTGACACTTAAGCTCGAAGTACTAAACAATCCATACGACTTACTTAAACGAAAAGGCACTCGTTTTATTTATACACTTAAATTAGGGTTCAACACCTTACGGGTAAACTTCAATGACGCTCCGAGCTCCCAGTTTCTTCACAATTTTGTAGTCCGTGAAGCCTGCTTTCATGAATAGCTTGCGCCAATCGTTTTCACCTCGTTGGCCTCCTTTTGAGTTCACCATCATGAGCATATCCATGAACAGTTGGGCTTCAAACATGATTGGCCCTAAGGAGGGTTCAACCACAATTTCTATGATTATGACCTTCCCTCCCTCCTCACGTGAAGGAATTGCCTTCTTGCACTGAGCTAGGATTTTCACACAATCCTCATCGTTCCAGATGTGTAGCACAAGCTAAGAAAAATACAATGCATTAGAAGTAGGCTACATATAACTGTAAAAGTGAAATTTAAGCATTTGCACACGAGTTGTGGATGTGTACCTTCAGCATTACAGCTTGTGATGATGGGACTGAGTGGAACAAGTCACCCGGGACATAGTTGATGACACCATCTGCTGGGGCTTTGTCAACTACCTTCGGAAGGTCCAACACAGTGCACTTAATGTGTGGGTAAGCCTTGATGATAGCTCTCGCCGTGGTGCCATCGCCACCACCACAGTCGGTAAGAGACTCTAGCCCCTTGAAAATGTCATGGCACTCCCGCAGAATGGTGGCTATCCCTAGGTTGTCGTGAGCAGCCAAGCCCAGATTAACAACCTTGTCAAGTTCTTCATCGAGGAGCGGTGTTTTCTCATCACAAAGTGGCACACCAAAGATGTCCTCGAAGGACGACGGTACTGGCGGCTCATGGTCCTTCTTGAACCAATTGGCGAGCCCGAATGCCGCCTCCGTGTAATGCGGCGAGGTCACGCCGAGCACGAAATACTTCTGGCTGTGGTGCTCGTCCGCAACGACGCCATGCACCAGGACGCGGGACAACGGGGTGAGGCGGTAGAGGTCCACGCCGGACTCGGAGCCGATGTCGGCTGCAAAGACGCCTGACATGACGAGCACACGCATGAGACGGGCGAGGAACGACATCTTACCCAGGGGAAGGGACAGCGCGGACATCAGGTCGGGCAGCGAGGTGACCCCGCCGAGATGGTGGATGGTAGTCGGGATCTCAAGCTCGACGGCGCACCGAAGCCCCATGGAGGAGAGGTAGTAGAGGCTGTGGCGCCACAGGTCAGCCTGTGCCTGCAGCAACTCAGCGTCTGTAGGAACCTCTATGGTCTGGGTCGACATTGCTCTCTTTCTGGTATCTCTCCCTTCTGATCGGATGAATGTGTAATTTCTATGTGTTGCTTTGGGACTTTGTTACTCCGGTAGTGTAGCATGCTAAGTGTTTATAGGTACTAGAGCCTAAAACTGTCGGCAGTTCAGGTACTGTTGGCCGGGGAGCGGTACGTCTTCCTGTTTGGTTAGCTGCGGAGAGGAGGCAGCTAATTATTGATGAAGAATTGCATACTTTTGTAAGGTGGCACTGGCACGAGAAACACGAGATAATAAAGCATGTACAGTATTATGTAATTGTATGCATCTCTGAGATCAACTCGTGCAGTGCAAATTGTCGTAAGGTGGGCACCTCAGATAGGTCATTTGATCATGATGCATGTAGGTGGTTTTGCCAATTCAAGTTTGATGTACTCCGTTTGATCCAAATTAATTGATTTCACTTTGTCTAGATACGAATGTACCTAGATACGTTTGTTAACTTGATACGTCCGAATCTAGATAAAGTGGAGTCACTAAATTTGGATCCGAGGGAGTAACAAATTTGTCTGTAGAAATTGTAGGGCAGCTGTCATGAAACCACTGACATTATTGTTTCGACTGTTGATGTTGGACTAAAATCACGAAGCCATTATGAGAACACCGACTTCGGGCTCTAAATCAGTCTCCACACTGCATCCCCTGATCCACATCACACTCTGCTGCCCCTCCTGACGTGGAAAAAAATATCCAAAGGTGAGCAAATTGGTTGCAAGTCCATTCATTTGTTACATGATTGTGAAATAAGAAATGCACTAAAATATTTGGGGAGAAACATTGGATCTCAGCATAATTCTTGACACCCCTAGTATAGAAGGTGTTTTGTTCGCTACTAAATGGACCTAGTGTGCTTTTCCGCGCGCTTTTTTGCTATTGCCACTTAATGTTGTCATCGATATGTACCACTTTGGCTCCGTGTGGGGTTTTTGATGGTGGCCAATGAATAGCTAACCTGCTTGTTGGTGGCAACCCAATTCGAAGAACTTAGAGCTATTTTTAAAATGATAAAATTATAGCCGGTGCTAGGACAAAATGTAGGTTGAGATTATTCGCATGATGATCATCTAGAGACAAAGGAGACGAGGGTCACATCCCGTGTAGAATAAAAAAGATCCCACAAGGCGGCAAGGTCTATGAGTTGGGGAAATAGATGAGCTATGGCCTATGGGTAACACCAGCTGCTTGGAATGCAGCTAGCAGACAACGTCGATATTAATTTGTGTTGTTTATGAGATTTTTCTTGGCCCTTTTCTTCGGCGTCTAAACTATTCAAACATATTAAAACATAAAAATGGAGATGTAAACACCATATTAATCAAGAGGGAATATAGCACAATGGAATTCACAGAAAAATCATTTGGCTAATAGAGTTGTGCTTTATCCCTCTTAATTGATCTGGTAGGTTAATTTGGTGTTTACATCTCATAAACTTACAACCACCACTGATCTATGATATACAACAAGATGCACATACGACCCATAAAGTTGCAATCAACTCAGAAAATTCATAACAGTCACAACATTAATATCAACATGAGGCTACAATGCTAGAGTCGTGTGCAAGAGGTAAACTCACAGTATGCGCTGCTCATCTAGAGAAGCTTCTCGCAGACTAAGTTATGCGTGTTGGTGCTTCGCATCAATGGCTTCCTTCAACTTCCTTCCAAGTGCAAAGGAAAGAGGGGTTGGCAAGACTTCGCCAATCTGCATGTGCTTGCCCTGGATGGTGCCAGTAAATGCCGGAAAATCCCTCCACAGATGAATAAGTTTAACTCAGGCTGCGTACCATCCTGAGCAGTATCTTGAACATGTTACCATCCTTAGCAATATATTGAACATGTTTATTAGTATGTGTGCAAATTGGGATGGATCTCAGAACTTTAGCTTACATGAGACCGTCCCCATCCGCGAGCCGGTCAGGGTAAAAGCACATGCAAGCCTCCCTTAGTCATTTCCACTGGTTGTTAGGCAAACACCAAAGTATCAGGCCCACCATTTGCCAAGGAGATAACCTAATCTGAACACGCCATTCCAGAGTTAACATCTCACGGACAACAGGAAGACATAGACAAAGATCAACAGTAACATAGTGACTGCACCTGTAGAGTACATGATCATATTATTACCTTCTCATCTGGTAGGTTATATCGCAGCTACCGACCCAAAACAGAGGCTCGTGGAGCGTTCTCGATCGGTCCTGCTTAGGATGATAATGTTACCTTCTCATACGGTAGGTTATATCACGGCTGTCGTACAGAAACAAAAGCCGTGGAGTGAGCTTCGCCAGTTGGCCCCATGTTGAGTTTCTTTGCCGTAGTTAATTGCCAAACTGTAACCAAACGGACATATCAGTGATGTAGCTAATTCTGAAGGAGCAACACATTGACAGAAATAGAATCTCACAGGTCTTGCATGATTAGTTACATATATATTGGAGATTTACAGAAAGTCCCTCAGAGTGAAGGTGTGTCAACTTTTAAAACCTAGCATTCAAAGGTTATTCAACTCAGACGGTGAAGGGTTTTCCTCGATAAAGAGAATATATTAATATCAAGACGATACAAATTACAGCTGGTCTCTGCACAACCATGATATCAAGAGCTAGTCAAGACATCGAGGATGCACACAACCAAATTATTACAAAAAAAGAAATGAAAAAATGAGATAAACAAAACGAATGCGGCAAACACCAAAGTTTCTCCTGTGCGTCCAACACCTCCTAATCCATAATCGCGAAACCGTGCATGCACTAGCCTAATGGGACTTGGCCACGCAACTGAAACCACACACACTCAGCATATGGCGAAGAGTATCAACTAGGACATCTGATTTCAACACCGATCCCTGACGCCAAGGGTCCACCCACATATAGTCGATCGGTCAATCACATGAGCACGTTGGACACGGTTCAAACCAACAAACGAAGCAAACTAGAGTCACCAGATCTGATGTTGCAGATGTCTTTGTGGGCTCTATTGAGCACTCTAATCCTGTATCAAGCAGGAAACGACCAACTACTAGAGCATGCCAAGGGGAAAATGCATCAGAGGTTGCCAAGGGGAAACTACATCAGAGGTTGAAGCGGCCGACCTTGCGCTCCATAGGAACTATACCACCAGTCAGGGAATGGAAAAATCCGTCGTTGTCGCTGCTACCGAGCAACACGAACCAAATCAGTCCATAAGTCACCCCAATTCATATAGAAACATAAAGACCTTAGACCCAAACCCACCAGAGTAGATCGATCGAAAGATCGCTGAAAAATCACGCCACAACCTGACCGGTCTTCCTGGTTAGAACACGAGATGAGACAATTGCAGCGCTGGTCAGCGTCCTCTTCCGTTCCAGGAGAAGATGATTAATCGTTCTTGTTTGCCGGGCTGCACCTGCATCTGCATCGATCCTCACAATGTGGCAAATTAATTTTTTGTTGGCAAGATCTAAAGTTTTGGTACACATTGTTCAGAACAATTCTTGGAAAATACAGATTTTGCGTTTCTTTCTCCACCTATATCGAAAACGTGAATAAACAAAAAAAAATTGTTAGCATCGATTTTTTTAGATTTATTGTTTTGTAAACTTGTTGATAATTGTTTTATACTTATGCCTACTTAGTTATATTTATTTTTCCAATTTATTTTAATCTTTTTCTTCAGCATTTGGCACAAACTACTCCCTCCGTTCGCTATTATGAGATGTTTTAGATATTTTAATGTGAACTAGATAGTGACCAAAATGTGTGAACCTAAACACTGAAGCGCGTCTAGATACATGCATTTTCAAAAAAAACTAAAACATAGTATTATAATAGTGAATGGAGGGAATACTTGTGATTTTTTTATATGGCGGTGAGGTGGATTATGACAGTCACATTTGGTTAAACCCTTTATAGGGCTGGATTCGAGCCAAGCCAAACTAGCTTGGCTCGACTCGTTAACCTCACGAGCAGTCAGTTTAGCTCGGAATAAGTGTGTGAACAGAAGCACATTTTAGGAAAACTAGTAACTCTCCTACTAATTCAGAACTAGAACAATGATAGTCCTTCCATTATTCCAGAGGAAAGATCAATGAAAAAGTAGTAGCTCTACCCGCTTACAGGTGCAACAAACATTAGCAGTTTGGCACTCATCTATGGAAATTTTCATACTCTATGTTTGAACGAGTTTAAAAAGCTAAATGAGTAGTCGGCTCGTTTAAAAGGAATGTGACACAGTTAGAAAAGTATGTTGCTTTGCGAAGGGGCTCCTTGTGTTAAACACTAAGGTTGCTTTGAGTATGGGGCTCCTTGTGTTTAACACTAAGGTTCTAACAGAAAATACAATGCTCATGTTCAAACAAAAAAATGATTACAAAAAATTGTGCATGCTGTAATTGAATCATAAGTGGAGTGGAAGGCTCAGTTGTTGGTCAGTAGTGATACTTTTGTATTCATGGGTGAAGAATTGTGAAGTACAGTAGTACATTTCAGGTTGGAGGTCCTCTTTGTGTGGGAATGGCAACCCTTACCTAGAAATAAAGGGGTTATACATCCTAGATTATTCATCTACGCTAGAAGCTTTTGTACTGAAATCATAAGCATAGGCGCCCGCAACTCTGGGTGTAGGATCTGCACTTTGGAATGATCAAAGGGCTAGCATAAGCATTGAATCGATTCAACACAGCGGTTCCATTCCCCCAACAAAAATCACCGAAGCTAGCAAACTTCACAAGATGGATGGATTCGATCGGAGTAAACGGAATCAGGGGCTACCTGTGTGCCGCCTTCGGGCGAGGAAACAGTAAAGACGCGATGCCTCAACGCCGCCTAGATCTCGCCGGAGCCCGGAGGTTCGTTCGGCGGCTCTGCGTGCGCCGCCCTCGTTTCTGCTGGACCTGGACGGCGGAGGGGCCGTGGGCCGTGCTGTCGATACAAAACGAAAGCCTGGAATATACGAGGAACAGAGAAAGTTCGCACCATGCAAAGGATTGTGTTTGTTGCCCCTTTACAATGTTAAACGGGAGGCGCCTATACACCGACCAGGTCGGCGTGTACGGGCAACCGCACGCCCCAGCGACCAGGTCGGTTGGTTGGGCCACGGCCCACTAACATCAGGTACGTCTCTTTTTCTTCTTTTTTTGCTGTTTCTTTTCTGTTAATTTTTTCGTTTTCAATATCTAACTTTAAAAAAATGGAGAACAAAATTTGGAAAAACAATGTTCAGATTCGAAATTTTTTTAATTCAAAAAAATCAGATTTTGATTTTTTCCTTTTCTCCAAATTTGAACATTTTCGAATATAAACATAATTTAAATTTGAACATTTTTAAATTTTCATTTTTTGTTTTTAAATTTTTTAATATGAAATTTTTCCAAATTTGAATGGTTTTTAAATTTGAATGTTTCTCAACATCGAATGATTTTCAAATTTGAACTTTTTGAATTTGAATTTTTAAATTTGAACATTTTCTAAATTTGAAAAATAAAATTTAAATTTTCTTGAATCTGAAAAATAAATATAAAACAAAACAGAAAACAGAAAAGAAAATAGAAAAAGGAAACAGAAAAGCAAAAAACGAAAACGAAAAAAGCCTACCTGGGCCAGGCCCACACCCGCGCGGGGTGTGTGCGGTAGCCGGTAGCCACCGACCTGGTCGGTGTATAGGTTTGGCCATGTTAAACGGGTCTACCACGAACAGCACAAATCATCGGTGCTTGGATTTTTTGCAAGTACCTGAATCATTCGGTCAGCCCACAAGCTTTCATTCAAGCTTACATTTGTTTGAACATCAACAAAAGAATAGCTTGTCTCGAGGGAAAAAATAGATGTTAAGTATTTTTCTTTTTCTTTTTTTGCACACCATCTAGCTGATCTTGCAGGGGCCAAGAAGCGAGATTGGTCATGTTTCTGGAATAAATACTGACGGGTAAATATTGGTCTTGTAATACGCATATGTACATTTTTTTAACATGACGTTTACATATCTTTTCGTAGGTTCTTTTTATTTTTACGAAATACAGTACAAACATCCAATCTAGTGCAACGTGAAAACTGCCTTGTGTGAATCGGAAAAGGTGGGACTCTACACACCAATTGAAAGTTACTCATAGTGATAGCGAGCTTGAGGTTGTAGACTTGTACAGCAAAAACCAAGTCTTGTATCAAACAACTTGCTAGAGATAATGGATTTCAAATCCCCCAGTTTCCTGCGAGGTTAGTACAAAATTGCAAATGTGTTTGTTGCATATTCCCAATTAGGGTTGCAAACTAGTCGAGGTTGAGTGTGTTTGATGGTTAGGCTTAGCTTAGCTCATGCATAAATTCGAGCAAGCTAAGGTTGAGCTACAAAAGTTGGTTCATGCTCATCATGTGACGATATCGAGTTGATCTGTAGCTGGATTCGAGCTAAAAGATAATACTTCCCAATTTCCCATGTTCTTGTATACCAGGCTACAATCTCATTTTCCAGATACCAACAAAATAAAATCAACTAATAAATAGCACGATTAATTATATGGAAAACTTCATATTTCGGGATAATTAATAATATTGCATCTCGTGTCTCTATCTCTATGGTTGCATGCATCCTTCACATTAATGAGCATCATTTTAGGAGAGAGAAATCCAATCAATTTTTCCTAGGAAAAGATAGTGACCATGTATAGATTAAGATTGTATATTTGGTAGTCGCTTTGTATTCAAGAATGGAGGAGATTAATAAAATTTCAATATTATTTGCATATAGAAGTAAGAAAAACCCCATCCACAAGATATAGAAGGAAAAAAATAGCATTCAATACTTTCTTAATTGAATCACATCGAAGATATATAGAAGGTAATAAATTATTATATTTTTTTAATACAACATGACTATCAAACATAACTATATTTCTTTCGGCCTGAGTCTAGCGAGCTATTTTTGGCTCAAAACCATCTCATTTTCTAATAAGACAATCATACTCAGGTTTTCTTTTCAACTCAATCATGAGTCAAGCTAAAAAGAAATGTATCGATCTTGATCCACTCATGAGCCCCGAGCATTTCTTGCAACTCTATTCCCAATGTTAAACATGTCAACCTCGAACACCAAAAATCATCGGAGCTAGGATTTTTGCAAGTACCTGAACCATTAGGTACGACTCTGTTGGACCTGCACGCTTTCTCATCTGGATAGAGCAAAGCTAATAGTAGCTTTCAAAACAAAACAAACAAACAAACAAATATCTTGTTTAGAGAGGGGGGGGGGACGATGTTAAGACTTATCGTGCGCAACCATGATATCAGCAATCTACAAATCTTGATGTTATGATGAAGCATGCATGTAGCTAAAAAAACGATGTTAAGACTTTGATTTCCATCTAACTGATCTTGCCGTGCAGCGCAGTTAGGTCAGCTCCCCCTCTTCCGCTGATCGACTTCACAAGTTGTTGCGAGCTTGCGACTTGCGAAAGCGCAGAAGTGAAAAGCAGGAAGCAAGTAATGGCAGCTTTCACCAATCAATCAAAACTTTGATCGCCGCGGATCGCGTAGAGATACAATTGTCGGCTGAAAACAACTCGATCGCCCGGCCCAGGTCCAAGCCAAGGTGCGCTAATCAAAGCTGGATCATAGTCTAATGATGACGAGATCCCCTAATGATCTTCGCCGTGACTTTAGTCCGCCACTTTGTCTGCGGACTAATTAGCTTTTGATTAAAGTTTTCGTCAGGCGCATGTGTGCAGGCTCGTAAACCTGCACGGTTGTCTGCAAACTATAATACTGTATGATGATTATGATGATGAAATGTCGCATGTGGGTCCTTTTTAGGTTTAACAACTTGCGGCATGTTTCCCTCAAAAAAAAAAAAACTTGCGCCATGGTTGGTCAGTTTCAAAGCAAACGCACGATGAAAGGGAAAAAAATCCATTCATTTCGAATGATTTTAAGTTATTAATTAAAAAGAAACAAAGATGAGATCGGGTTCGAGTACGCGTTAACCTGAACCCTACATGCTGTCGGAAAATTTAATGAAAGAGGAGGACATGGCTCCAAATACTCTTGTTGGAGAAGACACAAGACAGGAGGAGCCTGTGAAAAGGATACTGTGAAGAAAAATTTCATTATTTTCTTCCATCAATCAATCATCAATTAGTAGTACAAAGCAATGAAGCTGGTTAATCCACCAACCGGCAGGGGTTGGGTGGATGGGTACACGCCGTCCATGAAAAAGCAGACAGACATTTCTCGCTTTTGCTTACTTAACCTGTTGTGTTCTTTGTTCATCGGTCGATTCAGAAAGAAAAAAAGTAATCCAAACCGAATTACTACTAACCAAAACACCCAAACCAAAACAAATCTGTTCCTTGTTGCGATCGGCCAGTTAATGGGTTTGATTAATTGGCCGGATCGCGCGCCACCTGATGAAATCTCCTAATTAATCACTGCTTGGATCCACCCTGTCGATCGCGCGCGCGTGCGACGGCGAGCGAGATCTCGTCTCAGAAGAGTTCCCTGGTGACGAGCGGCTGCGCGGCGCCGTTCCACGTGCCCTGCCTGGCCGACCGGTCGGCGGCGGAGGATGCGGTGGACGGGAAGAACTGGCAGTGGCTGGGCAGGACGTTGCCGGCGGCGGCGGCCTGTGGGTTAGATTGCTTGGGGTGGCATTGCTGCTGGTGGTGGTTGTTAGGATGTTGGTGCGTAGTGGCCTGTCCCGCCGTGGTGGAGGCGACGCGGCGGCAGGATGGGCACATGGTGAGGGTGGCGGCGGGTGATGCCTGGTGCTGCGCCGGCGACGGCGCGGCCTTGAGCGCCCTGAGCTCGGCCACCTCCTTCTCGAGCCGCTTGTTCTGCTCGGCGAGCTGCTCGCACCAGCGCTTCATGTACTCGCAGTCCACCTCCGTCTGCTTGAGCTTGGTGCGCGCGCGGCGGTTCTGGAACCACACCTCCACCTGCCGCGGCCGCAGGCCCAGCCGGTTGGCCAGCGCCGTCTTTTGCTTCTGCCGAAACAAAGATGAGAAATTTCGATCAGCTCAATGCCAGGCGGTATAGGTCGATCGATCTGGGCGGATGGATCGGTGGAAGGGTGAAGGGGCTTACGGGGTTGAGCGTGCTGTGCGTCTTGAAGCACTCCTCGAGGACGGCGGCCTGGTCCTTTGATAGGCGCAGCTTCTTGCGGCCGCCGGCGCCGTCCCCGCCGTCGTCGTCCTCGTCGCTGGCGGCGGCGCCGCGGGAGACGCCGGAGCCGGTGCGCTCGAGCGCCCGCTTGGTGCCGCTGACGCCGCTCTCGGGCGACGTGGAGGTCCGCCCGGGCTCCTGCTGCTGCAGCAGCTGATTCTGGTGACCACCGTTGTAGTCCTGCTGCGCGCGGTGGTAGGCGTCCCTGCCCGCGGCGCCGACGACGGAGCTGAGCGCGGCGCTCCAGTGCGAGGCCGGGGAGGAGGAGGCGGTGGTGGTGGAGGAGGTGAGGCTGCCCTGGGAGGCGAGCCCCAGACCGAGGCCGAGCTCGAGGCCGAGACCGGTGCTGCGAGGCATCATGTCTCCGATCCGATCTGATCTGGGAGCTCTGGTGGTGAGTGGATGATGGTGCTCGATGGTGGTGGTGGTGGTGATGATCTGGTAGTGAGCATGCGGCGGCGGGGGTGGTGGGTCTATAAATAGGAAGGAAGAGGAGGGAGCAAATGATGAGCTGTCCGATGCGATGCGATGCGGAGGTGGATCTCCTCTCGTCAGTAGCGAGCGCGGCATCCAATTATTCATTGCCAAAGATTGAAAATAGCATTCATCACTTTCCTTCCACCATACAAGCCAGCCATGTGTGCATGCTCCCATCTTGACCAGGTCCGGCTCCCCCTCCAGGCTCAGTTACTTGCTTCAGATCGAGCCGAGCCACTAGGTCCCGGCACTGTTTCCTTTTCAGGCTTAGATCATTTTTCTTTTTTTTTTGTGAAGAATACTCGAGATTTTATTACTCTACCACAGAATGGCTTAGAGCGTCTCTAGCCGATACAAAACCCGTCCCGCGTAACTAGGGTTTTAGATAGTCTTCGTCGTCGAGATAGAAACCGTATTTTAGGCCGATCAAACAAATAAAATCCATGGCACCCGACTTTTGGTTGAATCGGCCGCTATATATCCAAGCCGGAGGGGGGGTGGGGTTTTATATCGCCATGTCCCCACCATCGCAGTCCATCGTGATCCACCGTATCCCGGCACTCCGCAACCAGCCCCAAGAGGATGTAGCGGTCACATGGCCGGTTCTATATTGTGAACAGTAAATAGCTCCGCCACCAGCCGTGGGGGCTCCTCCGGATCTACTTGAGCCGAGCCAGTGGGTCGTGGTACTGTTTCCTTTTCGGGCTTAAAGCATCTCCACCAAATCCAAAACCCATGCCACATAACTCCACCTGATATAGGGTTCCATATAGTTTTTTTTTCGCCTAGATAGGAACCGCATATCAGCCCATCTAGAATGAAAATCCAGGGCATCCGACATTGGCTAATTGCCCACTATGTATCCAGGCTATAGGGGGGATTTGCCGGTTTATATCTCCATTTCCACGCCACCAAACTCCAACGCGATCCACTACATCCCAGCACTCCGCAACAAGCCCACGGTGGATATGCCAAGTTGTCTACAATGTCGCCAGCCAATAGCTCCGTCGCCAACCGTGGGGGCTCCTACGGATATCTGAGCGGCGGCACCCCTCCCTCCCACAGGCGAATCCCTTTTGATTAGGGTTAAGTAACTAAAGGTTCCTTTTAAATCTTCGGACGTAATGTAATATTTTCTCCGTCTAAAAATATGTGTCTTAACTTTATCCAGATATGGATGTACCTGTAACTAAAATGCATCTAGATACATCCGTGTCTAGAAAAAAGTGAGACACCTAATTTTAGACGAACGAGAGTACATTCATGGAAAGTTTGAAAAAGCTTGCGTGAATGCATTTACATTATTTACGGTACCAATTTGCAGTATCTGCTCCGTGGCATATTGCTCTTGTGACACTTGGCTAAATTACCGGCTACTTGGCATGTGTGTCCTGGCTGGCACAAGTTACCGGCTACTACTACAGTGCTTGCATGTTGGCAACTCGTCCTAGTAGCAGCTAGCGCGAGCCTTGGAACTCGGGGCGAGCAATGCGGGCAAGACATGGTTCGTGCGTTCCCCTGTCTTCGCGCTTGCTTGGTCAAAGCACATCACCCTAGCTACTGTTAGCGGCTGCTTAATTACGGAGCAAACAAATTCTTCCTACAAACTAGCTAGCTACTGACCTAGTGTGTGCATTGCACGTTAACTCTCGTCGACCACGACCTACATGATGTCTCTTTGGTCTTTGCTATCCTAGCTAAGTCACCGATATTCTAGACAAGGCCAGGTGGAACAATTTGGTACATTTTCTAATGGCATGCGAAATATATATTAGAATCACCATTTAACGAACGACTATGGTATATATTAGATAATTCTTGCTTCTAGGGTCACTGTTTTGTGAAAATGGCACGTTGCAACGAGATCGGCGAATCTAGCGTGCACGAGACCTCCCTTGCGCTAAATCAACCTAAATCAACATATTTCCTTACAAATCAACCAGACAGAGCTGAAACGCAATAAAACTGAGCAATTCGGTGCATCACGAATCTCAATGCATAAAATAATGTAAATCTGATGCACAAAACGTGCATGGGAGGTCCCATGCACGCTAGAATCACATTTCTCATGTTGCAACACTCAATTGATGTTGCTAAATCTATGATGATGGTACATGAATCTTAGTGCTAGGGTTGACATCATAGAGAAATTTTTTCTATAGTTTCTATGGTGAGACATCGTGCGAATGTTTTATTGTGGGGGATAGCATGGTTGGTTTTCTGATTGTTAATTCGTATGTATCTTATACGGTATCATTATTCAATAAGTCACAACAATCTGGTGGAAACATGGTTTAAAAACCTAGCCGGATCTTGTTGAGATATAGAGTTTAATTATAGGGAGAAAACTAAAAAGGAAAGTACTCATGGCAAATAAAATGTCGCCAAAACAGTGCATGTGTTTCATGGCGCTTTTAAATGCCAAGTCACGTGTCTAAAGGCTGCAGTTGCGGTTACGCAAGCGTGCTCCTCATGTGCTCCTCATGCAGGTGTGATGACACCATCAATGGCAAGGTCTGGTCTTGTCCTGGAGAATCTGGCCTGGCACCCAAACAATGCGTGGTGCTTTTGAATCACCCGCCGACGACAACACGAGGTTGTGATATCACCCCATGACGCACGAGGGGGGGGGGGGGTGGCTAGGGACGTCATGTCTACTATACGACTATTGAGTCACCCCATCACGCACGGGGGGGGGCGTTCTAGGGACATCCCGTCTAATGTAAGGCTATGGTGTCACCCCATCACGCACGGGGGTCCGTACTCCGTAGTGCCTCCCTATAAACACCCATGCCATTATCAAAGCGGGGGGCAATAAAACACATCATACCGCAAGACGAACCGGTCTCTTGCGTCCATTTACACCACACTCAGACAAACACCGGTCCTCTTCTCCTTGAGGCAGTATAGAGCAAGCCGGTTGACCGTGAGCCGACACCTTTCTTTGTAATACTGAGCACCTCACACGCTCGATCTAAACCTGTATAAAATCTTGTGTGTCTGATGTAGTTAGCCCCTCAAATCGTATTCACATACTCTACCTACATACAAATTCATTGCCAGGAATCCAAACCCCTGTCACTTGGTTAGGTTTTTTTTTTTTTGAAAAGGGACGGCCTGGCTTCTACATGCATCAGTAACACTTGGTTAGTGAATCAGTGACCCACAAGATTTGGATTCCAAATGAACCTTACGTCGAAACTTTGGGCTGGATTCAAACCAAACTGAAAACTACTAGTCAAAGTCTGTCTTACTTTGACAACATCCAGTAGATGAGATTATTTGAAATAAAATGTGTATTGCTGTCAGATACCAGCAGGGGGAACCAGTGGATGCGCTTGTGGTCTAGTGGTAAGAGTGTGGCACGCTTTGCGTTCTAGAACAAATTAATAGGAGTACACAGATTATATATGGATGAACTTTGTTTTTGGCAGGTCTTTGAAGTCAGATTCAGACTGATTCCGCAGCTGCCCAGAAACGGGACAAGGTTGTCCTAATTAATCCGCACGCTCGCTTTGGTATCCCCTACACAAATGTTGGATCTTAGCGCTGTGTGATGACCAGTTCACGAATACATGCATCCATCAATCGCCATCACGTAAACCCTATGAGATGGATTGATCTGGCCAAGAACCAACACAACGAATGGTTCTCTCGCTCCGATTCCTAGGATCATGCAACAAACGGGACGATGCTTGGCCAGGATCGACCGGTCGAGCGCGCTTAGAGTAGACATTTGCATGGTTACGTGTGCACGCGTACGTGCGTGCGTGGTGCTTATGCCAAGCAGGAATTTCTATATTTTGGAGGATTGGGAAGAGGTCAATCCGCCAATGAACTCGGGTCGGGATTCCTGGGGCGGTCGGTTGTCGATGTCCCCTGGCAAAACAACAGTTGTAGCTTTGCTCCCAAGTTCCAATCGGTGTTGTTCTTAGGCCAGGCGATAAGTTTTTAATTATGCCTAATCATACTAAGCTCGACGCTAATTATATAGTAGTAGATTACTAACCAGGTGTCCAGTTTAATCCACGTACACACGCACGAATCCTGCGATTTGGATACCTAGACGTACGGGTATTGTTTTTCTAACAAACTATAAATATATCCGTTGCTTTGCAATGAGTATATATTTAACGCTAGACAGCACATAGGCAAACGACCGTAAATCTAGACGGACCCTACATGATATGTATCTATTAATATATCTTACACATAATAGATTTTAATCTCATATATCAATATGATAGAATAAAGATCCACCATATAGAAAATTACATATATGACTATAATCATGTTGGACAACTCATATGGTACTAAGATCTATGAATAACTGTTGCCTACCAAAACCCACCGGCGAGCAGCGACGGGCAACACGAAGAGCCGGGAGGCTCCCAGGACTGCTGGTGGGCCCTGGTCCCTCGGGCAATGACCCGCAATGCTCCGGCACATGTCCTGGCGGTTGCAAGGGCGTGCCACCTGACCTATACCTGGTCAGGAAGGTGTTGGATTGCTTCAATTAGTTTTCTGCATGGTAGACACGTAAACATTAAATGAGCCTCGATCGGCTCTCAGGTTACCATGTGAATCGGCTCAAAGAGCCGATTAACCCATGAATCGTATTGGATCTACAATAACATGAGTTTCCTGCTTTATCAATGCTAAGCTAAATCAATCTACGACAGTTTAGGGTTTTCACCGCATAACCGGAACATCCTACACGTAGTTGAGCCTGGCAGATACGAAAGATAACAGAAAACTAAACCAGAAAGAGGCCTAAAAACCAACACGGAGTCGATTCCCGGAACATCCCTTCTTGGATCGGCAAACTGTACCTTACGCACTACTGGATCGTTCAACCCGTTTGCAAGGCCTAACCATACGGATATCAAACTAATCCTTGAAGAACAAGGAACAACTATAACAGATCGAATCTACTGAATAAAGATGAAGCAGGGCGCTGCCCTTACACGTGAGATAGGTGCAAAGACAGCTAGATATTCAGGGGCAGCACAACTAAGCAAATAATCAAGAAAGCATCGATGCAAGCCCTAAAACATCTATGATAAACAGTGTTACTCGCCATCAAAAAGGCTTCAGTACGAGCAACACCAAACAACGAATAAACCGATACTGCCTAGATCGCAAGATGCGATCTAGGCAGCATGACGCTTACCCGGAAGAAACCCTCGAAACAAGGGGTGGCGATGCGCCTGGATTGTGTTTGTTGTGAACGTGATCGTCCTCCTTTCTCAATAACCCTAGATACATATTTATAGTCCGTGGACTTTCTATCTTTGGAATAGACCTAACTGTGTACGAACCAAACTCTATCTCTTAATTCTAAACTAACATGCGATCTACCATAATGTACAGATACACGGGCAATCCAGCCCAAATTCACGCACGAGGCCGATTCAGAAACACATTATGTGTATATCCTTCAAGCCCATCTTCATCGCGGCCCATCTCCTGATTTGGCCAAAATCTGGTGATAACACATGCCCCCCTGGTTTTGGCAATAATAATTCCAAAACCACTCTGTTTTCCTTCACCATGATTTGACATAACAGAGCAAAACTGCGTCGCAGAGCCGAACCGCTACAGTGCCCTTTCATCATGATGCCTTGCCTTCTCAACTTCTCCGTATTGCACGATTTGACAGTTTTGGCAACGCATCCTCGAAACTGCCACAACATTTAATCATCCTTCACTATATCCCCTTTATTTAAACTCATCTGGGCAGTTCGCTTCTTCATTCCCCTGTTCCGCACTAGCCATCGGCAAAAAACCCTCCTCTGCCATGGACTCCTCTTCCTCCTCTGCCTCTTCCGGCCTCTCCTTCCACTCCTCCTCCTCCAGCGAGCTAGAGCCGGAGGTCAACCTGACGGCGATATACGAGGCCCTCGCCCCCGAGTACTGGGACGCGAGGGATTGGGACTCCTCCATCGAATCGGAGGACGACGAGCCCCTAACCGACGGGGAAGACGACCTCCAATTCCTCGTCGACGGGGAGTTGGAGGTGGCAAGCGACGACGCCCTCTTCTCTTGGGAGGCGGACCTCTCCTCCGACGAGGAGGAAGAGGAGGCGGAGGAAGACTCCTCCTCCGAGGAGTATCCACCGGCCAAGCGCTTCCGCGCCGGGTCGGATGACGATGAAGACGACGACGACGAGGAGGATGAAGCCCCTGCCGGCGGCTTCATCGGCAGCGACGAGGACGTCGCCGGTAGCAGCGCCGACAGCGACGAGGACGGCGACGATGACGGCAGCGACGGCCCTTAGATTAGGGAGTAGTGTAGGGCTAATAGTAGTGCATTAGGCGCTAGATGATCCTTTTGAGAGCAATCGGCTCTTCCTTGTAAAATCCCTCTTTGAATCAATGAAAAATGTTCTTCCAATTTGATTTTCCAATTGTCCTATTTCAAATCTTCCGATTGTCAAAGTAGGTCAACGCATCAAGAACCGATAGCAGCGTATCGGTCTTTCACCATCAAACGCCCATAAGGCCAACCCGATAACCAAATGAGACAGGTTCAAGCAGACATTCCCCAAATTCAGATGATAACTTGATACCTGCTCGTAATATTCTGCACCTCTAGAGTCGATGGCTGCGCATCGGCTGTTTTATTCTAAAGTCGATGTCTGTGCATCGGCTGTGCTTAGCACCCTGTTGCTTTGCATATATCTTTTTCTTACTGGCCGATTTCATGCATCGGCCCCCATATTTTACTGTGTAAAAAAAATTACTGGCTGATTTCATGCATCGGCCTCCATGTTTTACTGTCCATCATCCCACATACTTGGGAAATACTTCTTGAGATGCTGGCCATTGACAGCCACTGGGAATTTCACACGTTCAACTGCTCGAGCATGTATGCATTACCCTTTAAAACTTGGTCGACTCTGTACGGCCCGTGCCAATTTGGAGACCATTTACCATATACTGCATCCTTAGTTCTCAATGGCAATACAGCTTCCCATACCAGATCACCAACGTGGAACTCCTTCGGTCTCACCTTCTTATTATATGCACGAGCTACCTTGGCTTTGTTCTCTTTAATCTTCTCAAGCGACCACAGCCTAAGCTCTGTTACATCCTCAATGCTATCGCTCATCAGGGCTGCATATTCTTCAGTTGTTAAATCATTCTGAAACACAACACATCTCGACCCAGCCGTGATTTCCCAGGGCAGTACAGCTTCTTGTCCATAGACTAGATGATATGGCGAGGTTTTGATCGCTCCATGACATGACATGCGGTAAGCCCACAAAGCCTCTGACAATACCTCGTGCCAACGTCTAGGGTACTCGTCGATTTTCCTCTTGATCAGCTAGATAAGGCTCTTGTTGGACGCTTCAGCTTGCCCATTTGCTTGAGCATAGTATGGAGACGATCGGATCAGCTTAATTCCCATGTCCTCGCAGAAATTTCTGAACTCGTGAGAAACGAAAACCGAACCTCCATCGGTCGTGATAGTCTGGGGAATCCCGAATCTGTGAATGACATGTTCTTTCACAAAACTGATAACATCTTTCGATGCCACTGACTTCATAGGGACGGCCTCCACCCACTTAGTGAAATAATCTGTAATGGCCAGCACCCACGCATGGCCTTTGCTCGATGGAGGATTGATTTTGCCGATCATATCCATGCCCCACCCTCGAAACGGCCACGGCTTGATGATGGGGTTCATTGCTCGATGCGGGTACCATCCGAATGCTCCCAAACTTCGACATGCTTGACACCCTTTATAGTACTTAAAACAGTCCTCAAGCATGGTGGGCCAATAAAACCCTGATCGTCTGATCAACCATTTCATCTTATGAGCCGATTGGTGAGTTCCACAGGCACCTTCATGTACCTCGTATAAGAGCCGATTCGACTCGGCTGGTCCCAAACATTTGAGAAGTAAGCCTTCCAAAGTCCTGTAGAACATGTCATCTCCAATAAGGACATACTTCATGGCCTTGTATCTTATCCGTTGAGGTGCCCCCCGAGCCGAATCTTTCAAGTATTTGAAGATATCGGCTCTCCAGTCATCCGGCTCCAGGGCCTGTACCTGGACATCGGCTCCATCTGCTACATCCTTGTAGCCTGACGCCTTCTGTGCGAGATCGTTTGCCTCGGTATTTTGTGACCTTGGGATCCAATTGAAGTTTATATACTTAAATTGTGCCATCAGCTCACGGCATTGCATCCATAATGGGAAGAGCGACTCGCTCTCACATTTGTATTCCTCCGTGAGTTGGGAAATCACCAATTTGGAGTCTCCAAAAAGTTCCACTGCCTCTGCCCCGGCCTTCAATAGCAACTCCATTTCCTTGCATATGGCTTCATACTCAGCAACATTATTGGTGCAAGGGGTAGGTAACCTGATGGAGTAGGAATATGTTGCCCCCCGGGGCGACACGATTAGAATGCCGATGCCGCAACCACCATCACAAACCGATCCATCGAAAAACATGGCCCGGCCATTCCCGCACAGACAGTGCTGCTATATCAGTGTTGATTCGTTCAGCAATAAGATCGGCCAGCGCTTGTCCCTTGACTGCTTTCGCAGGCTGATACCGGATATCAAATTCCGATAACGCAAACATCCATTTACCGAGTCGGCCTTTCAAAACAGGAGCCAACAGCATATGTTTGATGACATCTGATTTGCAGATGACGACAATCTCCGCAGTCAACAAGATGTGGTGAAGCTTGGTGCAGGTAAAAAATAGGCAGAGGCACAACTTCTCGATCTCATGGTACCTCGTTTCTGCATCCAACATCCTTCTGCTGAGGTAGAAAACGACTCTCTCCAGGCCATCATAAACTTGCACCACCACTGAGGCAATGGAAGTGTCAGCTACTGACAAGTAAATATAGAATGGCCTGTCTTGCTGGGGTGGCACCAATACAGGTGGTTTCGTCAGATACTCTTTAATCTCGTCAAACGCTTGCTGTTGTTCTGCCCCCTAGTGGAACTCGTCATCAGATTTGATTTTTACCAACCCCATGAACGGCTCAATTCGTCCCGACAGGTTGGAGATGAACCTTCTGACGAAGTTGATTTTGCCGATGAGACGCTGGAGTTCCTTCTTCGTGGTAGGTGGCTTCATCGTCGCACTGCCTCCTGACTTTTCAGGCCGATCTCAATTCCGCGTTCATGAACCAAGAAACCCAAGAATTGACCGGCCGTTACACCAAAGGCACACTTCTTTGGATTCATTCTTAATCCGAATTTTCTAGTTCGGTCCAGGACGTGTCGCAGATCCTCCAAATGTCCTTCCCCCGAGATAGACTTGACTACTACGTCATCGATGTAAATCTCCACCAATTTGCCGATCAGATCATGAAAGATGTAATTCATGGCTCTTTGGTATGTTGCGCCAGCATTTTTCAGTCCAAACGTCATGACTACATATTCAAACAAGCCCACCGATCCTGGTACTCTGAATGCGCTTGTGTATATCTTCCGGAGCCATGAAAATTTGGTTGTAACCGGCATTGCCATCCATGAAACTTAAAACCTTATGACCAGCAGCCGCATTGATCAATGTCTCTGCTACTGGCATTGGATACTCATCCTTTGTAGTGGCACTATTGAGATTCCGAAAATCTACGGCGACGCGCCATCGGCCGTCCTTTTTCTCCACATGTACGACATTAGAAATCCATTCAGCATACCTGCATGGCCTGATGAGCCCCGCGTTCAACATTTTCTCGATCTCTTTCTTGACTTCTTCTAAAATTTCGGCTTTCATCTGTCGTGCTCTCTGCTGGAACGGCCGAAATCCTTTCTTCAGAGGGAGCCGATGCTCGATGATGCTCCTGTCTAACCCGGGCATCTCTGTGTAATCCCAGGCAAAGCAATCTGGGTATTCCTTCAACAAAGCTATCATCGGGCCCCTCAGATGTGGTTCTAACTTTTTGCTGATAAATGTTGGTCGTGGCTTATCCCCAGGACCAATGTCAATCTCTTCTAGTTCATCAGCCGATGTAAACCCATATCCTAGCTTTCCATCGCCTGCTAGATCGATGTTGAACACAGGCAAAACGTATGGTGAGGATAATTTGGGTCGATTGCTGGAATCGACCTCCTTTTCAATTGCATTGCTCATTGAGGGTTTACAACTTATTTGTGCTCTACGACTACGTGACATGCTCGAGGTGAGATCCTTGCTTTTTATTTTTTGGGGCCGATCGCAGGGATCGGCCTTGCCACGTACGTCTGTCGGCTTTGGTCTCGCTACTCTGTCAGGCCGGTGGATAAGACCAGCCTCACCCCGTTTTTTGAAGCCTCGATGCGCTCACAGCCGTCCAAACTGACTCCAGAGATCGGCTCTTGGTCGTCTGCGTCCCAAATATTCATGCCAGCTATTGAGATCTCGATCGAGTCATCTGCATGAACGACCTCCACTTCATCTCCATCCCATCGTATCGGGCATTGGTGCATTGTGGATGGAATGCGGCGATTGACGTGAATCCAATCCCTTCCTAGCAGGACAGCGTAGGTGCTTTTGCTGTCGACGATGAAGAATGACGTAGGGATGGTTTTTCGGCCCACAGTTAGGTCCACGTTCAGAACGCCTTGCGCTTCTGATGCTTGGCCATTGAAGTCGCTTAGTGTGACGTTGGTCTTGATCAGATCTTCGGTAGAGCGTCCCAAATGCCGTAGCATGGAGTATGGCATTATATTGACTGCCGCTCCCGTGTCAACCAGCATCTTGCCGACAGGCTGCCCGTTGATGTAACCTCTTAGGTACAGGGCCTTCAAATTTTTGTAGCTCCTCTCTCGTGGCTTTTCAAAGATGACTGGCCGTGGGCCGCAGTCAAACTGAGCTACTGGCACTTCTTCGGTTTTTGGGGCACCAAACTCCGACGGAAGTATGAACACCATGTTTGTGCTAGCCGATGCCTTCACATCGGCTTTCGTTTGTTTGGGGCGCCACTCTTTCTTCTGTGGACGAATCTCCGTCTCCAAAGTTTGCTGAATTTTCACGGCCAGATCGGGCCGCGCTTTCCTCAACGTGTGCAGGTATTGCGCCTCGGCTTCCTCCAAGCTACGTAGCCGATGAACCCTACGCTTTTGGGAGTGACTGAGTCCATCAGGGCACCACCTTGGCCGGTGGTATCTATCTTCTTCTTCATCTTCTGATTCCTCGAAATCTTCCACTCGAGATGACTCAGCTCGTACGTTACCGAGATGGGAGAGGCCCTAGGCGCTTGAACATTCGAAACCTCACTGTGTCCTCCTTCTGCTGTCTACATTCCGGGCAGTTGTCGATTGTAGGCAGTCGGCTCATTCCCGAATCCCAGCAATGCTTAAATAAAGGACAATCCCAGTGTCTGTCCATGTCTTCCTGCTCTCTTGACTTTCCCTTAGCGCGATGCTCATATCCTTCGTCGTCTCTATCATATCGACGATATTTTCTGTTGTCTGCATCAGACCGACGATATCTTTCGTCATCTATGTCGTACCGCCGGCGTCGGTCGTACTGACGCTCATATTTGTTAAGGAGATGCGCGGAGAGCGGTCGTTGATACCGCATGTTTCTCACTTGTTCCTCGGTGAAGTACCGTCTGTCATCATATCGGGGCCGGTCGCGTGGGCCGGCCTCCTCCTTTTCCTTGCCACGGGAGTGACCGATTTCTTCTTTATCCCTGCCATGGTGGTATACAGGCCCTGCCATGTTAACATCGAATGAGAAATCTAGGCGACGCCTCGTGGAGTGATTGTGTTCCACCATGTTGGCGCCGGGAAACGGTTGCGTGTCCACTTTCATGGAAAGCCGACCAAGGATCAAACGGCCTTGTTCTATCGCCGTTTGGATCTGCCGACGCAACTCTTTGCAGTCATTGGTGATATGGGTGAACGAGTGATGCCACTTGCTGTACGGTCTCCCGTTCATTTCTTGCGCCGTAGGGATTTTATGGCCTTCGGGTAACTTCAGCTGTTTTTCCTTAAGCAATAAATCGAATATCTGCTCAGCTTTGCTTACATCGAAGTCAAACCCTTTTGCAGGCCCTTGTTGTTTCACCCATTTGCAGGACACGGGAACTGCCCCCCGAGCCCATTCAGCCACGGCTACTTCCTGGTCTTCTGCAGAGTCCCCAACTTCTTCTGTCTCGACCAGGACTATCGGGCGTTTGAACTTCTCTTGGTACAATTCTGGGTGGCGCTGCTCATACAATGTTAATTTCTGGACCATGTGCGCCAGTGAATTGTATTCCACTTGGAAAGCCAGATCCTTGATCGGCGCTGCGAGGCCCAACGCTGCCAGATCGACTGCTTCTTTCTCAGTTAAACGAGCCGAATAACATCGGTTCTTGACAGTCCTGAAACGCTGAATGTATTACAACACCGTTTCTCCCTGCTTCTGCCGCACCTGCGCCAGATCGGTAGTGCCAGCCTCGGTAGCTTCTGAGTGATATTGAACATGAAACTGCTCCTCCAGTTGCTTCCACGTCTGGACTGAATCTGGTGGCAACGAGGTGTACCACCCAAAAGCTGGTCCTGTGAGAGATTGCGCAAAAAACCTCACACGTAACGGCTCTGATGCTGAAATCATGCCCAACTGTGCCAAATATTGGCTCACATGCTCAATTGAGCTAGACCCTTCTGATCCATTGAACTTTGAGAACTCAGGGAGCCGATACTTGGGCGGCAGCGAAATCAAATCATATTCGTTGGGGTACGGCTTAGAATAGCCGACTGTTCTCATCTTTGGCAGGATGCCGAACTGGTCTCTCAAGATTATACTGATTTGTTCCACGGTATGAGCTGCAGGGGCTGAGCTTTCATGACTCGTTCCGGTGGCATATTTAGCTAGCCACGCCTGTTTATCGGCGTCCGCTCCGGAAATCCCTCTGCTGCAATCTGGTTCGTGCGCGCCAAGTTATTGCAGTCCGGCACGTATGTGCACACGTATCCATGTGGGATTTCTTTAGGCGGCTCATATAGGAATTGGCAATCGCCAGGATCGCCTCCAATCTTGTAGACAACATATGCCGGTGAACCCTGTGGCTCTGGAGCTGCAAGCGTGAATGGCAGCTGCGGTCTGGTCTGGAACGGTATTTCTCCCTGGTGAGTCCCTAGGGCAGGCCCCGATGGAGAGTACTTGATGCTTCATGATTTCCTGAACCACGCGAACCGCAATGCGCTCGAGCGTTCACCGGGCTCTCGGAATGACGGTGTAGAGAATGAGCCACCATGTAATTAACTTCCTGGCGAAGAGCTCTGGTGCGTTCCTCTGAAGGGACAGATAGATCTACTTCATCGAGAACGCCTTCGGGTGAGAACCCTTTCCACCTAATGCCATGTTTACGGGTCCTCTCGAAAGATCCGATGAGATCGGCTTCGAAGACAGCTTTCATATCATCATATTTCTTCTTGTGCTCCTCAGGCAGATCTTCGTACGTGATTGGTCCGTCTGCCATCTCAGCTGCAGATGTTGGCGCGAGTTTGCTGTAGAATGTCCCACCGGAGTGCGCGAATGTGTTGCCTGCCAAAACCCACCGGCGAGCAGCGACGAGCAACACGAAGAGCCGGGAGGCTCCCAGAATTGCTGGTGGGCCCTGGTCCCTCGGGCGACGGCCCGCAAAATCCGGCACACGTCCTGGCTATTGCGAGGGCGTGCCACCTGACCTATACCTGGTCAGGAAGGTGATGGATTGCTTCAATTAGTTTTTGCATGGCAGACACGTAAACATTAAATCTGAGCCTCGATCGGCTCTCAGGTTACCCTGTGAATCGGCTCGAAGAGCCGATTGACCCATGGTTCGTATTGGATCTACGATAACATGGGGATCCTGTTTTATCAATACCAAGTTAAATCGATCTACGACAGTCTAGGGCTTTCACCGCATAATTGGAACATCCTACGCGTAGTTGAGCCTGGCAGATACGAAAGATAACAGAAAACTAGTCCTAGAAGAGGCCTAAAAACCAACACAGAGTCGATTCCCGGAACAACCCCTCTTGGATCGGCAAACCATACCTTACGCACTACTGGATCGTTCAACCCATTTGCAAGGCCTAACCATGCGGATATCAAACTAATCCTTGGAGAACAAGGAACAACCATAACAGATCAGATCTACTAAATAAAGACCAAGCAAGATGCTGCCCTTACACCTAAGATAGGTGCAAAGGCAGCTAGATATTTAGGGGCAGCATAACTAAGCAAATATATCAGAAAAGTATCGATGTTAGCCCCAAAACATCTATGATAACGGTATTACTCGCCATCAACAAGGCTTCAGTACGAGCAACACAAAACAACGAATAAACTGATACTGCCCAGATCGCAAGATGCGATCTGGGCAGCATGACGCTTATCCGGAAGAAACCCTCGAAACAAGGGGTGGCGATGCGCCTAGATTGTGTTTGTTGTGAACGTGATCGTCCTCTTTTCTCAATAACCCTAAGTACATATTTATAGTCCGTAGACTTTCTATCTTTGGAATAAACCTAACTGCGTACGAACCAAACTCTATCTCTTAATTCTAAACTGAAACGTGATCTACCATAATGTACATATATACGGGCAATCTAGCCCAAACTCTCGCACGAGGCCGATTCAGAAACACTTTATGTGCATATCCTCTAAGCCCATCTCAATCACGGCCCATCTCCTAATTTGGCAAAAATCTGGCGATAACAATCGGTCAATTCGGTATTATCATCAAGACCACTGAATATTGGTTTTTGGAGGACTCTTGATGGTTCTAAATGGGATGAATGGATGCATCTCTGTAACCGGTTAATACTGGTTCAACTAAATGATGAACCAGACATATTTGTTCATATAGCTACACAATGGATCCAAGATTGGTCCCTCTTGCTCCCGGTGGATCAGCGGGAGCATATGCTTATTGGGTGCAACCGTCTGCTCACGGTTACTCGGGATGTTTACAACCAGGTTATCTGGCGGTTTTCTAGGCGATTGATGGATGTTTAGCGTGTTTGTTTCCATCTTTTTCTTTTTTGGCATCTGTGCCAATGCTTTGAGTTTGCTGGTGATGTAAATTTGATATCGTACACTCGAATATTTTTTGCAATAAGAGGGCCGTGTGCATCCATGGATGCAGAAGCTGAGGTTCACCCCCATTTCGAAAAAAAGTCAAACCCAAGATCCTGGAACACATTAAAAAGATCCGAAGACACTACATGTGGAACAAGAAAGCTGAGGAGGTACATAAATGCAACTCTTTGGTTGCTTGGACAAAGTTTTTCGACCAAAGAATAAAGTTAGCCTTGGGGTTTGAACCTTAAGTTACAGAATTAAGCTTTGCTCCTCAATCTTCACAAATTATAGAAAAAAAAAGACACACCTTGGGTTACTCTCTTATGGAAAGCTTACTATCTGGAAAAAAATTTCCATGCTATTGGCAGATCTGGATCTTTGTGGTAGAAGGATGTGATGAAACTTAGTCATATTTACAGAGGCATTGATATATGCACAGTTAGCAAAGGTAACACAAATATTTTTTTGGAAAGATGCTTGGCATGAACAAGTGGTTGCTGACAAGTTTCCCAGAGCATTCTCTTTTGCTTCGAATGAAGATATTTCGGTGCAACAATTTCTCAGTGCCACCTCTCTCAGAGATAATTTCTTCGTCGCTATGTCCCCTGAAGCACTGGCAGAAGCAAGAGAATTACAAAGATTGGCTGCACACATCAGATTGAACTCCTTAGCTGATGACTCCCAGAGTTATGTCTGGGGATCCCCAAAATTTACCTCTAAGAAGTACTATGAATTCTGTTTCAGAAACATTGTCCCACACAAGGCATTCAAATGGGTTTGAATATCCAAATGTACCCCTAAAATCAAGTTCTTCTGCTAGCTTCTCATCTCAGATAAGTTAAATACCAGGAACATTCTAAAAAGAAAGAAGCAACAACTTGATTCTTGGTACAATTGCCTTCTTTGTACTAACCCACCTGAAGAAACTCTTGAGCACCTATTTTTTCATTGTGAATTCAGCAAAAGTTGCTGGGATCGACACTTTTCTTGGAAGTTTTTATGCTATCAGTCTGGTCCATATTGAGACTCCAGATTTTTAGCGATCGGAGGCACATCACGAGCCAGCCCCAACCCCAGCCAAGCGACCTCCTCGGCCACCTCCCGCGTAGCCTCGACCGACTCCTCCTCGTCCTCCAGAAACACAAAACGGGACCCAAAGGGTCGCCGCTCCGTTGAGGTAGACGCCAGCGACGGACCGGGCGGTGTTGGCGGCGTGGAGATGACCGGAGGTGGCGGCGCGCTGGGCGCGAGGGCTGCCATCTCTACACTCACTCGTAATCACCGCGTTGGATAGTTCGATTTGCACCTTGTTACCAAGCCCAATGGTTTGGCTGTTCCAGATGACACTACCAAGAAAAGTGGTTTACCCCATGTGGCCTTAGCTATGCAGAGGTCGGGTGTAATTGCTTATTACGAGTAATAAAGCGCCCATTATCAAAAAAGAAGAAGAAAGGAACGGTCTTTTGTTTAGAGGCACTCATGTGGCTGTTGAGTCATGGAAAGCAAGATTTTGCTCTCAGTTTACTCTTCTAGCTTGCCCATAGAACCAAGGAGGAATTACACCATTTCATTCTCTCTCTTGCTGTTTGTCTTTAACCTTTGGGCTTGTGGACCCGGCCCTGATCCAAGACACAATGTAACTTTGTAATCAGCTTTTGTGCATATGAAATATAGATAGCAGTAGGGGCCTTCCCTGTAAGTGTTCAAAAAAAAAAGAATTTTCCAGTTTGCATTTATGCAACAAAAGTAGGTTACACTTTGTGGAGAAACTGGCGCTCGGTAACATTTAACATGCACCTGGTGAATAATTCCATGGAAAAAAAAATTAAGGCGCTATTTCGGCGCAAATAGCGCGCTATATCATATATGAACAACCCACTAAATTAATCAGCGTGCAATGCCTCGTTAATAGCATGCTATAGCATATTTTAAGGCTGACCCTAGTTTCTCATAGCGCGCTATTTTTTCTTTGGAATAATTACACCCAGTGTGTAACTGAAATAAAAGTAGATACACACGGTCTGTCACACAATCTTCCTCTCTTACTTTTCTTTCGTTTTTCAGATGCGATACTAGCATAGACTTCACACGATTTTTTAAAGAAAAAAACACGCTGAGCTGTTATTTCTTATTGATTTTTGCTTATTTGAGGGCCTGATGTATGGTTCGAAGCCCAAGCTAACCAAATCGGGACAGCCCGGAACCAAAACACGAGGACAAGTTCACACTGAAAAATCAAACGGAGAACAGGATCGCACGCAAAAATTGGCAAAGATAAACACACCCTTTCAGATCAGCCGCTGACATCAGCCGACTGAGATTTTACTTATTTTACCGGTGCCAACAAGACACGACGTCGCCGGACGGAGCACACGACGGCCGCCCAGATCGTTTGGAGCTAGTTCTCGACGGCTAGAGCGCCGCCAGCCTCGTGATGTTGATGGGGCGGACGTAGAGCCCTGGGTCGGTGGCGAGCGCGAACGCCGCCTCCGCCGATGCCGCCTGCGTTGGGTGGAAGCCGTCCCAGAAGAGGTAGTTGTCGCGATTCGGGCACACCGAAGCGAACTTGGTGCACTTGCCATCCCCGGACAGCCCGGCGCCGCCGCAGCACCCCGTGTCCAGCACCGTCAGGTCTGCCCAAAAATATGACACATTAGCATAACTTGATTTAGGTGGGGGGCGTTGCAGGCTTGCAACTAGCTGACTTACTCAATGTAGGTGAGGCGGCGTGTTTGAGGACAGTCTCGGCCATGGCGGCCGAGTCGCAGATGGAGTAGTTCATGCCGGCGAGATCGGCGCTCAGGTCCTGAAGCATCGAGTGTAGCTTGGGGTACAGCTGCCTGGAGAGGTCGTTGGCCGTGCCGAAGCAACGGTACCCGTCCAGGTCCTTCTTTGCCGCCCCGGCGAACCTCTGCGTTGGGCAGCAACCCACCATTGATGGGCTCACGATGCTGAACTTCCTCGCCCCGGCTGCATACAGCTCCTGCAACAACGACATGCCCATTATTTCTCAGCGCAAAACAACTCTGACAGACACAGTTCGTGTCTAGAACAATCAGAATTTCAGATTAGGCACCTGCAGGTAGCTCTTGTAAGTGGCGACGAGGCCTTCCAGAAACTCGGTGTCGTTGCGGCTAGGGGACAGGGTGGCGTTGCCGTCGACGTACTCGAACAGGTCGTTGCTGCCGACGCTGACGAAGACGAGGGACCTGGAGATGAGGTCGTACGAGCTGTTCCCCATCATCTGAACGGCAGACGTGAACTTCTCCAGCTGGTCCGTCATCGTGTACACTCTCCCGCACTGCAATAAAGGTGAGCCATGTTACAATTCTACCTGTTCAGTTGGCGGAAAAGAAGAAGCCAGGTCAGTGTGTGCGCGTACGTGTGTGCCCGTCTGATCCTGGAGTCCTGACCCTCCTGATGCGAAGTTGATGCCGGTCTTCATCTGCCCAAGGATTTTCTCGGGCGGCAGGGATGCATAGGCTGGTGGGCTCTCGGTGAATCCAAGAAACTGAGCTGTTCGCGCAAACAAACAAACAAAACTGGTCAACCTTAAGGTTTTTCATACTTCCTCCGTCCCATGAAAGTTGTCCGAATTTTTTTAAAATTTGAATGTATATCTAGATAGCATGGGACGGAGGGAGTATTATGGCAAATATCTATACTTTGGACAACCGCATTGACACATGATTTGAACAATTTTGCTATTTCTCCGATTTATAATAAACTGCATGAAAACTTGGTGAAGAGAAATGTCAAACATATGTGGAAGGCTAGAATTCCACCTAAAATTTGGTTGTACTTGATTTAGTGTAATGCCATTGCTACTAAAAACAATATGCAAAAAAGGGTTGGCAGGGGGATTTTAGACAGAGATTCTATGATGAGTTGGAAACAATTCGTCATCTCTTCTTTACTTACCTAAATATACAAGTGGAGTGTAGTGAGCAAGTCTATTGGTGCATTGAATAGGCCTGGCAATTTTTCTCAGTATTTTTGTTGGATTGCAAGATCTTTTCCTGGGAAAACAAACTTGCATGTTGTTGGAGTTGGAGCTTCGTGTTGGGCTCTATGTAATTTAAGAGATCAAGCATGTTTTGGATTCAAATTAATAAATTCAGAGATTGTTTGATATGCATGCTCATTTTTTAGACACTCGCGCAAGACTTCTGTAAGTTGGTGACAATAATGATGTTTTAGCAGCTGTAGATGCTATCAAGTCAATGACACTTTCCCTCCACACCTCTACTTAAAGGAAGAGGAGCTTTTATACTTCTGATCATTAGAGTTCATTGGAGGAAGAGGATCGGCCAGAATAATGCAAGCACGATAGTTTCTTTATTTTGGTTTGCTTAATTAACATACAACCTATTAAAACTAACACTCTCGTCAATACTGGGTCTATCACATTATTCCTTATCATTTAACATTTATATCTGCCTTTACTTTTATGTTTGGATCAAAAGTCTTTCTTATATTTTGATTTTTTTAGACATCTTTCATTATGTTTTCATTGTTTATATTTTGCACTTCCTTAATTCTCATTTTGTTCAGTCTTTTCTATTTTGCTTTTATATGACAATATCTCAATTTTATTTTTTTCATGATTTTCCTGTTTTATTCTACTTTTAAAATAATACATATTTTCTGACTTATATGAATAATCTTATTGCCACCAGAAATACTTAGCTTGTTGGGAATTTTCTTCTTGTTCCTTTTTTCATGTTACCTTTTTAGATACATTTGAAGTAAAGGAGGATTTGTTTTACGTACATAGACATATTTTTTACGAGCATGAACATGTAATTATGCACATGAATATTAATTTACGAGATGAACATTGTTCCTTTATGGATATGAACATTAATTAGGAATAAACTATGTGAACAAAAATGTATAAAATATGTTTTCCTTGAGTTAGATATATTCAAACAGGTATAAATATATACTTACTCTATTCTGAAAGAAGTGATTTGACTTTTTCTAGATACAGATATATTTCTACGCATTTCAGTGTGTAGATAGGTCTAGATAAAATTGAGTCACTTATTTTTTAATAGAGGTTGTATATATTTGATAAAAGAATTTCTTTGTTTTTCTAAAATTAATATATATATATATATATATATGTAAATACTGAAATTATTATAAACATAAAAATGTACATGTGTTAATTGTCCGCACCAAATGTGGTCCATGCAAAGAAAGCTTCACACGTCACAAACTGTATTTGATTCTTAAAGACTCAAGTACAACCCTAGGATAACAAGAGGAACAAGTATGTGAACATTTTTTAATTAAACCTTTTAAAATTTAAACATTATTAAAATTAGAATATTTTTAAAATTTAAACCTTTTCAAATTTGAACATTTTTCAAACTCTAAACATATTTCATATTTGAACGTTTAGATAATTGGCTAGGACGAGATGTCGTGGGTGTGTGCGGTTGCGAGGGATTGACACACGTTAGGCACTGTATAGAAATTCTGAGGAAATTGTGATCTAGGGTGGCATTGTTTTGTCCGGGAGATCACAATAGTAATTTGAAGTCCTCTCTTAGGTTTTATGGTCTTTTATAGCACGAAAAGGGTTCAAGCTAGTTGAGCAAATTTCAAGAAAATTACAGAAACCACTACTCTTTGGTTCTGCTTTTGCAGATAGGACCAACTATATAAATTTGCTGCAGAAACCAGGAAGTTGACACGGCTAAACCGGGATTTGGACCTCTCTATAACATATTGCAGCAAAGGCTGGTGGTTTCTTCAGCAAACTATGTATTTAGTGCATTACACAAAACAACATCTAAGATTGGTGGTTTCTTCATTTTAGGTCACAAAGTTCGCAAAGCACACTACCTGCCTAAAATATGTTCTTCAAAAGCGGATGGCCCGTTGGCTCAACCTCACACCTTCCCTAAAATTTCTTAGTTCTCCTAAACTGTTCAAGTAGCAGCGTAAGCATTTTTTTTAAATAGCATTGCCCAAAGTAATTCGACGTCCACCGATTCCACATCGTACAAACAATACTGGTCCCACACTTCCGATGTTTCGCCTTTTTGTCTGCGCTCTGCTTGCAACCATGTTATCTCTGTTGAGAGGCTTTGGCCCCCAGCGCCTAGATTATCACCTTCGTGACCGAAAGGACATCAACTTTCACTTGTTCAGCAGGGGAAAAGATGTTGGCATCTCTCAAAGAAGAAAAGAAACGCTGCCTTCTATAATTCTTTGTTGCATTTTAACTCTAAACCATATGCCATTATACTCTCTTCGGTAGAAGCGTAGCACATGCATCACGTACCTATCTGGTCAGCAAGGTTGTAGCCGTTGCTGAAGCGGCCGGTGGGCTTGTGGGTGGGGAAGTCGACGCCGTAGCGCGGGTAGTTGGCCCTGCACTCGGCCGAGCAGTCCGGCAGGAAGTTGTTGTTGCCGACGTCCACCGTGGAGTCCCCGAGCACGTACATGGCCGGCATGAGCGGCTCCCTGGCGCCGGCAACTCGCAGCGCGAGCCCGGACACGCACAGCGCAACGAGCACGAACACCCCACCGTTTCTGGTCGCCATTGGAGCCCTCTCCTCCGCCGCCCTACTCACTTCTTCAGTGGTTAACGGGCTAGCTAGCGCTCATCTGAAGGTGGCACCCGCATGTCTTTATATACACTTGTTGACCCAGTGACCCACAATGTTGTTTGTGGAACGAACAAAGGCCGAGCATTTATAATAATGCACAACGTGGGTATCTTCGAATACCTCGCCGCCGTAAGCTAGCGATCCGAGGGATATGCAGCGTATATCATGTTTGTTCTGTAATGCAGAAGCGGCTAACGGATCTTCATGTGTAACTCAGTCAAGCTAATTACTATTGTAACCTCTGAATTTATTTTTTTATTGTAACAAGTGCCAATTCCCAGTGGCAACTTACCATTGGATGTTCAGGTCGAGACATTGCACTTAAACGGCTTATGCCAGCGTACATACGGTACTGACTAATGAACGGCTACTAGCTAGTGGAAAATGAAGCTCAGGCTTGGATTATCAGTCAGTTCGCCGGTGGCCAATTAGGGTTCAGAAGATGAGTATAGAAAGCTAGAACGAGACCGAGGCGCGACGTCCCGACGGCATCGCGAGCTAGCTCCTAGCTAGCTGGCGCTGTGATTGCGAAGTGCATAGAATATATCAGCGCTGAACGGGACGTGGTCGGCGCGCCCTCGCCATTCGCTACGTCAAAGCCATACATATATACGCCTTGTTGTTTAATCACTAGCGTATGCTATGTGTGTAAAATAACGACGTACTTAATGAGATACGTACGTGTCTGCATTCGTCAGGCATTTCGATGACCATTGCTCGCGTATCAATGTCAAAAAAAAAAAAAAGATTGTTCAGGTATTTAAAAGTTCACTACCGGAATCAGTCACAATGCCGGTGCATTTATCGGGCACTGGGCAAACATGTGACTTTCCCTAGTGCCGCGATAAAACACTCACAGTTCACCTAGTACTTGCACTCGGCAACTTTTCTGGACTTATTTTTTAAAACGGAGGATAATTTTTTTTGCCCTAATCTACTAATTAAGAAGAGAAAGTGTCCAATTAATTAACAGAAACTGGACAAAGAAACTGTTACAACCCTCTACAAGAGAACAACACCAAAAACATGCAACCTCCAACCCAACTAGCTTGAACCGACGACCCAAGGAGGTAAGGGCATGTACAATGGTGATGACTCAGCTGTCTGTAAGGGATAGTTATAGGTGATTTTGGTGATGTGGAGGAAAGAGAATGAGGAGAGAGAAGGAGGCTGTCTGTAAAGTTACAGACAGTCTGTAGGCTTCTTACAGACAGCTTACAGACACCATTTTTACTGTTGTATGAAGGGTGTCTATAACTTATACTCACATATAGCTATGACTAAAAATAGATAACTTACAGACAGACTATTGTATACACTGTCTGTATCATTGTCTATAGATGACATGGAATAGTATTACAGACAGCATCCGTCTAAACCAATGTACATGCCCTAAGGAACGCCGCAAAAAGTACCCACTGAAAGGACATGCCAACTTTTCTGTGAACAAGTGTCCATTTTAATTGGAGTTAACGGTAAACATGCGGTGGGATCAGCTTTCGCTGGGCAAAAAAGTAAAATATAACATAATGCACATACGTATTTGGATTTCAAGGAGTGACCTAATGCGCCCATTTGTAATCTTCTAAGTGCTATAAATAGTTTATCACGAAGCAAACACAAAGAATATGGTGCAAATTGACACCTCTTCAATTTTCGCACAATGTATACACATTGGATGACCAATTTCCAAGTGTTAATTTTTTCACAATTTTTGGCTACATTCACCCATTTAAATGATTTTTTGCCAGTTTTCTGAAAGTAACTCAAATTTGAACTAGATGTATTCTCATTTGCTTCTAAAGATTGTCAATAATAATTTAGAGGTATCCAAGTATGATTCTTACAAACAAACATGGGTGTTGGGAATTTGAGGACCTACAAATGAATAGTTTCACTGGTGATTTTGACTCATTCTGAAAAAAATGTCAAAAATTAAAATCCTTTGGCATGGAGACTTTTATAATCTTCATAAAATGGACTTACTTTATCTCGAATATTTCTTCGCGAGGCCTGTTAATTTGGCTCTTATCTCTTATCTAGGTGCGGTGGAATTTGTTGTAGTTCGTTAGACGTACGACACCATGCATTAATCATAGTTTATGATTTAATAGTAAAGATAAACATGGACTGATAGGGCAAAGGTGTCCGAACTTTCGATGAGATGAAAATAACTTTGATTTATTGGTGGAGTTCGTGCTTGACGATTCGACTACACGTGAGTTACTAATCTTGCGGTTGCACAATCAGCCTGACCAGCATGGGTCTTAATTCCTACCTGAAATCGAGAACAAGTAAGAATTAATAATGCAATCAGAATATTGCGGATAAAGATGAAAGCTTTATTGAAAAAGGTGGGATTCCGAATAGTCGGTCTTGTTCTGGGCGTTGGCCTCAAAACAAGTACATGAGAGTTGCAGCAATGACTAACTTTTAGTCTAATTAAAATCCGAATCTAAACGTGACGGCTAGGGGGGTATTTAAGAAGGAAAATGAGAGGGTTTCGGCCAACCCTAGGTATGGTGGCCAAACCAACCTCTATGGATCATTTACTCCTTCAATACGGACTCTAAAAAGTGGCTGAATTAATTCCTGCGAAAATGATATGTGCCTGGCCCAAAACTAAAGATGACGCGGCACCATATTATGCTATAGATGAAATTATGAAGTATAATCTTGTATATTTCGCCCAAGTCTTCATTCATCATTATGGTGACTTCAAAGTTCTGAAATCTCCACTTGTTGCCCCCTCTTCAATCCTCACATGCTTGCTGCCATCTCCATGCCCGGTCATGCTCCAATGCGTGTTCCTCTCATTCATGCTAGGTCCATCATTCCTAAGAGTAACAAACACATCTAATTTAGGCAGCACCATATTCTCATGCATGTGAGTAATAGTTCCAAGAAACGAAAGTACCTAATAATTAAGTTGTTTGGCACGAGCTCGAGTGATAGGTCCTTGTATTTATGTGGTTTTAGGTACATCGGTTGTATCAATATATGGGATGTCCTCATCATGCTCCCCTTCTTGAATTTAAGTCGTCCTCGACGCAATCTCATCTTCCTCACCAAAGTAAGGCTTTAAATCTGCAATGTTAAATGTAGTACTAATTGTACCAAATTCTGCACGCAACGAGTGATAGGTCCTTGTATTTATGTGGTTTTAGGTACATCGGTTGTATCAATATATGGGATGTCCTCATCATGCTCCCCTTCTTGAATTTAAGTCGTCCTCGACGCAATCTCATCTTCCTCACCAAAGTAAGGCTTTAAATCTGCAATGTTAAATGTAGTACTAATTGTACCAAATTCTGCACGCAACTCAAGTTTGTATGCATTATCATATATTTTATGTAACACCTTAAAAGGACCAGCAGCGCAGGGCATTAAATTAGACTTGCGCAAATCAGGAGCGATCTTTGCGCAAATGCAACCAAAGAAGATCACCAACATAAAAACAACGTTCTTTATTTCTCTACCCCCAACAATTTTATACTTAGCATTCATGTGTTCTATGTTGTCTTTAGTAGTCTCATGCAATTGAAATATCATTTCAGCACGTTGTGTAACATCCAAATTATTTTGCACCGAAGATGGTAATGGCAATAAATCAATAGGTGCACGAGGAATAAAACCATACGCAATATCAAATGGGCACATCTTAGTGGTATAATGCAGCGAACAATTGTAAGCAAATTCAATATGAGGTAAACATTCTTTTCACAATTTTAAGTTCTTCAAAGCAGCCCGTGTCATAGTAGACAATGATCTATTTACTACTTCAGTTTGTCCATCAGTTTGGGGATGACATGTAGTACTAAACAACAATTTAGTCCCCAACTTAGCCCATAAACATCTTCAAAAGTGGCTAAGAAATTTAGTATCACGATGAGAAACAATAGTATTTGGCACACCATGTAAACGAACAATTTCACGAAAGAACAGTTCAGCAACATGCGTAGCATCATCAGTCTTGTGACAAGGAATAAAATGTGCCATCTTAGAAAACCGATCCACAACAACAAAAATGATATCCCTCCCCTTCTGTGTACGAGGCAATCCTAAAATGAAATCCATAGAAATATTTGATGGGTTCGTTGCATGGAAAACAAAAAAAATCTACCGTGAACATGAACAAAAACCAAGATCCAATCTAGGAAGAAGCAAGATCTAATCTAAGAAGATCTAAGCAACGAGATGTATGAGAGACTAACCCTTGAAGATCCAAAGCCTTACGAGATCAGATCTCGTGGTTGACGTAGTCGATCGTTGCGGTGCTATAATCCGGCAGCACTTCCGTACTCGGTCGCACGTACGGTGTCGATGAAGTCCATCATGTCCCCATTCCAGCGGGCAGCAGAGGTGGTAGATCCCCTCGGAATCCCAGCTGCATGACGGCGTGGTGGTGGAGGTGGAGGAGAAATTCCTGCAAGGCTTCGCCAAGCCGGCGCAGGAGGAAGGAGGAGGGAGAGAGGGGCGGCTAGGGTTTCAAGGGTGTGCGCCCCCTGCCCCTCCCCTCTTTATATAGGGGGGAGGTCGGTTTGGGGTGGCCCCCCACGCCCCAAACAGATCTAGGGCCGGCGGCCAAGAGGGGGGGAGTTTTCTTCCCCCCAAGTTGATCCCCTTTAGGGTTTTGGGGAACCCTAGTGGGCTGGCTGACTTGGGCCTTGAGGGGCATGTGCCCCCTGGCCCATTAGGGCTAGGATGCACCCCTCGGCCCATGTTGGCCCCCCTAGGTCGTGGGCCCCATGGTGGACCCCCCGGAACCTTCTAGAACCTTTCCGGTCTTCCACCGGAAAAATCTCGAACTTTTCCGAAACCTAGAAATCAACTTCCCTTATATGAATCTTATTCTCCGGACCATTCCGGACCTCCTCGTGATGTCCTGGATCCCATCCGAGACTCCGAACAAACTTCGGTCTCCATCTCATATTCCGAATCTACTTATGCGACATCGAACCTTAAGCGCGTCACCCTACGGTTCGTGAACTATGCGTACATGACCGAGACTCCTCTCCGACCAATAACCAATAGCGGGACCTGGAGATCCATAATGGCTCCTACACATTCAGCGATAACTTAGTGATCTATTGAACCATTAACATACGATACTGATTCCCTTTGTCACGCGATACTTTACTTGTCCGAGGTTCGATGATCGGTATCTCCATACCTTGTTCAACCTCGTTACCGACAAGTACTCTTTACTCGTACCGTGGTATGTCATCTCTTGTGACCTAGTCACATGCTTGCAAGCTAATTAGACGACATTCCACCGAGAGGGCCCAGGGTATATATATCCGTCATTAGGATGGACAAATCTCACTCTTGATCCATATGCCTCAACTCACACTTTCCGAATACTCAATCCCATCTTTATAACCACCCATTTACGCAATGACGTTTGATGTAATCAAAGTATCCTTCCAGTGTAAGTGATTTACATGATCTCATGGTCGAAGGACTAGGTAACTATGTATCAAAATCTTATAGCAAGATGAACTTAATGACTTGATCTCATGCTACGCTTATTTGGGTGTATGTCCATTATATCATTCACCCAATGACATAACCTTATTATTAACAACATCCAATGTTCATGATCAGGAAACCCTGATCATCTATTAATCAACAAGCTAGTTTTACGAGAGGCTTACTAGGGACTCTGGTTGTTTACACAACACACATGTATTAATGTTTCCGGTTAATACAATTATAGCATGGAGTGTAAAATTTTATCATGAACACTAAGACATAACAATAACTAATTTATTATTGCCTCTCGGGCATATCTCCAACAATATCCTCCCAAGGTACACTAGAAACAGGAAGAGGCATATATAAACCATGTGAATTAAGTCGAGACTTAACTTTTTAACATGTAGTGCAGCGTGCCACGAATCTCTCAACATATCGACGCATGCGTGGCCAAAAGAAGTGTGCAACAAGTACATCCTCCGTCTTCTTCACACCAAAGTGGCCCATCAATCCTACTCCATGCGCCTCCTGCAACAACAAAAGATGAACGGAACTATCTGGAGTGCATAACTTGTTAGCACGGAACACAAATCCATCATTGAGAACGAATTTGTTCCATGTTCTACCATCTCTATAATTCAGTAACAGATCTTTAAAATCAGCATCATGCAAGTATTGTTCCTCTATAGTTTTTAATCCAAAAAATTTGAAGTCAAGTTAAGATAGCATAGTATAACGGTGCAACAAAGCATCAACAATAACATCATCTTTACCCTTTTGTGTTTGATAACATAAGGAAAAGATTCAATAAATTCAACCCACTTTGCATGGTGGCGATTCAACTTAGCTTGACTACGAATATGCTTCAAAGATTCATGATCAGAATATATAACAAATTCTTTAGGCCATAAATAATGTTGTCAAGTTTCTAATGTCTGAACCACCACATATAACTCTTTATCATAAGTAGAATAGTTCAGACTAGGCCACTCAATTTTTCACTAAAATATGCAACAGGTTTGCCCTCTTGTAATAACACACCTTGCAAACCAATCCCACTAACATTCAAGATCAAAAGTCTTATTAAAATCAGGAAGTTGGAGTAATGGAGCATGTGTTAACTTATCTTTCAGTATCATATGAACGCTTCTTGTTGTGCATCACCCCAAATAAAAGGCACATCCTTCTTTGTAAGCTCATTCAGCGGCGTAGCAATGGATCCAAAATCTTTAACAAAGCGCCTATAGAAACCAGCGAGCCCAACAAAACTCCTCACTTGTGTGACCGTTTTGGGTTGCGGCCGATTCTCAATAGCCTCAATCTTGGCTGGATCAAGTTCAATACCTCGCGCTATAACAATATAGCCAAGAAATGCAACTCGATTGGGGCAAAAGGTACACTTTTTAAGATTACCATACAAACGTGTATCATGTAAAGCATTGAAAACAACACATAAATGATCCAAATGGTTCACGTAAACATTGAAAACATCACGTAAATGATCCAAATGGTCCTCGAAAGATTTGTTATATATAAGAATATCATCAAAGTATACCACCACAAAACGTCCAATAAAAGCACGTAAAACTTCGTTCATTAGTCCCATGAAAGTACTAGGAGCATTAGTTAATCCAAACGGTATTACTAACCATTCATATAAATCGAACTTAGTTTTAAACGCTGCATTCATCTCCAATTGCATACGAATCTGGTGGTAACCACTACGCAAATCAACTTTAGAGAACATAATAGAACCACTCAACTCATCAAGCATATCATCCAAACGTGGTATAGGGTGAAAACAACGAATAGTGATATTATTAATAGCTCTACAATTAGTACACATGCGCAAAGAACCATCTTTGTGAGGTACCAAAATAATAGGAACATCATATTGACTAAGAGAATGTAACCTTTATCTTGTAGAATCTGAATTTATCTTTGAATCTCTTTGGTCTCATCAGGATTGGTGCGATATGGTGCACGATTAGGCAGCGAACTGATGTAATCAAGTCAATTTGGTGTTCTATCCCACGAATAGGTGGTAGTCCAGGTGGAACATCTTGTGTGAACACGTCAATGAATTCCTGCAAAAGGTTAGCAACCGCAGGTGGCAAAGAAGGAGGCATATCCTCAAATGAAAACATAACTACTTTGAAAATAATTGCATAACATTGAGTAATGTTCACATCAATTTCAGAAATATCAAATTTACTAGCAAGCAAACAAAGATTTTTCAAATGAATTTCAGTAGCATGGTTAGAATCAGATTTAGTATTAGTCTTATGTGGCACAAAATCTGCAGTAACAATCTGATTTTCACTCTTATATTTCTCCTTGTTTTTTACTCTACTAGCTCTAGCAATATCATCTTTTAAAACTTGTTCAGGAGTCATAGGTTTGAGACCAATTTTCTTTCTATCATGCATAAGAGAATAGTGATTATTTTTACCATTATGAATAGATTCTCTATCAAATTTCTAAGATCTACCAAGTAACAAAGAACAAGCTTGCGTAGGTACAACATCACAATCAACAAAATCAGAATATGTACTAATAGTAAAATACACATGTGTAGTTCTTGTTACCTTGAGCTTCAGAGAGCTCTCAAACTATTGAATATTGTATGGATGGGTGTGTTGTCTTGTAGGTAGAGCAAGCTTCTCCACCATGTCAATATTAGCTAGATTATTAGAACTCCATCCATCAATGATGATCAATATTCCTCGATCTTTTACAATGCCTCATATTTGAAATAGATTGTAGCGTTGATCATGTTCAGATTTGCTCAATTGCACACTCAGCACACATTGTACAACTAAACTCTTGTACTCATCAGCAGTTTTAGCTCCCATTACCTCCATCTCTTTCTCATAATCAGTATTTTCTCCTTCTGAAGGAGATATGCCCTAGAGGCAATAATAAAGTGGTTATTATTTATATCTTTATGTTTATGATAAATGTTTATATATCATGCTATAATTGTATTAACCGAAACATTAGTACATGTGTGATATGTAGACAAACAAAGAGTCCCTAGTTTGCCTCTTAACTAGCTTGTTGATTAATGGATGATTAGTTTCATAATCATGAACATTGGATGTTATTAATAACAAGGTTATATCATTCTATGAATGATGTAATGGACACACCCAATTAAGCGTAGCATAAGATCTCGTCATTAAGTTATTTGCTATAAGCTTTCGATACATAGTTACCTAGTCCTTATGACCATGAGATCATGTAAATCACTTATACCGTAAAGGTACTTTGATTACATCAAACGCCACCGCGTAAATGGGTGGTTATAAAGGTGGGATTAAGTATCCGGAAAGTATGAGTTGAGGCATATGGATCAACAAGTGGGATTTGTCCATCCCGATGACGGATAGATATACTCCGGGCCCTCTCGGTGGAATGTCGTCTAATGTCTTGCAAGCATATGAATAAGTTCATAAGAGACCACATACCACGGTACGAGTAAAGAGTACTTGTCGGAGACGAGGTTGAACAAGGTATAGAGTGATACCGAAGATCAAACCTCGGACAAGTAAAATATCGCGTGACAAAGGGAATTGGTATCGTATGTGAATGGTTCATTCGATCACTAAAGTCATCGTTGAATATGTGGGAGCCATTATGGATCTCCGGATCCCGCTATTGGTTATTGGTCGGAGTGAGTACTCAACCATGTCCGCATAGTTCACGAACCGTAGGGTGACACACTTAAAGTTGGATGTTGAAATGGTAGAACTTGAATATGGAATGGAGTTCGAATATTTGTTCGGAGTCCCGGATGAGATCCCGGACATCACGAGGAGTTCCGGAATGATCCGGAGAATAAGATTCATATATAGGAAGTCATATTCCAAGTTTGGAAATGATCCGGTGCATTTATGGCAGGTTCTAGAAGGTTCTAGAAAAGTCCGGAAGAAATCACCATGGAAAGTAGAGTCCCGGAGGGACTCCACCTTGCATGACCAGCCAACCCTAAAGGGGAGGAGTCCAAGGTGGACTCCCCTAGGGTGGCCGGCCAACCCACCTCAAGGAAAGGTGGGAGTCCCACCTTGGGTAGGACTCCCTCCTTGAGTAGGTTTCCCACATATGGGAGGTTTTAGTGTTGGGGTCTTATTCGAAGACTTGGACTAGAACTCTTGGTGCTTCCACCTATATAATGAGGGGCATAGGAGAGGGGGCTGACCACTTCAAGCCTCAGCCTTGGCCGCACCCCTTAGAGGGCCGGCGCCCAACCCCTCTCTCTCTCCCCAAACCCTAGCGGTCTCTCTCCTCCACCACATCCCGCACGCTTAAGCGAAGCTCCGCCGGATTTCTCCACCACCACCGACACCACGCCGTCGTGCTGTCGGATTCAAGAGGAGCTACTACTTCCTCTGCCCGCTGGAACGGGGAGGTGGACGTCGTCTTCATCAACAACCGAACGTGTGACCGAGTACGGAGGTGCTGCCCGTTCGTGGCGCCGGAAGCGATCGTGATCAAGATCTTCTACGCGCTTTTGCAAGCGGCAAGTGAACGTCTACCGCAGCAACAAGAGCCTCATCTTGTAGGCTTTGGAATCTCTTCAAGGGTGAGACTCGATACCCCCTCGTAGCTACCGTCTTCTAGATTGCATCTTGGCTTGGATTGCGTGTTCGCGGTAGGAAAATTTTTGTTTTCTATGCAACGTTATCCTACGAGTGGTATCAGAGCCGTGTCTATGCATAGATGGTTGCACGAGTAGAACACAATGGTTTTGTGGGCGTTGATGCTCTTGTTATCTTTAGTTTGAGTACTTTGCATCTTCGTGGCATAGTGGGATGAAGCGGCTCGGACTAACTTTACATGACCGCGTTCATGAGACTTGTTCCTCGTTCGACATGCAACTAGTATTGCATAAGAGGCTTTGCGGGTGTCTGTCTCTCCTACTATAGTGAAGATTCAATTTACTCTTCTATTGAAAACATTAGTATCAACGTTGTGGTTCATGTTCGTAGGTAGATTAGATCTCTCTCGAAAACCCTAAACCACGTAAAATATGCAAACCAAATTAGAGACGTCTAACTTGTTTTTGCAGGGTTTGGTGATGTGATATGGCCATAATGTGATGATGAATATGTATGAGATGATCATTATTGTATTGTGGCAACCGGCAGGAGCCTTATGGTTGTCTTTAAATTTCATGTTGAGTAGTATTTCAAAGTAGTTGTAATAGTTGCTACATGGAGGACAATCATGGAGACGGCGCCATTGACCTTGACGCTACGCCGACAATGATGGAGATCATGCCCGAAGATGATGGAGATCATGTCCGTGTTTTGGAGATGAAGATCAAAGGCGCAAAGACAAAAGGGCCATATCATATCACATATGAACTGCATGTGATGTTAATCCTTTATGCATCTTATTTTGCTTAGATCGCGACGGTAGCATTATAAGATGATCCCTCACATTAATATCAAGATAATAAAGTGTTCTCCCCTCGTATGCACCGTTGTACAGTTCGTCGTTTCGAAGCATCTCGTGATGATCGGATGTGATAGATTCAACGTTCACATACAACGGGTGTAAGCCATGTTGCACACGCGGAATACTTGGGTTTGCTTGACGAGCCTAGCATGTACGGACATGGCCTCGGGACAATGGAAACCGAAAGGTTGAACACGAGTCATATGGATGATATGATCAACATGTTGATGTTCACCATTGAAGCTACATCATCTCACGTGATGATCGGTTTTGGTGTAGTGGATTTGGATCGTGTACCACTTAACAACTATGAGGGATGTTGTATTAAGTGGGAGTTCATTAGTAATTAGATTAAAACATGAACTAATTATCATAAACATAGTCCGAGTAGTATTTTGAATTAATTTTGTAGTATTGGCATCCGTTTTTCTACTATGCGCTAGTCTTGTTATTGAGATAGAAATACTGTTAAAATCTGACAAGAAACTTTACGGATTGGTACCGTATTGTTAAAGAATCAAGAATTGATTAAGTCCTATTGCAAACTTTTAGTAAACCTCACATTGTTGAGTCAAAGAGCTATGGTTTCAATTAGTACCTAAATTATCTTGTCTCCGTCAAACTTGAAGTTCAAATTTGTTTGAAAAGTAAGGAGCTGAAAATTTAGTTTTCAGAAATAATCAAGGTATGAGATATATGTGATATCTAAGACCTTATTGCAAGATGATAGAATATAATTTGGTGAAACTACATAAACTCATAAGTTTTATGGGAATGTATGAAGGTTGAAGACGCCAGACGTCACAATCCTCCAACTATTGGGGCACTAATAATATTCGCATATCCATGAAGTTATCATCCTTAGTATGCACCGTTGCTAAGACTCGTCGTTTCGAAGCATCACGTGATGATCGGGTGTGATAGATTCTACATGTGCATACAACGGGTGCAAGCCAGATTTGCACATGCGAATACTAAGGTTAAACTTTATGAGCCTAGCATGTACAGACATGGTCTCAAAAAGTTGTCATGAATTGATGGATAAAATTATGAGTGAAATTGTTCATCGTATTACAAAGTTACTAATAAGTGAAATCTAGAACACTTGTCATATGATGATCAACTTCAAAGTAAGAACCTCAAGGTTATTGGTATTAGACCAACAAACCTAGAAGTTATTGATGTTGAAGTGTTTTTCTGAATAATGAGGAAAGCTAAAAGAGAAACTGCAAAAGATATTTTGGCAAAAAGAAAAGAAAAGACTATAAAGTCTAGCTCAGGTGTATACAAATGATATACATGTTATGGTTGTATTCCTAGTTAAGTCACACAATGAAATTCTTGGGTATTAGTACCATATTGGTTGGTATGAAGTGTCATACAAAACAACGCAATACAAGAATACAATGGCCTAAGTGACTGACAAGGAATATGATAGGAATACACGTCTGGAACAAAATAAAGTGTTATTGTGTTCGTCGTTGGCATTCTATCTAGCCCTTAGAATTTATAATAAAGAACTTAATAATTGTTATTTTGCTCTCGGTCAAATGAAAACAATGAGTTGTTCAAATTATGACATTACTCCATGTACGATGGATAAGTTATTATAAATCTTAATGGTGAAACACACATACATAAAACCGACGCTAAAATGCCATAAGGCAAATGATTTGAATTCCGCTTATTTGTGGAACCGCCATTTAGGTCATGTTAGAAAGGAACGCATGAAGGAACTCCATGCAAATGGATTTTTGGAGTCACTTGATTTTTGAATCATTTGACGCTTGCAAATCTTTTCTAAAGAGAATGATTAAAATACCGTTCATAGGCCAAAAGTTGAACGGGCAACTAACTTAGTGAAAAATACATGATGATGTATGTGGTTCACTGGGGCATAGTTGTGTGCGGGAGATTCTTCTACTTCATGAAAACTTTCAACAATGAATTGAGTATATATATGTGGATATATTCAATAAGGAAGAAGTTTGAAACATTTGAATGGATTCAAATAATTTTCAGCATGAAGTGGAAATCATCGTAATAGAAAAGTCAAATATCTATGATTGGATCATGGTAGAAATATTTGAATTACGAGTTTTAGCAAACATCTAAGAGAGTTATGAAATTGTTCTACAACTCACATTTCTTGGAGTATCATAATGATGATATAGTATCCGAGATATGTATCCAAACCTTGTTGGATTAATGATGAGATAAAATATTATGACGCCATTATATTTTTGTGGATTATGCTTTAGTGACTACCGCTTTTACACCGAATAGAGCATCATCATGATCCGTTGAAATGACACCATACAAGTTATGGTATGGGTATAAACCCTAATAGTCTTTCTTTAAATTTTGGTCTAAGAGTTTACAACCAAAATCGGATGAATGTCTTTGTTGGTTATCCCAGAGATTTAATTGGGAATTCTACCCACGAGACAAAGACAAAAGTGTTTGTCAATGTTTCTTATTTCCGAGAAATTGTTTATAGTGAAGTTTTTGAGTGGGAGGACAATATAATTTGATAAGGTTTATGAACCTGAGCATAATGATCAGAGTAGCGCAGCATCGGAATTTGTTTCGGAAGCGGCCACGACAATCATGGCTCCCATGACTACAAAGTGTTTTATCCATGGAGATCGAAGTACATATTGAACCTTGTAGGTATGGTTTACTTTGTGATCAAATAAATGATTTGTGAACAAAGGATTGATTTTGAACAATGATAAACCAACTACAAACAAAGAAGTTATGATGGGCCCTGACTCCGTTAAAATGGCCATGCGTCATGAAATCCATAATAGATGAATACTTTTTGAAAGAAAATGGATCTATAGACTTGGATGAAATATCCTTGAAAGAGCTCGACTTGTCGAAAAATTGTTTACGACAAAGTTCAAAGAGTTGACTACGATAAGATTAGATCTTCCGTAGCAATGCTTATAGTCTATGTGGATTATTCTAGTAATCACTACATATTTCTTTTATGAGATATGCTAGTAGGATGGCAAAATACATTACTTATCGAAGTATCTATTAAAGGTGTATACAAAATACAACCAAGAGTTTTGCCTGTCCGTAGAATACTAGATAGGTATACAAACTTCAATTGGATGAAGTGAGTATCGCGGAGTTGGAATCTTCACCAGATGAAATAGTCAAAGAGTTTTTGATTTCATCAAGAGACAATGAAGAGGCTTGCATTTGCAAGAAATTAAGTGGGAGCGCTGAGACATATTTATAATAGTTTATGTAGGTGACATATAGTTAGTTATAAATGATGTAATTATATACTTGATTAAAAGGTTTCATTGAGAAATTAATTTCAATGAAAGGATATGGACTGAAACATATCTAGTGTCAAGATCTATGAAGATAGATTGAAACACAAAATAAGTTTAAGTCAAAGTACATAGAATGGATATTGAAAATAGTTCAATATAGAAATATTAAGAAAATATTCTTGTCATGTGAAGTTTTAACAAGACTTGAGTGTATCTCGACACTCAATGAGTAAAAACACATGAGTGATTATAGATCACGAATAATATGTACACAATCAGATATCATGTGCTATAAAGTGTTATGAGCATATACCAGAATGATTCATATGATGATCATTGGACGACAGTAAGAATATCCTTGAGTACTTTAGAAGAACTAAGGATATATATATATATTTTTTTTTGTATGAAGAAATGACAAACAAATCGCTGTAAGGTGTTACACCGATATTGGTTTTGTCACATATAAAATATAATTTCAATCTCAAATTAGATTAAGTGTTGTTTAAAAGGTAGCACAATGAGCTAGAAGTTGTCTATGCTAGATTTAGAAGAGTTCTAAATATTGTGACGGATTCTACAAAAGAAGGCAGAGTATGTCATTGTTTTGACAATGACAAAGGATGTTAAGTCAAGAGGTTCTTTGAGAACTTGGTGTAGTTCCGACAGTAGTCGAACTTTGAAGCTATATTGTGTGTGACAATATTAGTGACATATTTCAGCACCGCGGAATTAAGGTTCCACCAGAAGACCAAACATATTTAATACCGACTCATTTGGAAATGAGTGATGCGTTGAGACGCAAATGAATTACAAAATACATACGTTTCCGAGCGTGTCGATCCGTTGACTAAAACCTCTCCCGTGAGCAATACATGATAAAGCACCGTAAGGCCAAGGTGTTATATCTTTACAAATGTAAACTAGATTATTGACTCTAGTGCAAGTGGGAGATCGAAGGAGATATGCCCTAGAGGCAATAATAAAGTGGTTATTATTTATATCTTTATGTTTATGATAAATGTTTATATATCATGCTATAATTGTATTAACCGAAACATTAGTACATGTGTGATATGTAGACAAACAAAGAGTCCCTAGTTTGCCTCTTAACTAGCTTGTTGATTAATGGATGATTAGTTTCATAATCATGAACATTGGATGTTATTAATAACAAGGTTATATCATTCTATGAATGATGTAATGGACACACCCAATTAAGCGTAGCATAAGATCTCGTCATTAAGTTATTTGCTATAAGCTTTCGATACATAGTTACCTAGTCCTTATGACCATGAGATCATGTAAATCACTTATACCGGAAAGGTACTTTGATTACATCAAACGCCACTCGCGTAAATGGGTGGTTATAAAGGTGGGATTAAGTATCCGGAAAGTATGAGTTGAGGCATATGGATCAACGATGGGATTTGTCCATCCCGATGACGGATAGATATACTCTGGGCCCTCTCGGTGGAATGTCGTCTAATGTCTTGCAAGCATATGAATAAGTTCATAAGAGACCACATACCACGGTACGAGTAAAGAGTACTTGTCAGGAGACGAGGTTGAACAAGGTATAGAGTGATACCGAAGATCAAACCTCGGACAAGTAAAATATCGCGTGACAAAGGGAATTGGTATCGTATGTGAATGGTTCATTCGATCACTAAAGTCATCGTTGAATATGTGGGAGCCATTATGGATCTCCAGATCCCACTATTGGTTATTGGTCGGAGTGAGTACTCAACCATGTCCGCATAGTTCACGAACCGTAGGGTGACACACTTAAAGTTGGATGTTGAAATGGTAGAACTTGAATATGGAATGGAGTTCGAATATTTGTTCGGAGTCCCGGATGAGATCCCGGACATCACGAGGAGTTCCGGAATGATCGAATAAGATTCATATATAGGAAGTCATATTCCAAGTTTGGAAATGATCCGGTGCATTTATGGCAGGTTCTAGAAGGTTCTAGAAAAGTCCGGAAGAAATCACCATGGAAAGTAGAGTCCCGGAGGGACTCCACCTTGCATGACCAGCCAACCCTAAAGGGGAGGAGTCCAAGGTGGACTCCCCTAGGGTGGCCGGCCAACCCACCTCAAGGAAAGGTGGGAGTCCCACCTTGGGTAGGACTCCCTCCTTGAGTAGGTTTCCCACATATGGGAGGTTTTAGTGTTGGGGTCTTATTCGAAGACTTGGACTAGAACTCTTGGTGCTTCCACCTATATAATGAGGGGCATAGGAGAGGGGGCTGACCACTTCAAGCCTCAGCCTTGGCCGCACCCCTTAGAGGGCCGGCGCCCAACCCCTCTCTCTCTCCCCAAACCCTAGCGGTCTCTCTCCTCCACCACATCCCGCACGCTTAAGCGAAGCTCCGCCGGATTTCTCCACCACCACCGACACCACGCCGTCGTGCTGTCGGATTCAAGAGGAGCTACTACTTCCGCTGCCCGCTGGAACGGGGAGGTGGACGTCGTCTTCATCAACAACCGAACGTGTGACCGAGTACGGAGGTGCTGCCCGTTCGTGGCGCCGGAAGCGATCGTGATCAAGATCTTCTACGCGCTTTTGCAAGCGGCAAGTGAACGTCTACCGCAGCAACAAGAGCCTCATCTTGTAGGCTTTGGAATCTCTTCAAGGGTGAGACTCGATACCCCCTCGTAGCTACCGTCTTCTAGATTGCATCTTGGCTTGGATTGCGTGTTCGCGGTAGGAAATTTTTTGTTTTCTATGCAACGTTATCCTACACCTTCACGTGCAGAAATAAAGGCCAATGTATCATCGTCAGACTCACTTGTAGAATCATATTCGCCATCTTCACGTACCATCATCACATGCTGGGTTCTGCATCAGTTTTCTATGTGACCATATCCCCAACATTTGCGACATTAAACGTCGCGTGTCTTCCCCGTGGAGACCATAGAAGATGAACTCTGAGAAGGACCCGTAGATGGTGGTGGAGTAGCAGCGGGTGGTGCTCTTGATGCCGACGCGGTGTACTTGGAGGTAGTAGGTGCTGGAGCAGCCCCACGAGTGGGCGGCGCCGATTGTCGCGAAGACCATGATGAAGTACGACCTGCAGGAATATTAGCTCTTCTCCATGGTGGTTGACGATCCTGCACTTCACGTTCAGCTTTGCAAGCAAGATAAAATAAACGAGTAATGGTGTTTTACTCCTTATAGTATAAAATATGCTGAATCTATTTATTCAAACCACCAAAGAAACGTGCAAGCATAGCTTTATTATCCTCTACAATACCACAACGAGTCATGCCCATTTGCAATTCTTGATAATAGTATTCTATAATTTTTACTTTGTTCTAGATGAGACAATTTTTAAGAAAATCACGTTGATAATGTGGAAGAACACGCATAGCAAGTTTGAGAACAATCCAAGTAGTAGGAACATTAGCATGATGTACTCTACAATGTTCAGACCACCAAATAGAAGCAAAACCTGTGAACTCACAAGTAGCAGCACTAACACGCAAATGATCAGGATATTTTAAACGTGCAAAGCGTTGTTCTACTTCCAATCCCCAAGTAAGTTATGCATCAAGATTATATCGACCCTAAAATGGCGGAATATTCAATTTAAGTTTTGCAACATGATCATCATCAAGTACCGGCCGTAGAGGTGGACGAGCATTGCGGTTGTATTGTCGTGGACGACCGGGTGGAGGTTGTTGTACCTCCTCGCCGTCAAGCACATTCTCATCTTCCATCTCGTCCTCCCCTTCATAATCCTCGTATCCTTCATCATAGGCCGCTATTAAGGCGCGGATGGCGCAGCAGCAGTAATACCTGCAGGCAAATCCGCACGAGGAACGCGGCGTGCGCGTCGTGCGTTGTCGTGAGGCTGTGGTAACCTGGCCAAGATCTCCTAGAACTTGGCGTCGAGCTTGGTGTTGAAGGCTTCCTCTAGGCCATCTATCTTCTCCAGCGGATCGGTGAGCTTGGAATCAACATCACCTAGTAGCGAATCCACGTCGTGTGCATGCCCGCGCAAAAGGTGAGTGAAGTGAGCATGCAACTCCGCACTCATCATCTTATCCGGGTCAACACTTTCCGACGAAGTTCCTATCATGATTAGTATGCAACAAGCATAAATGTATTGCCTACAATCTACGAAATATGGTGGTTCACGCGTAATCCTTCAAGCAAAATACAAAGCTCTTACAAGTTCTTACCAAACAGGAGGAATGCGACATGGCAACCAACAAGTATCAGCATTGCCCCAAAGATTGCACAAAGCGATTACCAGGTGACGACACAATGCACATGGAGACAATATGTGAATCTATAGGAAGGCTTTTATATAGTAGCAAAATCAAAAATTGTCAAAACAACGATGCAATGTTGAAAGAATGCTCAACAACGGTATTGTGCTGGTCCTAGGCTAGACCGTTCTAGATACGCGAGCCTAGAACACTAACGAGGTCACGTCGCGGCACACAAGCAACAAGCAGTGATGAGGTGGCGACCAAGATGCGAAAAAACACTATGAGGGCGAGTGTCTCAAACTTATTCCCGAGGTCTAAAAACAGTATATCCCCGGGAAAAAATTGTCGAAACTTCTAAAAAGTGCTCCGGAAAGCGCGCTGACACAATTTTTTTCCGCTATAACGGCCAGTGGAGAAAAGTGATCTACAAGGTCGAAAACTAGTGTAGCAAGATTTTTTTTTGCTCCCCTTACTATTGGCCAGTGACCGAAACTTAACTCACGGAGTTTTGGATGACATCACATACGAAAATAGAAGGAAACAACTAATAAGGAAACAGGGAAAACCTAATTCTACTCAGACTCATGTCGCGGTAGTAAACATGGTATATGTCGGAAGTGGATGGCAGCGGTTTTAGGGTTTATGCTTGGAGCAGCGTATGCTGGTGATAGGCGGCGGTGGCGGAAGTGTATGATGGTGATATGCGGCGGTGGCGGAAGTGTATGGTGGTGATACGCGGCGGTGGTGGAAGTGTATGGTGGTGGTATGCGGCGGTGGCAGAAGTGTATGGTGGTGATATGCGGCGGTGGCGGAAGTGTATGGTGGTGATGATCTGCGAGCGGTGCAAGCGTGTGGCGGCGGCGTGACTAATATGACCAGAACTCGAAACTCTAAGAGAACTAGACACTAAGACCAACAACTCGACATGAAGATGCAGACACAAATTCAACAATGCAAAACTGAAAAGACAATGCAAAAGGCTCGGGGTGGTTTATAGGACGATATGATCTAAAACCCTAACTGTATTTTGGCTTTTTTGTGGTTTATAGGTAGAAGGCAGATGTAATCTACACTAGGAAAACAGTAAATCTCACCGAGCAACCTGAAATCTGATACCACTTGATAGGGCAAAGGTGTCCAATCTTTCGATGAGATGAAGATAAATTCGATTTGTTGGTGTAGTTTGTGCTTGATGAACCGACTACACGTGCAAAGCTCTTGCGCCAATGCAATCGCTAGAACAATCTCCGGGAGTTACTGATCTTGCTGTTGCACGATCAGCTTAATCAGCATGGGTCTTAATTCCCACCTGAAATCAAGAACAAGTAAGAACTAATAATGCAATCAGAATATTACGGATAAAGATGAAAACTTTAGTAAAAAAAGGTGGGATTCTGAATAGTTGGTCTTGTTTTGGTCGTTGGCCTCAAAAGAAGTACACGAGAGTTGCAACAATTGCTAACTTTTAGTCTAATCAAAATCCAAGTCTAAATGTGACGGCTAGGGAGGTAATTTAGGAGGAAAAGGAGAGGATCTCGGCGAACCCTAGGCATGGTGGACAAACCAACCTCTATGGGTCCCTTTCTCCTTCAATACGGACTCTAACAAGTGGCTAAATTAATTCCTGCAAAAATGATATGGGCCTGACCCAAAACTAAAGGTGACGCGGCATCATATTATGCTATGGACGAAATTATGAAGTATTATCTTGTATATTTCGCTCAAGTCTTCATTCATCATTATGGTGGCTTAAAAGTTCTGAAATCTCTACTTGTCGTCTCCTATTCAATCCTCACATGCTTGCTGCCATCTCCATGCCCGGTCATGCTCCAATGATTGTCCCTCTCATCCATGCTAGATCCATCATTTCTAAGAGTAACAAACACATCTGATTTAGGCAACATCATATTCTCATGCATGTGAGTAATAGTTCCAAGAAACGAAAGTACTCGATAATTAATTCGTTTGGCACGAGCTCGAGTGATAGGTCCTTGTATTTGTGTGGCTGTAGGTACAATGATTGTATCAATATATGGGATGTCCTCATCATGGACGGTGTTGAAAGATTCATGCCCTAGCTTTGCATAGTTTCGTATGTGATTTTGTTCCTAATTTTAAAAAACCAAACAAATTTGAAGAAAATGTCAAAATGTGAAATCTGTTGGCATGTAGTCCTTTCTAGGAAAACTGATATAGGTGGATTCTGACGTATTTTGTAAAAAAAAAACTTTCACCAAATAGTTGTCATTTATGAAACATGCATGACTTTCGATCCAAATGATCAAGGTCATGGAGATATCCCTGGAATAGTTCATGATAATGTGACTATATTTAGCGCGAAGGTGCATACTGGAATGCCAAACAATAGATTTTCCAACATTCATTTATGATTGTTTTTTCATTTTCTAACTACCAAAATGGGATTTTCAATGATGCATGTGCAGAAAAATGGTGCAAAGCACCTCCTCATATTTCACACAAAATATGCCACACTGGATGACCAACTTCACAATATTCAGAATTTTCCCAATATCTAGCAACTTTCGCCCATCTAAATGAATTTCGGTCGTTTTTCTGAAAGAAATTCAAATTTTAACTACAAGTGTTTCTAGTTTGCTCCTAAAAATCACCACAATCATTCTTCTGACTATGATACTATGTAATAAATAGTGAGGGTGTTTATTTCATTAAGGCCCAAGCGATGAATAGATCAACATGGTATTTTCACCTCGTTTTGAAACAAATCCTAGAAAGTGAACAAATGTTAAAAAAATGAAATCCTTTTGCATGGAGCCCTTTCATACATATATTTTGAAAAAAACATTGTAAAAAACCACCTTCACAAATGGTACTATCATGTATGACCAAGCATGGCTTTCAAGCAAAATGATCAAGGCCATGGTCATATACATGAAATATTCCCTGACAATGTGATCATATTTGGAGTTTCCAAATTTTATCTACAGAAAATAGTTTTTCATTTTCTAAGTGCCAAGATTGGTTGTTCTGAAGAAAGTGCAAAAATATGTTCCAAAGTGTCACCTCTGAATTATTCACACAAAACAGACCTTATAGAGGAAATTATAAAATTTTAGGAATTGTCTAAATTTAGCTACTTTCTCCAATTCAAATGAATTTCAATATATGTCCCAAAAGTAAATCAATTTTGAAGTACATGTGTGTATTATTTTCATCCCAAGAATTGCCAATTCTTTATTTGAAGGTACCTAAGTATAATTCTATTTAATATCCCTAGATGTATTTGAAAGATTCAGGCTCTAGCTATGAATAGTTTCGTAGGTATTTTTTTAGGGTTAAACAGTGGGAAAATCTCACTGCAATTTTTTTATTATATAATAATCAGTACAACACAATACACATGTTTTGTCTATATACCAGTGGTATACATAACAGAAACGAAGATTACAATTCTGGAGATACACCATTACAATCACACATTTGTTTGTATCCATTCTCTAAAAGACTCTGCATGCTTCTTCTTTATTTTGAACTGAATCATTCTAAGCTCATTTTTGTAAATTGCCTTCCAACTCTGGAAGTTTGGAACTTGGTTCTTGAAAATTTTGTTGTTTCTTATTATCTAGATCCCTAGGTAGCTGAGATAATAATTTCCATTGCAAAAGGGACATTAAGTTTTGTCTTGATATCATAAAAAAATCCATAACTAACAATAATCGAGTTCTTTGTGGGCAAACGAAATCCTAGCATAGCTCAGCAAATGGGAAAGTCCAGAATAGATGCATTAATTTTCTTCCTCATTACATTGGAGAGTTGTGTAAGAATAAGAAGGTAAAGTGAAATTCTTTCTTGCAAGGAGGTTTCTTGTGTTAATTCTATCCAGTAGAAGAAGCCAAAAAAATAATTTGTGCTTTGCTTGACATGAAGATTTCCAGATCCAAGAGAAAATTTTAGGTGTATGTCTCACCTCTATCATAACATTGTATGCCTTCTTTGTTGAAAATTGACCAGTACCCCACATGTAACTCCAAGAGTCCTTGTTTCCTCCTTGCACAGTTTTTATTGCATTGGTGCAAATTTGTTCAAATACTTCAAACTCTTGAAATGCCTGTTGAGATAGAGGTAAATGAAACAAATGTTCCAAAAATTCTTGGGAGATGACATCATAAACTGAGATATCTGTTCTCTTTGCAAAAGAGACTAAGTGTGGCAATTGATGATGTAGACAAGAATCTTCCCACATGTCAGTCCAGAACAAAACTGTTTTCCCATTGCCTAGGTTACACTTGGCCACGGATTTGTATGTATCCAGCAATTTTAAATGAGATTTCCACTAGAAGGATCCTTCCATTGTATTGAGTATTCTTCCAGTATTATAATAAGTTCATCTGATAATTTTAACCCAAGGAATGTCCAAGTCATTATCAAATTTGTGCAGATTTTTAAGCAGAAGGGCTTTGTTTTGTATTTCAAGATTCAACACTCCTAGATCTCCTTGATCTTTTGGTCTACATATTTTATTCCATGCTACCAGAGCCTTCCCCTGAGGTTGTACATTATTATTCTTTTTTTCTTCATAAACAATGTCTCATATATTTGATCACCTGATCTTTTATAGTCACTGGGATGTCAAGGCAACACATGTAGAACATGGGAAGAGATGATAACATATATTTGACCATTTCCAATTTCCCTCCATAGTTAAGAAAATCTGAGATACCACAAAATCTTCCTTGAACTCTTTGAACCATTGGGATGAAGTACTCAAGGGAGGACTTCGTGATACCCAAATGTAACCCCAGGTATGTGAAGGGTAAGCTGCCCTTTTACAGTTTCATGGGTATTCGTTCCATTTTTGAACAAAATCAAAGAAAATATGAAAAATAATATATTTTGTCACAGAGTCTGTTTTATGCATACCTACTGTTATAAAATAAATGTGGATTTTGAAGTATTTGAAAACAAAGCATCACAAGACGGACTATCTTGTATGAAAATGCATGGCGTTCGACCTAGATAATCAAAGTCATGGTGTTATACATGGCATATATCATGATAATGTGACAATATTATGCACAAAGGTTCATCTTGGCATTTCATAAAACAGTGCCAAAAGAAGTTTCCAATTTTTACTCACATTTTTAAACATTTTTTCTAAGCACAAAAATGGGTTCTTCTTGAAGCAAGTGCGAAGAATAAGGTCCAAAATTGCACCTCTCAAGCTTTCACACAAAGTGGACCACATTTGATGAACAATTTACAAGTACTAAGGGGTTTTTCAATTTCAAGTTATTTTCTCCATTTTCATGATTTTTTGTTGGTTTTCCAAAAGTAATTCAAATCCGAACAACAAGTGTGTTCTAATTTACTCCTAAAATTGCCAAAAACTATTTTGAGTTATTAAACTATGATTCTATCCAATAAACATAAAGGCTGTTGAAGGATTCAAACCCTAGGTGTGCATACTTCCTTAGGTGATTTTGACCAACATTTATAAAAACAAAGACCATGAAGAAAATGTCATAAAATTAAATTCGTTGGCACATGTTCCTTTTATACATACTAGTTGATAGGAAATATGATAAACATGATTTTGATATATTAAAAAAAATCACAAAATGGACTATTAGGTCTGAAGTATTTTTAGGACCTTTCTAGAACATTTGGATTGTAAAAAATCTAGCGGTTATGTTCCTACCAGAAAATACCGAAAAATCCCAAACTTTTCCGGAAACCCTGAAACCACTTTCCGATATATGATATTATTCTCCAGACCATTATGAACCTCCTAATGATGTCCTGGATCCCATCTGAGACTCCGAACAATCTTCGGTCTCACCATTATTAATATCTCATCATTACTCTAGCGACATCGAACGTTAAGGGTGTGCCCCTACATGTTGGAGAATCTGTGGACATGATTAAGAAAATCTTCGATAAAAAATAATAATATCGGGATCTGGATGCACATAATGATTCCCACACATTGATAACCCCCAAGTGCAGGGGGGTCACCATAGTACAATTCTATAAGTATTTGAGTGCCGAACCCACGAGGAGCTGAAGGTAAACTATGTATTCACTAAAGCCCTATAACCCACTCATATGGACTTCTATGCAAAGATAGGAATTAAAATATGTGTGTGTGGTGGTGGTTTCTACTAGGAACTAGATAACTGTAAAGTACTAAAAATAATTATAGGAAGTAAAATTAGTGCAAGCAAAGTAAAGCCTATGAGGTGAAGTGAAGTAAAGTGGAGTAACTCTAGGGAGTAAGTGTTCATGCAAATTGTTATTTCATTTGTGTGGTTTTCACAATTAGTAAAACTCAGTATAGTCTTTTTGGTGTTTCTTCTAGAGAGGAGTCATAGATAGGTGTAGCCATATACATGAGCAAATACACCACTAGTAATTGATCCGAAAGAAAATTAAGAGCAAACAAGGGAATTATTAAGGCACAAAGTTCAACCACCTCTGTAAGTTTAAATGTCCCCATAGTTATACCCCCGTTGATTAACCATGAATTAATATAATATGAATATATAAGAATTGACATGGTTTCTGTCAATCTCCATCTGACCCTCTCCCTACCATCATGCAACAGTGACAACCTCATGTATTCCCCCAACATATGTCTGCGCTTATGTATCAGTACAAGAGATCATCATAGAAGATAGAAAATATTTATATGCAACCATCAACAAATTATCTCTCACAATTGCCAAGAACAAGTCACTACTCAAACAAAGACATAAAGATGCAATACATCATGGGAAAACAACAGATTGCCTCACACATCATGTTTGCCAAGATATTATAAAGGGTATAGAAGATGGTGCTGAGGGTGTTGATGAAGATCATGATGATGACCACGCCGAGGGGGGGGGGGTGGAGTCCATCGGAGGCGATTCCGGCAGCGGTTCCCCCTTCTGATCTTTGTCGGCAGCGGCCTGCTGACTCTCTGTTTATGTGTTTTTTTATCTCCACCTCCAACTGTTTTCGATACGCGTCGGGGATGGGGGGCTTTATATAAGAGTTTTTCGGTCAAAACAAGTCTGTGGCCAAAAGATTGAGGCGAATCGGACGGTCGGGGGGGGGGGGAGAGACACCAGGTGACGCGCGCAGGGTACTGGGGCGCGCCATTTGTCCTCTTTGCCAGACCATTTACCTCCTAGTGTCCCATTTTAGCTCATTTTGTTCGTCTCAAAAATACCGAAGCGGGGTCTCTGACATAGCCCTTTTTCGTTGTCTCGTAGCTCCTGGAAAGTCAAAAGTACTAACAAAAGGTGTTTTCTACCAGACAAAGTGAAAACCGGAGAAGAGGTGATTGTTTAGAAAATCTCCAAAAATAATATAAAACATGGATATAACATTATATAAGATGCAAATATGTGGAAATATGTGTCAATAAACTACAATGTTCATGCATGCATTTTACATGCATCACACATTCAGCGAAGATCTTTATCGGTTGAACCACAGTGTCAAGGATTCAATCAATCCCATATTTTGTTCCCTTTGTTTCATGATATTTTACTTACCCGAGATTAATTTGATCGTCATTGTCACCTTACCTAGTTCAATATCGTTACCAAGCTAGTACTCTTTACTCGTACCGTAATACAACATTCTCTTGTGGTTAACTCATTAGTCACGTGCTTGCAAGCTATATAGATTGTGCGTTACCTGAGTGGGGCCCTGAGTAGATCTATCCATTACTTAGATGGAAAAATTCACTCTTGATACATACTACTCAACAAGTACTTTCTGAGACACCAAAGAACACTTTTATGATCATCCAATTACGAAGTGAGGGTTTATGCCCTCAAAGTATTCTTCTGGTACTAGGAAGTACCATAATCTTATGGTTTAAGGACTGGTATATTTGACATTGAAAGCTACTACAATTTAAACACTGATTTTATCTAATTGTTTTGCTTAGTTAGGTCTTATCCTTCATGTCATTCTCCTAATGACATGACCCCGTTGTTAGTTGAAAACGCATGTCTATGGTTAGGTATCCTTAATCATAATCAACCAAGGGACTCGTCTAGTAGAGGCTTATTAGGGACACAATATTGTTTACGAACAACACAAGTATTAATATTTCCGCTTAATATAATTCTAGCATGGAGTATAAAAATTTATCATGAACAATAAAATAGGATACTAAATCTACTATTATTGCCTCTAGGGCATATTTCCAATATTATCATGTGTGAACTCTTGACTTTGGAGCAAAATGATTAATGTCATGGCCTATCGATGTAATAGTTCATGATAATGTGACCATATACGACACAAAGATGCATCTTTGCATGCCAAATAATTGTGCCAAAAAGGAGTTTCCAACTTTTTATTTTTTTGTTAGTGCCAAACATTTTGTTTTATGTAAAATGCAAATAATATGGTGAAAAATGGCACCTCTACAATTCCCACACACAGTAAACCACATTTAGAGACCAATTTCCAACTATTTAGATTTTCTCAATTTCTAGCTAGTTGTGCCAATAGAAATGAATTTTGAACGAGGTTTGAAACTAATTCAAATTTGACATACAAGTGAGTTCTAGTTTTCTCATAAAATTTACAAAAATCATTCTAAGATAACCAATTATGATTATGTCCAATAAAAAGAAAGTGTTGAAAGATTCAAGACCAAGTTACGAATATAATATTTTCACACACACTTTTGACCTTGTATTAAAAAATCAAATAAAATGTCAAAAAATGAAATACTTTGTCATGTAGTCCTTTTATGCTTACTAGTTGTTAAGAAAAATCATAAACGTGGATTTTGATGAATTTGGATGGACTATCGTGTATGAAACGTATGGAGTTCGAGTTGAATGATCAAGGTCGTGGCCATATGCATGTCATAGCCTCACAGGTCATAATAATGTTACAACATTAGGCAGAACGTTTGATGTTAGCATGTCATCTTACAACAAATATATTTACATTTTCTATGTGCCAACAATGGTTTTCTTATGAAGCAACTCCAAAGAATAAGGTGCAACATGACACCTCTAATTTTCACAAAACGACCCCAAATTCAATGATTTATTTACAGGTGTTAGGATTTTTGTCAATTTCAAGCTATTTTCCCCGTTTTAATGGTTATTTTGTTAGTTTTCCAAAAGTAATTCTAATTTCACCAACAAGTGTGATCTAGTTTGCTCCTAAAAAATTCCATCAATCATTTCAAGGTACCCAAGTATGACTCTAGCCAATAAAAATAGAGGGTGTTGAAATATTCAGGCCATAGGTATGCTTAGTCCCGTTAGAGATGTTGACCCTATTTTGAAAAAATGGAGAAAAATCATAAAGCTAAATTAGTTGGCATGGATTAGTGAAAGGACATCTTTGCCCTCCCAGTGGATTTTGGGTGATAAAAAATGCTGCATATTTGGGGACTGACTTTTCAACCTAGTGTTACAGGCACTCAGCCTCAACATGGTTAGATGTTCCTTTCAAAACATACAACTAGGTTCGATGTACCCTCCAATAACACCCTGGCAAGGGACTGAAGCAACTATATGCCCAGTCATAGCCTCATAGGCGTTCTTGTGGGACAAACCCTTGTTTGGTTAATCATTGATGCAACACTTGAAGAACTCAAGAAACTCAATTCCTTTCCTCGAAGTATTGTTGGTGGCGTGGCGCAACAGGGTCTTGACGGCGGACGTGTGATGATGGACACACGCAGGGTGGTGGCACAGTTTGGCGATGTGGCCGCATGCCTGACAAGGACTATGCGTATCTTTGTCCTAAAGATGGACCAACTGTGGATGGTGGTGAAGAATTTTGTAGCGTGTACATGAGATGCTCGCTAAGAGTCTACTAGACCAGATGAGCGCTCCCGTTTAGCTTAGTGGGTGTCTCGGGGTACGCGATGTTTACGATCCCTACTTGGTGGGAGTTTTTATTTGCTTTCCAGGAAATAAGTTCCTATTGACATGATATTCACCCGTTGTCGGCTATGTATGTGTTGTGTGGTGGCTTCGGTTTTTTTTTATGTATGATCTTTATCAGACCTTTGTTGAATAATTGAATAAATCAATAAAAACGTTGTAGAGGCTGGAGTCCTTCACTCCTCCCTCAATTTCAAAAAAAAAAAAAGAACGCGAATACAACACGTCACTAGTATAACAAGATTGGCATGTTGCCTGTCGAGTGCTATCTAGATATAGAATATTCCTGCAAAAAAAAAATCTAGATATAGAATAAAAAAATCTCACCTGCATTTTGTAATGAATTTGTGCTCACATTTCCTAAGACTAAATAAGCAAATAGTATACGTAAAAACGAAGTTGGTGTACAGGCTAACTACATATAGCAATTTCATGTAAATTAAGATGTTTATGGATGCACATGACGACAGAGGCAAGTGCGTCTTTTAAACACAGGCTAGAAAGATGGAGACCAGTGATAAATCAGGAATCTCACTAACAGTGAAGGCGCTAGTAAGCTCCAACTCTAAGACGTACACAACCACCTCTTCGGATGTTGATCTAAAAAGGTCGGGGAAAAAACTTAAATTCAATCTTGTTTAGAAACAAAAAACCCCACTTCTACTCCACGATACACAATTGGTTATGACGAATAAATCCACCTAAATAGCCCACATAACAAATTGACATATACTATCAAATATCGCACTTGTTTATAATGAGGCCATTCAGGCCTCAAACCTGAAACGATTCGAGATGAGAGGTTCAAACCCAGACCAAGACCTGATGAGCCAAACAGTCTTTGACAGTTTGACTTGAACAAACTACTAAAAAATAACTTTGATACAATCAATCGCACTATTCCACAATGCTTAGTATAGAGAGAAGGGGAGGCCGCTGGTGTTGGTTGCCTGGCCACAAAGGAGAGCATTGTCCGGGATGGGGAGCTCATCACGGAAGGAATGTGTTGGCGTGTACACCCGGAGGTAGAACTGTTGGCCTAGGTACCTCCTTGTCCAATCCTGTGATCTCAGGTTCCACATGCCCACGTTGTCCAGTGCGATGAAGATGGCCGTCCATGCTCTAGGATACACCTTCGCAAAGTAATAACAACAAAAAAGTTACGAACATAAATAAGCTGCCGTTGCGGGATCTTCTCTAGATCGTGAAAAGGGGAAGAAAATCTTACTTGCACCGTGCAGCGCGCAACTGCATCCACAAGATTGTAGGTTGTCCTGCTCTGCTCGCTCCACACTCCTTTTTCCATCCTACCATAGCCAATTGGAAATGTTTTCCGTTCAAAGAAAAGGGGAAATGTTCATACCAAACAAATAAAGATTGTGTAACCAACATATTGGATGGCTCTCATGATGATTAATATATATGCACGTACCCGACTACGAAGACGCTATACCCATCGAGGTGCCAGCTCTGGACGGTGTCCTCATTGTTCTCGAACACCACTTCGACGAAGGAGCGGTGGTCGGAGTCCATGACGGCCGTCACATTCTGCAACTCTGTGCCGGTGTTGGTCTCATTCGGACCCGTCCCGTTGGTTGTCGCGGGCGCATCTGCGATACCGCCCATCTTGAAAACGCCGGTGAGGTTGTAGTAGTCGGCCAACTTGAGGGGCGTGGCAGCGTCCACGTACGACACGCCATTCACGCCATACCTCAGCTTACCGTCGACCTGCCCAGCCGAGTTGGCCAGCCTGATGGTGCGGGTCACATTGATGGACCCGTAGTGGTACGACCCCTGTGGGTTTGGCCTTGGCCCGCTCGCCGTTAGGTTCGTCCTGCACGCCAGCCACAGTTAACAAGTTCAGTAACAGGCGAATATATAGCCATTTGACAATTTAAGTTGATGGTTGAGATGATGTGATCGGTACCTGATGGAGCGAGCCTGCTCGAGCGAAAAATCAACGTCGCTGGTGTTCACAACAGGTGGCCGCCACCAAGCGGGGAAGCTCGAGCCGGCATAGTGCAGCACGGCCGTGGAGTTAAGGGTTTGGTTGGTGAAGCGGCTGGAGACGACGATGTGGTAGTCCCTGGGTAGGCGGTCGGCGGAGACGAGCACGGACAGCGACTGCCCGACATGGACGTCGATGGAGGTGTAGGTGTTCTGCACCGTGTGCGTGCCCTCCACCTCCACGAGCGTCACGTTGTGGTCCTGGATCCTGAAGTTCAGAGTGTTCTGCAGGCCGACATTGGAGATGCGCAGCCTGTACGTGTTCCCTTGCTGGACGGTGAAGTTTGCGCCGCCATGCGGCCCCTTGCCATTGATCAGGATGGCGTCCGGGAAAGGCAGCTGCGTTCCGTTGTCCATCGTGGCTTGGAGAGCCTGACAAGCAAAACCAAAACATTCAGTCATGAACGAATCGATATGTGCATTTCGTACAAGCAAATGCAACCATAGATATACAGCGTGCAAGCATATGTGTAATGCCGTACGTAATACCTTGTGGGTGGCGTTGAACCAATCACCGATGAGCACGGTGTACTCGTCGGCCGGCGGGGGGAACGGGACAGGGACGCGCGGGCGGCTGTTGATCCGGATGGCGCCGAAGCCGCCGGCAGCCTTGTGGAAGGCGAGCGAGGGGTAGTAGAAGAAGCTGCCGATCTGGTCCTTGGCCTGCATGCGGTATGTGTAGTTCTGGCCAGGAGGAATCGGGCAGTTGGTGCCGGACACGCCATCCTGCCACGAGTTCTTTCTTTGCTGGATACCATTCCTGTTGCATTTGCACAAATGATAAGTGAAAAAAGTGCATCGATGCTACATATAGGCTAACTTGTTTCCAGTACCCGAGATATCCGGAAGGTGATATATATATGATCTACATTTGTTTTAGGAATATCATGCAGTTTCCATCAAACAACCACAATTAGACATGTCGTGTGTCATGTGTGTTTGCAATTGCCATACTTGATATGGGGAATATGAATGCATCTGATCTTGTATACTGATCGAACTCAAGATTAGATGCCAGGCGTAAACCATACGGCGTTGCACGACTCTCTAGTTCTAACCGATGCTATACGCAAACAAACTTCCGCTTTTGCGAGCGACCGCTTTATTTAATCCGGACGACATCATAAACTAGTGCAGATTAAAGTGATAGAATTTTTTACTACAACGTAAACAAAGGTTTGAGTAAGCTAAACTGATCCAAACGAGAAAGAATTAATGAGATTGAATTGGTGTACCGCCATCGTACTACTGAATCTTTAAGCAGGTTTCAAGTAAGGTAAGCCAGTTACAAACAAATCAGAAGAACTGGTGCGACAAATCAGAAGATACGACTATCGAGTAAGCAAAAAAAAAAAAAAAAAAAAAAACTTGCCATGAAAGTAGGAATGGCTCCGGCAAGCTGTTGTGCACATTGATGATCAGATTGGCGTTTGTCTCGCAGTCGATCTCCGGCCCCGGAAACTGCCCGTTGATCAGAATACCCTGGAGAGGAAAGCAAACACGGGTCAACATCGATCAAAACCATCGTGTCGTGTGTAGATCAAACCAGCGTAGCTTTGGCATAGATGATAGATGGTACCTGCTGCGGAACTCCGAGCGGGTTGATGTCGCCATAGCTGACATTCCAGTCGAAGAACTTGTACGGCGCCTCGCCGTGCGCGGAGACGACGAGCGAGCAGACGCAGGCGAGCGTAACCAGCGCCGCCGCCGCCGCCATCTCGACCTCGAGCTAGGGAGATGAGATGAGTTGGGATGGGATGGCGCAGCGAAGATAAATGGCTCCGCGGGAGATGAGGTTAGGGTGGGCATTTATAGATGGCTTTCTCGCGCGCGCGCCGTATAGGCGGAAGTCTGTTGGGATCTCGGAAAATTTTCAGTCGTCTGTTACGACGATGGGCAGGTTGTTACAGTGGGATGGGCTCGCCAGACGGGCTGGTTTGGGCCCAGATTCTTGGCCCAACTAGAAAAGGGCCCGTGGAACGTTCGTTTACTGCCAGATGGGCTTCGCCACCGTAAACTGCACGGACCGACCGGCTGGTCCTCCCGCGAAAGTACCGAGCACCGCCTCCCTCCTCCTTCTCTCGTCGGCGCGGCGGCGAGGATGCCCTGCTGCGGGGCAAGCGATCCCGAAGAGGGCGCCAGAGTCCCGTCCCAAGTCCAGCGTCACGGCTCCCACGGTTCGTCGCTTGTTCGATTTGGTCACAATGAGGGTGGTTCCGTCTCCTGGGTCTGAATGCCTGAAGAACTGATCGGCGGCTGGGGATTTGAGTGCAGGGAGGAAGCCGTGGAGGTATGTCCGGGTAGTCGTGCTGCTGCTGCATGTGTTCTTCATTGGTGCTATCTTGCTGCTCGATCCCACCCTCCAGAGCCAAATCCGCCAGGGCAACTGGTATAACCACTACTGTGTTTCTCCCTGAATTTTCTGCTTTTCAGATTACATGTGTTAACATATTGCTAGATTGCTTGGGCTCGGTTTGCTCCTAGCTCTTGGCTACCATTTACTAATAATGCGAATTCAACATATTATCTACTTCTATGTTCTCACTAGACACTGGCGACGTTTTAATCTGGAACAAACCTTACTAGTCTCGTCTATCTTCAGTATTCCCACTGTCCGTTTTTTCATGGCAGGCATATGATGTTATATGGAGTGATGGTGCTGCTTACCTTACTGCAGTACTTGTATACAGCTAAATCGTCGCCAGGGTAATTGACCCTTGTCTTGTCAGTGTTACTTTTGTCCATCCAAACATTAATACATTGATCCAGGGTTACCTTATACTTTTGTCCATCCTTTTGCTGTTGTTAGGTATGTGGCTGATATGTTGAGAGCTGGATCAGGGATGCATGCAACCTTTATTAATACAGAGACTCTCTCAAAGTAATGTCGTAAGTTCCTTCTGTGTGGCCTTATGACATCCATATCTGAGTCATGGAGCCTACAGGTTGCGCGGACTTACTTTAAGCTAAGCTGATAATGTCCCTTTTCATGATTAAGAAAAGACAGGCCAGTACCAAAAGATGGAAGCTTAAATTCTTCCATGAGTCGCAGCAAAATAGCGGAACAAAACCAACAATCCACTACAACTTCGTTGCTTCTGCAAATGATGGATCTGTATCCTCCTGGATCTAACAGCAGGTACACTTGTCTGGATTTGATAATAAGTGTTTTTTCCCTCTTCGGAGGTGTTGTTTTTATCTACTTTTTTTTTATGTGATATGCTTATATTGCTTCCATTTTATTTAGGGATTTGACTTGCTCGTCCTGCCATCTCATTCAGGTATCTCTATTTTTTCTAAGGTTGCAGTCTAGTGTAATGTGCTCTGTAGTCAAGGAAATGACAAAATAACCAGGAAGCAGTATACCTGCTTGGAATCTTGATTTTAGTGCTTTTAGCAGAACAAATAAAATGCTTTGAGAAAAATAAATAGAAAGAGAAGATCAGTTGATTATTATTCTCTAATATGTATATGTCACAGCATATGCACGATCCATCGCCATATCCTTAATTAGCTCACATTTCTGTTATGCTGGCTTTCTAAAGCTCATCTTTTTCTGATCAACTCCCTTTTACAGCCACCACGCACCAAGCATTGTCATGATTGTGATAAATGTGTTCTCAAATTTGATCATCACTGTACATGGCTCGGAACATGCATTGGCAAACGGAATCATTGTCGTTTTTGGTGAGTTTTGGATTTACATGTTGTGCAGCATATCTGGAACATATTTGCATCTCAGATGCATGGTAAATGTGCAATTATGTCTAAATACAACTACGTTCTTACCTTTTCCAGTTTCTGTACTCCGTGGTCCCTGTGGCCAAACAACATATCCAGAACCTCACTATATAGAAGTTGCCTCGTAATGAAGGACTGACCTTCTACCTAATAATTAGACAATCCATCGTACTTTCTTTGCAATAAGTATTAACAACTAATTCCTTGGATGCAATTGGAACTGCATACTGATGTGATGTCCATTCCCACCCTTTCCCCTAGTACTGATCGAGTGAAATTGGCAATACTTTATTTATTTTTGCCAACGAAGTCCATCAAGCTTTACCTAATATAGTCAGATCTGCCAAAATCTTGACATTCAGTGCTTGACGTGGTGGCATGTCTCATGAGTCATGTGAATATGCTTTGGAGGATAACTGGGGTCATGCTAATGCTCGTTCTGTCCTGGACCCCTGGTTGTTTTGTAGGATGGAAGAAGATCAATGATTATTGATCTTAAGTAATCTGCCTGATATAACTAAAATTGCAGCCCTCCAATTTATTAGTTCTGTTATTAGGGATGTCCTCTTAATATGCATTAGTTTTTTATACATGTATTGCACTTACATGCTTCTGATAATACATCTGATTATGCATATGTAATTCTATTTTATGACCCCTCAAAAGTCCATATAGCTTTCATCCTTGCATAATTGACCTTTTCTAGGTGGTACTTATTTGAAGAAACAACTTTAATTGTTTGGACTGTTGCTCTCTACATTCAGTTCTTACATTTGGACATAAAGGAGTCCTGGTATGTGTTTATAACTTTTAGATCTAGTTTCACGACTCATAAGACTTTTGTGGATTTAATCCTGAATTTGGTTCACCACACATTTTATTTGTCTTTTAATTGGACAGGTTGAGGGGTTTGACTGGTTTGATATTGTTGGTGCTGTTGATATTAATCCTCGTAATTTTGCTGATCCTACTGATGTTGCATACGTAAGGTTTTATTCTTATATATTCACTATAGTATGAGTTCTCTTGGCCATCGCATTTACTTTACAGAAGATAAACAAAAATAATTAAAATAGCCACTGACCTTAAGTTTTCTACCGTGGTTTTTCTGACAAGTAAATGGAAGGTAAAACTACGTTGGCAACTTAAGCTGGTTAGAACTACCACTCTAAAAGTTAACCAAAATAGTTGAAGCTTAGATGTTGTAATACCACATAGTACCGGGGCTCTCTTTCAGTGGTGATTGTTGTATTCACAAGCTTGTGTATATCTGCAGTTACCTTGCTCTTACGAACCAAACAACGTATGAAATTGCCAGAAGGAGGCGAATCACTTACCTGAGGTATTAAAATGGCTGAAGGGTAGCATTTTTCTTGTTATATTTGCTTTTCATTAGATCATCAGTAACGAATCATTCAAATGCCACTTTCAGGGGAGTCCCTAGCAAGGTTTATCCGTTCAGCAATGGTATCTGCAGGAACCTCTATGACCTCTGCCTCTCTAGAGAGAAGGGATATATCCTGGAAGCAGTGCCTCCATTGGAAGAACTAGAAGCCCGAGCTAGACCGTACACATGCCGAGATGTAATCTGCTGCCGGTGCTGTTAGTTTGTGCTATATGCGGAATAGTGTCAGTAGTTTATCATTAGTTCAGGTTCATGCATATAATAATGTGATAGAGATACTTGTGATTCGCTAATCATGTAGAGTGTAGTGTAGGCACTTTTTTTTTTCCTTCTCCTAGAGAATGCATCCGGGCTAAACAATTACATTAGATTTATCTGTATCCATCTGGATTTTCGTTACACTCCTTGTAGCTTCAGAAAATTTGAGAACTGCCATATAATTTTGTGTCTGGGAGAAGCAGCTATAATGTTCGAATGCACACCTTAAAACCTGTTCGTTTTGTATCTGATTATTCCTTTTGTTCCTATATATGTGCTGTTCTCGGCTGTTATGCTTCAAAGTATTCATTACCCTATATATGCACGCTGATCTGAATGTTTTGTAACTGAAAACAACATAGCCCCACAAGCATGCTATATTAACTGCTGATCTTTAATAGTAGTATGTTGAAACGTAAATTCAGCTGTGCTTCCAAAGAAAATCGATTCAGGTTTCAGGTTTCAGTACACGACACCATATATTTCTCAGAAAGAAAGGGGGGAAAACGAGACAGCACTGCATCGCATTTTGTCTTCTGTTGCTTCTTGATTGGCACTACTCGGGCTTGAAGAAGTGCACATGAAGGCCTCTGGCAACGAGCCCCCACAGGTTCCCGACGATGAGGGCGAAGCTGAGGACCATGCCGAGGCTTCCGAGCGCCCAGTTGAGGCACCACATCGCCGAGCCTCTCGGCGGCTTCATGATCGCCACCCACATGAAGCACGGGTAGGCGAGCGTCACCGGCAGCGAGATGCCCCCGAGGAGACCCGCGAGCTCCGAGAGGAAGGGCATGGCGACGGCGATGAGGAGGTTGACGGCGCCGAAGAAGGTGCGGAACCCCGCGCGCAGCCACCAGGGGCACGGCCGGTGCTTCTTGTGCACGTAGCCGGCCTCCATGTTGTCGAACACCGGCATGGCGTAGAGCTGGAACGTGGTGAGGCAGTTGACGACCACCAGCAGCGTCGCCAGCCCCACCACCAGCCTTGACACGTCCCGGCTGTGGAACTTGTAGAGCGCGCTGAGGACCCCGTTGGGCGGCATCTGGTCGCCGTAGGCCCAGAAGCCGCCGACGGCGACGGGGTACAGGCAGAGGGCGACGACGGCGTAGGCGAACTTGACGCCCTTCCACATGGGCACGTGAGAGGGGTGCTTCAGAGTCGACGGCATTGTGCCCTGCGATCGATGAGCAAAGCGAAACACACTCACTCAGTGACTTTTCTACTTCACTTCCTCACTGGCTCAGTGGGGTGGAGGCTAGGATAACATAGGAATTGATTTCCACGGCTGCTGACGCTTTTACCTGAATCTCGAGGACAAGATTGTGCCCCCTGAAAGCGAACGCGATGATGCCGAGGCCATTGAGGACCGCGATGGTCCTGTCCACGTCGCCGGCGGCCTTGACCGGGTCGTGGGACGCGCCGGCCAACCTCCCCTTGGCCACGGACACGGCCCAGATCATGGTGCAGTACCCGACTGCGGCCGTGCCGGCCACCAGGGAGACGCCGGCAATGGAGTTGAGGTTGGGGAGCTGGGAGAGCACCACGGCGACGCAGATGAAGACGACGTACCACTCCACGGTGGTGAGCGGCCGCGCCACGCACGCCGGCCCGCACGCGATGCTGAAGAGGATCTTCATGCTGCCGCCGCCCACGATGATGAGCGCCGTGCAGGTGCCCGCCGACAGGTACATCGTCGGGAGCAGCGCCAGGATCTTCCCCCATTTCTCGCCTGAAAGAACGCAGGCGTGCGATGAGCGTGGAAGAGAAAGACAGAAACGTGGTTTGGCACATGCATGATGATGTCGTGTTAAGACTGAAAAGAGGAATCGCGCGCGGGAATTGAGGAAAGGGTGTATATCTAGGGAGGGACGCACCGAAAACTGTCGTGGCGAGGTGCATGTACCGGCTGTACCGCGTGCCGCCGGCGACGGGCTCGTGGAGGTTCACCAGCAGCCGCAGCGTGTAGAGCTGCCACGCGAACGCCACGGTCAGGCAGACGATCGCCCACGCCCTGCAGGAATCAAATTTAATTCACTGGAAGTACTAGACTACTAGCTAAATAGCTAGCTCGGTGAGTAGAGTAGGAAGGTATACCATCCGAGTGAGGCGAAGGCGGCGGGGAGCACGAGCGCCTGGAAGCCGATGCCGGAGCTGAGGCTGTGGAAGGCGGCGTAGTAGGAGTTGCCGCTCTGGGACGCGGTGATGGGGAGCCAGGCGTCGTGCGGGTCGGCGAGCCGCGTGATGTGGCCCACCTCCTCCAGGTAGCCCTTCACGCTCGCCACCGCCTTCCTCACGGGGCTGGCGAGCGGCGTCACCATCGCGCGCAGCGGCGACCGGCTGGGCGCCGGGGAGTGCATCTGCGACGGCGGGGTCGACACCGGCCGCGGCGTCGGTGGCGCCGAGTGCACCTCGCTGGACATGGCGGCCGCGCGCTACGGTGTATGTACTGTACGTGCTAGCTAGCTAGCTGTGCCGGACCGGTGACCGTACCCACACGGCGTCGCGGCTGTATTATATATACCGGCCGGGGGCGACTCGATCTGTGCCTAGGAAGCTCGGTTGTTTACTGATTCCGGCGATGCTCAAGCTCAACGTCAGGGGGAGATTTATAGGTGGTTTCTTCTCAGTTCTCGCGGACCGCCACCCGCGCGCGCGGTTGGTGAACGTCGAGTGGTTAAGCAAGTCATAACATGCAGCTAGCTTTAGGTGCGCGCGGGCAGTGGAGACACCGTGAAACCTTGGCAGGCAGGCTCGTCTGACTCGCGATCGATAGCATGTTCCGGGACGCTGCGGTGACACGATCATACGACATCGAGTGCATGCTGGTCATAATTAATGTTTGTGTATGTACTGTTGCTCCTGCCTTGCGCTACCCAGCTCTCGATCGAATAGAGAGCATGCATGCCGGCGTTGTGTTGCGTGGTCAGTCCTTCGGCTGGCCGGACCGAAGTTGTAGAGTCGTGAACAGCAGAAGCGTCGGTAAAATAAGATTGATGCACTAACCAGATTTTCAAATGTTCGAAGTGATGGAAGGAGGCTATGTAGTATGTTTATATTCAAGAGGTAGAAATCATTTGGCTGACATCACATGCAGTATAGCGGGAACGTTGTACGGTGTCGCGGTGCAGAAGCTTGGGTTGTAGAGCAAGATGATGAGGTGCTCAGGCGAGGTGATAGCTCTTTGTGCCGGCGTGGAGGTACCCGAGAGCATTGGGAAGTGCAAGCTTCGTCAAGGTATCCATGCAGGGCGTCACCATGGTCGATGTCGTGGTAGGGATTGTCGGTGTCGAGGTAGCTGCACATGAAGCCACGGGCCCGTAGTTATGAGGAGAATGAAGGAGACACACCAAGGATGTAACTTCCTAATTCGGTCCATTGGAGCCGTCGAGAATGATATGCGAACATTGTTTTATCAGAACCAGGCGCACATGGGGGACAAAGGCATGAAGTAGTTATAGTTTGGGATTAATTTATAATATTTACTCAACTTTATAATTGATGCCGTTTTTGGTTAGAAATTTAAGCAACTTCAGTATTTATATGAACCATCCACACTTGTAATATTGATATTTAAATTATATTTCTTTTACAAAATCATATTCTGATTTGTTTGTGCTTTGAATAATTTTATATTTAATTAACATTTAGTTTTCATGATATTGTAGGGCACCTTTACAAAAATTTCCTCAAATTAATCAAAATCATATTCTAGTATGTTTGTCCAGGTTATATCAACATTGATTAGATTCTTTTCATGAAGACACAAATTGAGTTAGTATTTATCGTCAAAGATAAATGGAAAAAACTAAAAGTGGAGTTCCACTAGAGTTTGAGGGTACATACTAGTGTCGGGGGAGCCTCATCCCAGTTCGGTGTCCTTTTCTTACAAACTTTCAGAGATACTTGTATGACACTCCTCTCTACGTATGCGATGATGTATCCTCTAGAACTCTTGAGACAAAACATTGTTGGGTTCCTTCACGACATGTTTTTGAGTTCCTTGACGACACCCTCTCAAACTTTAGCTATGCTACATCGCAAAGACTCTTGTCGTGCTAGAGAAGATTCCAAGAATATCCCTTCCCCCTAGAGGGTGGGGGTGGGGGCAAGGGAGTATTCCCCTTAGATGTAAATAGGCAAGAATATCCCTTCCCCCTAGAGGGTGGGGGTGAGGGGAAGATAACCGGGGTATCTTGATATAAATCCACAAAAGAGGAGAACAAAATTATAATGTACATACTCTCTCTTCCTCCTCTCATCCACCCTATAAATAGGCAAGGCAAATAGGTACATTTGAGGGAAGAGATCCCCTTGTAACCCTAATTCTCAAGAAACAAAGATGAACATGTTTCCATTTGGCAGTCTCTTGCCGCCATCCGAAGATTCGAGTCGAACGTCGGCATCCGCTAAGTCCGCATGCACCCGGCATATATCCTTGCAATTGAGCAGTAGTGCGTCATTTTCACTATCCGGTCTTATATTTGACGTCAACTACTCTTAGAGAAGAAAAATATCTATATCTACTTATACTCGTAAGTCATAAGTGTGAGAGTCCGGATTTGACACAACTAATGATGTCCATCTCTTTTCAAAAAAAAAAACTAATGATGTCTATCCAATCGTATATATGTGATAACAAAATTAATTATTTTGCTGAATGGTAACCCCTTAGTGGGAGAAATAATGCCTGCACTATATCACCCATAATTGCTCTAGCATCCTTCATCTACCATGTTCTGTTGATCCGTTCACAGGACTGCACACATGCACCGCTACACTTGCGGTCTGGTCCCTACTCTTAGTTAGTGAGAGCAAACTTTATGCGATATACCGTGGAAAAATTGCATTACATAATTATGTAGTATATATGGTGAATTGTGTAAAACATGTATTTCACCGTCACAATTACAAATATATTTTACGTAAAATAGCCACACATACAAACAGAATAAAATAAGCTAACAACATTGTATTCTCGATCAAATTGTTGGGGATTCCTCTGACTTGATGACACTTGAAACGAGAGCGATAGTCAGCATAGGGAAATTCAGGTGAATCAACCACTTTGTCGTGTCCAACTCAATTACAGTAACAGTCTTAAAAGTCAACATATGTGTGTTTGGTAAAATCATATAATTGCAACCGCGAACTTGAACCCGTATCATTCCTCTAAGCTGTAAACCCAACTATCTGTGAGCCTTCTCGAAAAGATAGCATGCTGGTATTGTGTTACCTGACCAGTCTTTTGGTTGGCCAATCTAGGCTTGGTTTATGCAAGGTTAGATTACACGGTGAAGTTTCTCGAAAAGTTTATACATACTATAAGGTCATAATGCAAACCTAGCCTATGCGTGCATCGTCATGGTGTGGTATTTTAGACACAAGAAGGTAGTGTCCACTAATTGCTCTTTGTCCCGTTTTGAGTAGCTGGCTATAGCGGACATAGCGTTATAAATGGTGGTTCCCGTGACGTGGGCGCTAGAATACATGCCAAATCTTTGTTGGTAACGAGTCGAGTATAAAAACAGATATCACTTTTGACTCTATGTGCTTTGAGACATTTGGAAATAGAGGAATCTCAATCATTTGTATCCACATGAGGTGAAGCTAGAGGATTTAGCATGTCAAAATATTTTTCCATGCTAGCATCCCTTTGGGAGTGGATCCTACCTAATATTAGTTGTTGTCCAACCTAGCTAGTTTCCCTCTTGCCATTCCCAAATTTTACATTATTACTTTTTAATGTCAAAGATGGTTTAGATCAATCTAAGAAACTACATATTCAAAATAATAAAACTATGTATGGTAGAATTTGAGGGTACATAACTAGTATTGGTGAGGATAAATATCTACTACTATGTAGTACTCTTGCGTCCAAAATCCATGACATATAATTTTAGTCAAAAATCAAAGCTTACTAATTTTGAACAAATAAATATAGAAGAAAACATCAACAACTACAATATTAAATAAATATATTATGAAAGTATATCTTTCGGGGGGGGGGCACATGACCCTACTTTAGTAAAGGTACAAAATAAGAGGAAACTAGGAAAACTAAGAAAAAGGAAGGGCTAAATCAGACAAACTTGTGCACCCAAGGTCCAAGAGTGATAAACTTCTTTCTGCACATGAGAGTAACCTAGCCTAGGTCCTGTTTAAACTTCTCATCAATAAAAAATGTTTGGAGACAAAATGAATATCTCCTTGAAAAAGGCGTTGTTTAAGGAATACTTTAAGGGAGTGATGGATAACATGAACATCATCTGAATTAACACAACCATACACCAAGGATGACCAATACCAAGATGCAAAGGTGCAACGTAAAAATACTTCATCTCTAGATTATATATGAGTTAAACCCCACATTATGCAAGTAAAACCTGGAAGTAAGAAATTATTTCTTTGCAGGAGCTCTAGTGCTTAGCCTATTATGAAGAAAGTACCAGCAAATGGTCTTGTGCTTCTTCTATAGCATCACTAATGACATAGACATTTGAAAGAAGGGGCGTATGAACAGGCCCTCGAAAGGTTTCATACGCTTTATAGAAAAAATCACCCGATGCATATTTCCAAACATCGTTAAGAATCTTTAGCCTCAATATTTTGGACACCTTGCTGTTGTTCAGATGGTTCATTGAAAGCCTCAAATGAATCTGGTAATTGAAAAATATGCTTCTCAATATGATCATTTGCCATTCGTTGTACTAAAATATTTTCATCTAGTACAAGAGAGGACTAGTGATTGGGGATTAACATCTTCACATGCATGCACCTTTCCATAATAAAAACTGTGTTACCTTGCTTGATCTGACACAACTGCTAGACTTTTTTATACAGAGGAAAAAGTTTAAGCGACCAGAAATAGATTTCACTTTCTTTGAATGGAGGGATACATAGATGCTAATATGATAACCATATTAACCTAAACGAAGTAGGATTGTGGTGATTCCAAAATTTATGGAGAACTTGGGCTTTTTGCAGACAAGATCCCAAGCTGCCACAGAGGAGATTTATTTTTGGGAAATATCATTATCCGCTGAAATACAATGCCCCATATACTTATCCACTTACTCAATTGCACTTGTAAATGAGCAAAGAACTGAAGTAGTTGATCTATGGAAAATGATAGTTCTCCATTATAGGAATGATGTTTATTTCCTAGATGTTTCCAATATGTTCATATATAATGCAATATAAATAGTTGATCTATGGAAAATAATACCTGGATTGGGGAAACAAACATCATTCCTATATGTTTCAAATATGTTCTCCATTTTGCTCACAAGATAGGACTAGATAAAATGGTCTTTGGGGCTGTCCTTCTTCTCGGCTACTCAACACATATTTTACATAGCGTATTGTAAAGGTTCATGATATACTTCACCATATAAATTAAACTTGAATATATACAAATGCAATAAATAAACAACATTGTACTATTACAGATAAAATCATTGGGAGTCACGTGACTCGAGTCACCGGAAGCAAGTGACAGTCAGCAGTGTAAATATCTGGTCGATAGATCACACTGCCGTGGCCTACTCGATCACGGTAAAGGACTAGAAAAATCAACAAATGTTTGTGGTAAGAAGCCATTTATAATTGGGAGCACCACGTACTGATATCATATGACTGACCCCTGGTCGTGAACGTGGTGTCCAAACTGCCCATATCAACGCGCGAACGGTTGGAGGATATCTATGTGCCAGCTGATATGCGTCCATATCAACCCCTCATTGGCGATCATAATTTATTGGGCGAGCCCAAAGTTCAGCAGTGTTGGTGCAGCGATTTCCGATGCCATTGACAAAATCTTGTCCAAGAGCGATGAGCAACAGAAAGCATCACACGACACTATACACCACCTTTGGCGTCTCCGTCTCAAGTAGGATGCTATTTGCCAAAAACGTTGAGCCCTCACGTCCCAATGATAGGACCGACGTGACCTCGGCCGGCCGTGGTCAAGAGGATAGCAGATTTGTGTCCATCCTCTATCTCGAATTACATGTCATACAGTTCAGTTTTATCTAGATCTTTACGTATTTATACACTAAAAAGCGTCTTTGCAAACAGATAAACGTTGCCCCATTAATCCATGGACATGGAATGTTGCAAACCTGCAAGCATTGCTCGTTTCGTGATAGTACCGCAACTTCAAGCTATATATTCCCCCCATTTTAAAATAAGTGGTGCAACTTTTTCTGGATATGAGTATATCACTAGAATGCGTCTAGATAGATCAAATCTAGATAAAATTTGCACACAACGCAGTCATCGCATGGAACAAAATCCTTTTTTAGTGGTTAATAATGGAGCAAAATCATGGCTCTTGTCAGTCCAGTTCCCTCAGCTGGAGTCGTTATCGATCGAATCGGCAAACCAGGAACGAGGATAGAATGCGACACATGTTGTCTCCCGCATTCACAAAGATAGATGAAAAGAGGTTGGTCACGGTTCGCGACGACTATTTTACCTAGTGTGTAACATCATGCACTTCAAGAAAGGAAGAATCTGAATGATGCAAATAGCCAGAGGGGTGTTTCTTTCAGGACAAAGAGATTTCACTTGCTATGAATGAGGACAATGATAATAAAAGTATGTACAATGGTTATATATTAAAATGCTACGTAGAATAAACACTGAGATGGAGAAAAAGGAAAGATTTTTTTTTTGCCTTCTCTTAATTAAGAGATGATTTCTTACCAACAATCTCTCTCACCACATATTTAGCATGTACAAATACAATAAATATATATTGTACATCATGTAAGACTAAAAAATAAAACACCAATACATACAAATACAATAAATAGAACATCACTGTAGCTTTTATATAAAAAAGCACAACAGCACTGTATTCCAGATCAAATGAGTGTCACTTGACTGGACCGCACTGGTAACAAACTAACAAGTGACAGTCGGCACTGTGAATCTGATCTAAACGTCGATTGATCACACTGCCGTACGTGGCCTGCTCGATCATGGTAACGGATTTAAAAAAATCAACTGAATGTTTGTGGTAACAAGGCATATAATTGGGAACTCTACTTACTGATATCATATTTTTTCGATAAAGGGAATATATTAATATCAAAAGATACCAAATACACCCAGCCTCTGCAACAACGCACCACCCTAATGGCACTACGGATGCACACAGCCAAAAAAAGAAAAGAAAACTAAGAAACAAAAGTCCCGCTACAGTATCTCGGGCCTAACAACAGCAATACATCCACCGCCAAGACAACACCTGAAATACAGACTCTCCAAAAATGACGCCTTCAAGAAGGGAACAGTGCTCTAACACCGTCGTCGCCCGATCCAAGATCTTAGGTTTTCACCCTGAAGATAGCCCCCGCTCTCAAAACAATGCCTCCAACAAGATCATTGCCAGGCACAACCAGTTAAGGCCAGACCTTGGGTTTTCACCCTGAAAGGTAGGACTCTGAACTTCACCTGTGTTGTCGCCCCCACTTCCATACCGCTGTTGTGAAGCCCGGAACACCAAGCCAATTTCATCTCCCACCAAGATCCGACCACCATTGCTCTTCCACCAATCTTGACTTTCATGACCTTCTCCGCCAGCACCATGGAAAGAAAACAAGCTCCATGATATTAACAGCCAGCAGAGCTTCGAAGCGCTCCCTCCGAAACCAAACGGTCAGATAAAAAACATGGGTGCGCTCGACTGATAACACCCAATCCAGCAATCTTCAGGCATTGATCGCACAATGAATTTCGCCGGCAGGGTCTTCCGGAACACGACAATCCAGCAAGCTCGATGAGAAGAAGCATCCGAACGATCTTCACTTGGCGCGAGAGAAACCCTAGGACCGCCACCTTAAAAAGGCAGAGCAGCAGGCCCCCTCGCCGCCGCCCGCCGGTCGACCTCATCGGCGGAGAGGAGGCCGCCGCCGACCTCAGACCCGTCGTCGAGTCGTCCGCCGGGGGCGGAGGACTCACCGACCACCACCAAGCGCGACCATGTCAACGAAGAAGCCGGATCCGCAGCCTTCGGAGTCACCCCCGCCGCCGGCCGCATCGCCGAAGCCTCACCCGGCCACCGCAGCCCTTGCCAAGGCAGCCGGCGCGACGCGCCGCAGAAACCGCCGCCCGAGGCCGCCGCCCCGGATCCCACCCTGGATCCCACCATGGAGGCCGCCGACCAGCCCCGCCGCCGGCCGATGACCCCGCCGCAGATCCAACGTCACCTCCGCGCGCGACGCGAGAGGGAAACCTGCCGCCGCCGAGAGCTTCACGAGCTTTGCCCGCACGCGCGCGCGCCGGCGGCAGGGAGGAGGGAGATCGGAGGAGGGGGAGGCGGTGGCGGCGGCGCTAGGTTTTCCGCCCGAGTCGCCCGGTGCGGGGGGCGACACGGGGAGTCGTACTGATATCATATGACTGATTGACTGACCCCTGGTCGTGACAGAGCTGATATCAACGACTCACAAATGGTTGGAGGATATATGATCAACTCCTCGTCGGCGAGGATTTATTGGGCGATCCCAAAGTTCAGCAGCGTAGGTGCAGCGATTTTCCGACGCCATTGACAAAATCTCGTGCAAGATTCAACCGATGAGCCACAGAAAGCATCACCCGGCCGGTAGACGACACTGTGCACCACCTTTAGGGTCTCCATCGCAAGTAGGATAGCGTTTGCCAAAAACGCCGAGTCCGCACGTACGTCTCAAGGATGACGGATCGACGTGACGTCGATCGCCCTGAGTCAAGAAGATAGAAGATTTGTCTTGCACTATTCGCATGCTACAAATCTCCATATCTTTCTCCATGAAGCGATATGATAAACATGACTCCAAAATACGAGCGAAAGGGCGCAAATAAAGTGATACATAGTCCCTCTATGTCACAAAACCAACATTTCTTACAAACTTTCACTAGTAGAAAACCTCTCATCCATCTAAGCCATTGGTACCGGTTCCCTTACGAACCGGTACCAATGGGGTCATCTATACCGGTTCAATGGCTCTGGCGGGCGAGGAGATTTGGTACCGGTTCGTGAGGAGCTTTCGTACCGGTTCGTGTTAGGAACCGGTACGAAAGGTCTTCGGCCAAAATTCAGACGCGTGGTGAGGCCCGGGCTGGACCTTTGGTACCGGTTCGTAACACGAACCGGTACCAAAGGGTACCCAGCTATATCAAATCGCCCAGATCCCTTCCCGAGCCCCCTGGCTCTCATTTTTCTCTTCTTGCTCACACTCTAAATTTTTCTCCACCTCTCACACTCCAATAATCTTTATTTTTCTCCACCATTTTAACAAGATTAACGGCATACATCTATCCAAGGGTTAGCAATATCATCCTTCCTTCCGGCGTTCCTAATTTAGCTCAGTTCTTTGGTAGTTTTAACTCGTACTATTTTTGTAGTGCAAGCAAGGTGTTCGATTAAATGCCTAAGTTAGTGATTTTATTTTTTTATATGCAATTTGAGCTGAAATTATGGTATTTTTTGTAGGTTTTAATTAGTATCATCCCCGTCCTTACCGCTGTCGATCGCCAGCGTCGTCCCCTAGCCGGCACGGTACCACCTCGGTGAGCCCCTCTTCTTTTATAAAAAACAATTAGTTTTATGTGATGAACTTGAATATTAATTAAGTTGGTCACTCATATATCCATGATGTTGTGTACTTAATGATTTTTGATATATATAAAATGCAGATGAGTCGACAATGGATGTACGGTGACCGGTGCCATCCCGAGTTCATTACTGGCATGCATTATTTTCTCAACGTGGCTGAGGCAAACAGAGCGGTCGAATGGTTTCATGTATTATCCATGTAGTTCCTGTAAGAATATGAAGAATTACTCTACCTCGAAGACCCTTCACGTCCACCTGCTGGAGAATGGTTTCATGCCCAGCTATAATTGTTGGACCAAGCACGGAGAAAGAGGGGTTATATTGGAAGACAACGAAGAAGAAGAGGATAGTGATAACTATCCCTTATTCACTGAAGACGGTGGTAGTAGAATGGGGGAAGACGAAGCTGAAGAAGAGCTCATTTTCGATGAGCCGATTTTTGATGATCCGGATGACGATTTGGGTCGGGCCATTCTTGATGCGAAGATGAACTGCGGAAATGAAAAGGAGAGGTTGAAGTTGGAGAAAATGTTAGAGGATCACAACAAACTGTTGTACCCAAATTGCGAAAATGGTCAGAAAAAGCTGGGTACCACGCTGGAATTGCTGCAGTGGAAGGCAGAGAATGGTACTTCTGACAAGGGATTTGAAAAGTTGCTGAAAATAATAAAGAAGATGCTTCCAGGGGAGAACGTGTTGCCCTCTAGCACGTACGAAGCAAAGAAGGTTGTCTGCCCTCTAGGATTAGAGGTGCAGAAGATACATGCATGCATCAATGACTGCATCCTCTATCGCGGGGAGTACGAGAATTTGAATGCATGCCCGGTATGTAGTGCATTGAGGTATAAGATCAGGCGAGATGACCCTGGCGATGTTGAGGGTGAGTCCACCCCCGGGAAGAGGGTTCCTGCGAAGGTGATGTGGTATGCTCCTATAATACCACGGTTGAAACGTTTGTTCCGGAACAAAGAGCATGCCAAGTTGTTGCGATGGCACAAAGAGGACCGTAAGAAAGATGTGATGCTCGAGACACCCCGCTGACGGGTCGCAGTGGAGAAAAATCGACAGAGAGTTCAAGTCATTTTCAGATGACGCAAGGAACTTAAGATTTGGTCTAAGTACAGATGGCTTTAATCCTTTCGGGGAGCAGAGCTCCAGTCATAGCACCTGGCCAGTGACTCTATGTATCTATAACCTTCCTCCTTGGTTGTGCATGAAGCGGAAGTTCATTATGATGCCGGTGCTCATCCAGGGCCCGAAGCAACCCGGCAACGACATTGATGTGTACCCGAGGCCATTGGTTGAAGAACTTTTAGAGTTGTGGCGTGACGAAGGTGTACCTGTGTGGGATGAGCACGAACAAAAGGAATTTAACCTACGAGCGTTGTTATTTGTAACCATCAATGATTGGCCCGCTCTTGGTAACATTTCAGGGCAGTCAAACAAGGGATACAATGCATGCACACACTGTTTAGGTGAGACTGATAGTAATTATTTGGGAAACAAGAATGTGTACCTGGGGCATCGTCGATTTCTTCCAAAACAACATCACGTAAGAAAGAGAGGAAAGCATTTCGGAGGTGAGGCAGATAACCGAACGAAGCCTACCCGCCCTAATGGGGAAGTTATATATGATATGGTCAAGGATTTAAAAGTGATCTTTGGAAAGGGTCCCGGCGGACAATCTGTTCCGCATGATGTTGACGGACACGTACCCATGTGGAAGAAGAAGTCGATATTTTGGGAGCTACCCTCATCGGAAATTCTTAGAGGTTCACTCGCAATCGACGTGATGCACGTGACGAAAAATCTTTGCGTGAACCTGCTAAACTTCTTGGGCGTGTATGGGAAGACAAAAGATACACCGGATGCACGGCAGACCAGCAAAGTATCCACGAAGGAAACAACCTCGAATCCGGAGAAGTATCAAGGTCCCGCCAGCTATGCTCTTACCAAAGAGGAGAAGGAGATCTTTTTTGAAGTCCCGAGTAGCATCAAGGTCCCGTCCGGCTTCTCGTCGAATATAAAGGGAATAATAAACATGTCGGAGAAAAAGTTTCAAAACCTAAAGTCTCATGACCGCCACGTGATTATGACACAATTACTTCCGGTTGCATTGAGGGGGCTTCGCCGAAAATGTTCGAGTACCCATTGTGAAGCTATGTGCGTTCCTCAATGCAATTTCTCGAAGGTGATCAATCCACTTACTCTACAAAATTTACAGTAAGGATGTGGTCCAATGTCTAGTCAGCTTCGAGTTGGTGTTCCCACCATCCTTCTTCAATATTATGACACATCTCCTAGTTCACCTCGGTCGAAGAGATTGGCGTTCTCGGTCCCGTATTTCTACACAACATGTTCCCCTTTGAGAGATTCATGGGAGTCTTAAAGAAGTACGTTCATAACCGTGCTAGGCCGAAGGAAGCATCTCCAAGGGCTATGGAACAGAGGAGGTCATTGAGTTTTGTGTTGACTTTATTCTCGACCTTAAGCCGATCGGTGTTCCCGAATCGCGCTATGAGGGGAGACTCGCGTGGAAAAGGCACGCTAGGAAAGAAATCAGCAACGTGTATGGACGGACATTCTTTCACTCAAGCACACTACACAGTTCTACTTAATTCCATCTTGGTGGCTCCGTACAAAGAGGAACACAAGGAGATCTTACGCTCTAAATACCCGGAGCAACGTGAAGATTGGATTGATGGAGAACACATGAAGACTTTCGGCGGTTGGTTGCAAACACGTCTCATGAATGTCACCGATGACGAGCAGCTGTACTTGTTGGCCAAGCAACCATCTTCTACTATATCGACTTTTCAAGGGTACGAGATTAATGGGAACACATTTTACACTTTCGCCCAAGACAAAAAGAGCACCAACCAAAACAGTGGTGTCCGCTTTGATGCGTAAGATGGCAATGGGAACAAGGTCACATATTATGGGTACATAGAGGAGATATGGGAACTTGACTATGGACCTAATTTCAAGGTCCCTTTGTTCCGGTGTAAATGGTTCAACCCGAAAGACGGGGTACAGTAGACCCGCAATACGGAATGACTACAAGTGGATTTCAAGAATCTTGGGTACGACACCGAACCATTTGTCCTAGCCGTGAAGTGGCTCAGGTTTTTTATGTGAAGGATATGTCTAGCAAACCGAAAAAAAGAAAAGAAAGGCAAGAGGACACATCATACGATGAGCCAAAGCAGCACATAGTTCTTTCAGGAAAAAGAAACATCGTGGGAGTAGAGGACAAGACAGACATGTCAGAAGATTATAATAAGTTTGACGATATTCCACCCTTCAAGGTAAAAATTGACCCAAGCATCATCTTAAACAATGAAGATTGTCCATGGTTGCGTCGCAGTAAGAAGAAAGGGAAACGGGCGAAGAAAACTCAGAAGACTAGCTAGCTACATATAGGGATCATAACTTGTGTCCTCTTGCAATAAAAAAGAAAAGAAATAGAAAAGTAAAAAAGAAACAGAAAAGTAAAAAAGAAACAGAAAAGAAAAAAAGAAATAGAAAAGAAAAGGAAAGAAAAGAAATAGAAAAGAAAAAGAAAAGAAAAGCAATAGAAAATAATAAAAATAAAAGAAATAGAAAATAAAAGAAAAAGAAACAGAAAAGTAAAAAGAAACAGAAAAGTAAAAAAGAAACAGAAAAGAAAAAAAGAAATAGAAAAGAAAAGGAAAGAAAAGAAATAGAAAAGAAATAGAAAAGCAATAGAAAATAATAAAAAGAAAAGAAATAGAAAATAAAAGAAAAAGAAACAGAAAAGTAAAAAGAAACAGAAAAGTAAAAAAGAAACAGAAAAGAAAAAAAGAAATAGAAAAGAAAAGGAAAGAAAAGAAATAGAAAAGAAATAGAAAAGCAATAGAAAATAATAAAAAGAAAAGAAATAGAAAATAAAAGAAAAAGAAACAGAAAAGTAAAAAGAAACAGAAAAGTAAAAAAGAAACGAAAAGAAAAAAAGAAATAGAAAAGAAACAAGCAAAAGAAAAGATAACATAAAAAGAAAAAGAAAAACAAAAAAACATTTGGTACCGGTTGGTGCCACCAACCGTACGAAAGGTCTTTCGCACCGGCTGGTGCCACCAACCGGCACTCAAAGGTCCCTCCCTCGTTTTCACTTGGGCGCGCGACGAAAAACTTCCCCAATTTCACAAATCCCCCGCTCGATGCTGCCGTGCCGCCGTTCGCACCCACGCCGCACCGCCGTCCGCACCCACGCCGCGCCGCCATCCGAGCCACGCCGCGCCGCCATCCGAGCCACGCCGCGCCGTCCGCAGCCACGCGGTCGCCGTCGCCGCGCCCCCGCGTGTAAGTCCGCCGCTCCCTCCCCGGCCTTCTTCCCTCCCGCTCGCACGCGCGCTCGCATCTGTCCGGCGCCGGCGCCGCCGACGTCGCCTCACCACGCCCCGCCGTGCCCCGATGTCGCCTCACCACGCCCCGCCGTTCCCCGACGCTCGCGGACGCCCACGCCGACGACGCCAAGCCGCACTTCGCGGCTTCATCGACACCACCCTTAGGGTGTTCGACGAAATGCCGCAGACGCCCACGCCCATGCCCCCGCCGCCGCCGCTGCCGTGCCCTGCCCGTGCCCCTGCCCCGCCGCTGCCGTGCCCTCGCCCTCGCCGCTGCCGTGCCGCCGCCCCCGCCCGTGAGCCGTGCAGCCTGCCCCGCCGTGCCCTCGCCCCTGCCGCTGCCCCGCCCGTGCGCCGTGCCGCTGCCCCGCCGTGCCCCGCCGTGCCGCTGCCCTCGTCGCCGCCGTGCCGCTGCCATGCTCTATACCATTTCAACACAAGACAACAACATTTGGGTATATGTGAGTGTATGGCCAATTTGCAAATTTGAGCAAAGGCCATACTTTCTTGGTTTGAATTATTAAAACACAACCCTATACCATTTCAACACAAGACAACACCATTTGGGTCAAAGAAAATCAAAGAAAAAGGGAAGAAAGTGAAAAAACCTAAGTGACATATGCTAATGGTCAAATCTGCCAAAAATAATATGATGCCTACTTTGAGCCCCTTTGGTTAACTATTTCTAAACTAAACTTGCTAATCTTTTTGCCCAGATCAATAGTACTCATAAAAGTGAACAACTTGGTTAAAGTCAACCTTGCTGATTCAAAGTCAAACTCTTAATATAAGCATGCAAAGTGGCAACTTTGAAACAAATTTTAGATTTCCCCAAATTTTGGAATATTCACAAACCGCCGCGACATAGAGAGAAGAGCGAGAGGAGGAGCGCCGAGTGTTAGGGTTAGGGTCTGTAGCGGTGCCGAGTCCGTGGCGGTGCCGCCGTGTCATAGAGAGAAGAGCGAGAGGAGGAGCGCCGAGTGTTAGGGTTAGGGTCTCGTAGCGGTGCCGAGTCCGTGGCGGTGCCGCCGCGACATAGAGAGAAGAGCGAGAGGAGGAGCGCCGAGTGTTAGGGTTAGGGTCGAGAAATCTGTTAGGGTTTTCTTGCTTTCTTCATTTCAATTTGTTATTCATCTAGAAATCTGTTATATGATCATTACATGAGGAATGAAATACAATTGCTTTCTTAATTTTGCAGTGACATTGAGGTATGGAGGACGGCACCTTCGTCCGAGATGAGGAGGGGGAAGAAGCGGTGCAGAAATTGATCTATGAGAGTGCCCGTGGTCCGGAACCCGACGATGGAGATGACAATGATTTCCAAGACTTTCTCGAATGATTTCGGCGAGGGACTTGAGTCTCGAACAAATTAGAAGAGACAACGAAGTGTCCATCACAAACTCCGGCGAGGTGTATATCTATGTATAAATTAGTCTATATGTTCATCCCTAGATGCATTCATTTATTTGTATTGCACTTATTAACGAATAATTTTTTCTTTTAGCCTTCCGGATCATCGAGCAAGTCCGTTAGATCAAAACGAGGCCCGACGCGGGTGCTAAAGGGCGAGGGCAGGTTAGCCCTCACGGCATTCAAGGATAATGGTGAACCAGTGGAGCCCAAGGAGTTTTGCCGCAAATTTACAAGTCAATCCGGAGTTATTGTTAGGGACCATGTACCGATCAGCATTCAAGAGTGGCATAAGCCGAAGAACCCGGAGAGTGGTGCTAGTTATGTCAACGACAAGTTGAAAAAATTTCTTTGGGACACGCTATCGACAAAGTTCAGCCTACCGGAAGACATGACGGAAGGCCGGAAGAATAAAGTCAAGGAATGGACATGGAAGAAGATGGCCATACAATTCCGCACCTTCAAGAAAAATTTATGGGACAAATATAAGAATGAAGATCCAGTATTCGATGATAATCTAGTGAAGATAAAAGATCACTGGGCCGCATTTAAGGAGTATAAGCAATCGTCTACTTTTGTGTCCCGATCGAAGAAAAATACCGAAAATGCTGCAAAGAAGAAACTTCCGCATCATTTGGGGTCGGTGGCTACAAGAGTGCCATTCCGAAGTGGACAGCGTTTGAGAATAAACTCGATTGATCATGGAATCACTCCACGGACATGGGACTCGGCCCGAACGGTCCAAGTTATGGTTGTTCGCTCATGGGGCGGGGTTGGACCCAAAGACAGGGCTGATCGTTGCGAAGGGAAAATGGAAGGAAAAAATTGAGGCAATTGTACCGAAGCTTGTAGATGCAATTGACAAGGTCGAAAGGGAGAGTACATTCCCGATCGAGAGAATGACGAGCCGACACTCGCTCTGGGAACCCCGAACATGTTGGACGGGTACGAGCTCGCCCAGGTCTCACCATGAAGGAAGCGTGGCCGGACAGCGCTGACACTTATAGAAGCCGTTCGCGAAAGAAGAAGAAGGACGCCGACATTGTAACGGAGTTGTTAACTAGGGTGGAGGCTCTTGAGAGAAATCAGAGGGCACCTGATCAGCCGCTGTTTCTACAGGATCCACAAGCCGATGCTGCCCCATCTCAGCGAAGAAGCGATGTCGGTTCCTCGCATCTTGACGGATGTGGAGGAAGCTACCCCGTGGATTATGTCACGGAGAAGACATATTGCGAGCTACATATGTTAATCAGGACCGCGTCTGTTAAGGTGGCGGTCGGCTATGTGTACCCAAGTGAAGATGGAGCAATGCACCATCATATGCCCATTCCACCTGGTTCTGTTCGTGTCGGGGTGGATGAAGTTGTTTCGGGTTTTGAAAAAGTGGAGCTTGATATTCCTAGAGGTGAAGATGAGAGGACACTGGCCGATGTCAAGCACGGTTTCGCCCAATGGCCGAAGAAGTACGTCGTCCTTTTGCAAAGGCCACCGACTCCTACACATGAGCAGCAAATGCCATCGACTCCTCCCGGTGGCGATCCCGGTGAGCAGCCAAGTCCACACCTACCCGAGAGGGACCCCGCCGTGAGTCCACCATCTCGAGATCCTCCGCGTAAGACAGGCGTCCGTTAAGCGGAACGGTACGCCGCCTAGGAAGAAAGCTAGAAAGGAGAAACAACCGCCGCCTACCGAGAAGTTACCTTGGGAAAAAACTCCGGAGGAAAACGCGGAGGCCGTTCGTGCCGAGGTGAAGAAATTTTTTGCACCGAAAGTGCCGGAGATACCTTTCGAGAAGACACTAGATCGGGAGAAAGTTGTGCGTACCGTTGACAATCTATATGACCCGTACCATCGCCGCCATCCGACTATGTGCGTTCTATTGAAAGGTCGTATGACAAGATGATCGAGGCGACAAAACCCGTTCAATCGGGTATCGTGGAGATAAAAGGGATACACAAGTGTCTACCAGCTCGGACAACAACCCGTTCAATCGGTCGCCCTCTCAAGGTGTTTGACGGGAAGACCGTTCAAAGTTCTCGACAAGACGCAACTGATTACGCCTTAGCTCAACGAGCATATCAGTTTGTTCAAGGGAAAGATTTGGTCGAGAATCTCAGGAAGGTACCAACATGTATGCGTAACTTGCATTCGTGGTACCTTAAGGCCTCAAAGGAAGGGATCGAGACTATCATGGTGCGAGTTAGGGAAGAGCACTACTTCCGGGAGTACCGTGTGAACGTTGACTTCGCCGAACTCTTTCAGCTTATACAATCTCCGGGCCCTCGACAAATCAATCATCAGCTGCTATTGTCCGTAAGTGATTTATTTATTTAATTTGAGAAGTCGTTCATTGTCCGCAGATTATAATCTTTTGTGCGCTATATTATGCAGATCGAAGATGCTCGAATGCAAAAGGGACGATATCACAGACATTGGGTTCATTGACCCGCACACAATGCATGTTAAAACCATAGAGAATCCCCTCTATAACAAGGATACACCGCAGACTTTGCTAAGGTTTTTGAAGCGACAACGTGACAAAAAGCTAATACTTTGGCCTTACAACTTCGACTGAGTCTTACTGTCTTATAACACATTATATTTTGCTCACCGTATGTCAAAATTTTAACTAATGACTTATGTATATGACACTACATATTGAAACGTGCGTAGGTTTCACTTTATTCTTCTCGTCATCAATTTGGAAATTGGAGAAGTTGAAGTCTTGGACTCACTAAGCAAAAAAAAGGATCTATACTTGTCTTGTTTTTTAATGCTCAGAAGGTAATTTTAATTCTTATCGGTTTGTTTCATTAATTTCCTTCTTTGAACTAATTGATGACTCTTTTATGCATTTTCTTTTGTCGAGCAGCGTATGGCAAACTTTCATCAAGGAAGATACGTCCCGTGAATGGACACCGAAGCTGCGATGGCGTGCGAAAGTAAGTAGTACTACCTAGGTCCACACACCTTTTAATTATCATACTTGACTATTGTTTGATTGAATTATATTCTTGTAAAGAAATGCCCGCAATAACCTCCGGGAACCGATCTCTGTGGATTCTTCGTTTGCGAGTACATCCGCAGAATTATCAACGAGAGAACGAATAATGAAAGAAATAAAGAGGTACAAAAACAATCTTCACAAATTTGTTTTGTTATCATAAGTTGTGCTGAGTTTCAGTAATAGTTGTTTCATGTATTCATTTGTATCTTATTCTTTTATAGTTGGCAAGAAAGCGGAACAAGCTCTCAATCGATGACCGCTTCATAGCAATAGGCGAGGAATTGGCGGGATTTTTCCTTCGGGACGTCATACCACCACTCGCAGAGTTCCACTATGAATGAAGATGTACATGTTACATATATAGTTGACTCGAAGAGTACCACTATGCTACATGTAATAGACATATATAGAGTACGCCTCGGAGAGTACCACTATGCATGAAGATCGATCTTCATGCATAGTGCTACTTAATTTGCGATCTTATGCAATAACATGTGTGTTATATTATATGCACCAACTTGCTATGCATCATCTTGATCTTCATGTACTACCTAAACCCAAACGCGTTTCTAGTGCATCGACGCGATATGAAACAAACCGATATCCCTAAACCCCTCCAAAAACCCTAAAAAACCAATTCTCTGCCGCGGCAGAGATTTGGGCAAATTCCCTGCCGCGGGGGGAACCTTTGGTACCGGTTCGTATTACCAACCGGTACCAAAGATCCTTAGCCCTGAGCTCTCCCGGTGGCCCACGTGGAGGCCCCTTTTATACCGGTTCGTAAGCAACCGGTACGAAAGGGTGGGGGGCTTTAGTGCCGGATAATTAATACCGGTTGCTCAACCGGTACTAAAGCCCCTCTGGAACCGGTACTGATAAGAGATTTTCTACTAGTGTTTATCAATTTCATTTTACAAAATTATTCCTTTTGAGTAACACCTTATTTTCCAGCAACATCATGTATTTTTCTTCCCTATTTTTAGCGGGATTTTCTACTTTCAGAAGTATGCATGTAGAGATCTAGCATGGCCATGCATCATGTCCAAATGCATAGACTTAAGAGTAAACTGTCGTTGTAAGCTTCCATGTAAAACTATCAGGTTCATCAGTTAAATGGACAGCTATTATCATCAGTTAAATTGACCGCTACTAATCTCTGGCATAAGTTCAGCCATGTGCACTTATTACCAGTTGAACTTCTCCTAAAACCAATATTTAGAGGAGTTTGTGATAAATCTGCAACCAAGACGTCTTGTGGTGTGCAATGTTATATAGCGAGAGTGGAAAAATGGAGGCCGAGCTACATGTAGCTTTTATTTTAAAAAATTCGAAAATCATAGTTTTAAGTTTTAAAAAATTCTGAAAATAATTCCTAGATGTAGCCAATGATGGAATCTACAAACATGAAAAATCTCAATGTGAAATTCTAAGTAATTTAGGCTACACAAAAATGATAAATGTGTGGATCTGAGAATAGTGAACATTGCACATTTCAAAACTATAAAACCTGTCAGATTTTTTCATCTTTGTGTAGTCTACAATACAAAGAATTTCACATTAAGATTTTGCACGTTTGTAGATTTCATTATTGTCTACATCCAGGATTTTTTCACATTTTGTTTTTAAACTTAAAACTATGATTTTTGAATTTTTTAAAATAAAAGGCTACATTTAGCTCGGCCTCCGTTTGCAATTTTCGTGGATATTACTAGCTAGAGGTGTTTCCCCCATCCACGTCGTATCTTCCCAGAACTTAGTAATCCCCATTCAAAATTAAGTGTTTCATGTCTACATTCGAACGTATGTAGACACTAAAATGCGTCTAGGTACATGAAATATAGATAAATCCGAGTCATTTAATTTTGGATGGAGGAAGTACCTTTTTCATCCCTAATTCTTTAAAAAAAACATCTTCTAGAAAAAAAATCTTACATGTATCATCCCTTTCCAGAAAAGGATTCAATTGGTTTAGCATGTTTCCTGGATAGGGTTTTATTTTTAAATATATGTTATGACGCAAGTCCTCCACACTCTTCCTTGTTTAAAATTTAGAAAGTTATTTACTTAATAAATAAAAAATAGTTCTAGTACTTTAATACCAAAGCCTCCCAGATCTTTTGATTTGCAAATTATATCTCACTTGGTAAGCTGATATTTCTTTTCAGTATGATCTTTATGTAAAAAAAACTTGGTCCAAAAAGAATCTAGTCTTTTCTTGCCCCTTTGGATATCTGAAGAAAAGAAAACTAACCTGAGAATCAACCTATTGTTTGGTTAGGAGGGCAATGGCACCTCCAGCACACCAGGGATCAGTCCCCTGATTTGACACTTTGATGTCTCATAAAAGGTGAAATATTCTCTAGCGAGAGTCCACTAGTGGAAAACAGGCCTTTTGATCCGGGTGGTTAGGGCCTTTTGTCGCGGGCGGCCAGCCGCGACAAGCAAGGCGCGATAAAAGGGAGGCCTTTTATCCCGGGTCGCTTACGACCCGCGACATAAGGTCCACCACGTGGCAGCCGCGGGGCGCGCAGGGCACAGCCCTTTTGTCGCGGGCGGTATTACCACCCGCGACAAAAGGCCCTCTACGTGGCGCGCGCACAACGCTTCGCTTTAGGGTTTGAGGGGTGCAGCACCCCTCCCCCCGCCACCGACCGCCTATTATTTCATTTTTTTCGTTCGAAAATAAAAGTTGCATATATTTGTACGCTACTAGAAGTTGTACACATTCATTCATTATATATATATATAGATCGATCAAACAAATATTGGAAGCGAAGTCGATTCCCCTTACACATATTCGTAGGTTCCCTACATATATATATACATGGAGCTCACGATCGACAAACGGTACTAACGACCGTCTATTTGGAGGTAGAACAACTATTTGGACTAAACAAGCCTTTGTTGTTTATTACTTCTCTAACCAAAAGTCCCGCCAGCTTCCTCCGCGATTCCTAGTGCGTGTTCCTTTGGTTGGAGTCTCGTCCCGTATGAAGTCGACCTATATACGAAAATGAGATGAGTATGACTATATCAGTCTTGATAACGAAATATTGATGATAATAAATAAAGTTGTGAATGTTATTGCTTACGTTGAATTTATTTCTGTTCTGCTTCTCGATGGTTAACATGCGAATGGACTCGCAAACGTAGTATCCACATAGATTCGTCCCTTGTGGCTGTCGGGGGCACGCTACGAGAGTAAATGTTAGCTTCTTTGCAAAGGTAATGTCCTTATGAACATTCTTCAAAGCTTGCCAAGCCCTGCCATGCAAAAGAATGATTGAATGAGTGGATAATTAATTGATATCTCACGAAAGATAAAGCGCGGCGATGAAGGAAATTACACTTGGAGCAACTTCGCAAGTCCTGGAACCCGTCCAGGCCTCTACTCAGTGGGTCTCTTACTTCAACTACTCCCTTATCAGGTTGAATGTCTAGTAGAATCCAGTGGAAACTGCACATGTTATGCATATACGTCAGGAATTACACTTAACATCGAGTAAGAAAAATTGAATGTGCATAAAAGATCATTAAGACTCTCACTCGTAGTTGTAAGGAAACAATATTGAATCACAGAAATATTGCTGCCCCAAAAACCTTAGTAGGTTTCCCCCGTATCTTCGCGTTTATGCTTCACCGTTTCAACATGTATTTTATCCGGGTCAACAAACCCAACATTGATAATATTATTACTTTTGCACTCACCGATCTTCAGTCCGCAAAAGAGAACCCATAAGATATAATGAGTATATATATGCAATGAAAACGAACATGAACTGAATGAAAATGAACTTATATGTAGTTAACAACTTACAAGCAATAGCAACTCATGAGAGATTTGTCGAGGGCTTCTAGATTGAATAACCGCAGTAGTTCATTCATCTCAATATGGATCTCCTCCTTTCGGTAGTAATATTCCCATGGTATACTCGCCACGATGTACATTTTTTTCTCCTTGCATGCATCAAGGTACCACCGATGCAAATTCCGCATATGTGTTGGCATTTTATGCAGCTGCTCTCGCTGACCAAGTCGGCCCCGTAGACAAATTGAGGAGCTATATCAGCAGTGGGTATTGCAAAGCATTCGATGCGGCACAGCAATTCCTCCACGGTAACTCGAACAAGCAGCCGCCAGCCTTGCAGCTCTTCTTCCATATCGATACCACCATGATGTTCCCGGTACAGCTTGGGAACATTAAGCACTTTGAGTGCTCGGGATCGATTGTTTGGGCTGAGCACCGAGGAGGGGAACTTCCTTTCTCTTTTGCCTTTTGTCGTTTGCTTGGCCTTGAGGGGTGCACTTGTTGAAGTTGACTTATTCTCGCTTGCACTTCTAGCCGATGATTTGCTCGTGCCGGCAATGTCCTTCTCCTTAGCCTTTTCAGCCGTCTTTTGGTCAATTACCTTCGCAAGAGTGCGTGTATAGTCATCCTTCTTCTCGTGTAACTCATACTGCGATGGTGTGTTCAGAAAACTAGTAGCATATTCTATTTGCTTCTCGGTGTATGGCTCAGGCGCTGGAGGTTTTGGCTTATGGAAATGATCATAGTTGTGTTTCGCAACAGCGGCCGCATTTTCCTCGACAGTAAGATCCCAAGGACGGGGGGGAGGAACCTTTGGTACTTTTGGGAGGGGCGACCTCTTGGGGATAGGACTCTTGAAACGCTTCCGGCTGGGTGCATTCCGAGTCTTAGTGGGCGGCGGCGGCGGCGCTGGAGATGGAGATGGACTACCGATGTCGTGGTCGACGTCGTACCCACGGGGTGATGGTGGCGACATGTGATCAGTAGGAGGAGGTGATGGTGGCCTGCGATCACCTGGAGGAGGTGATGGTGACCTGCTGGGACGACCGGTACTAGGTGCTACCCAGCCGGCAGCCTCGATGTTCTTCTTTTCCCGCAGAATGATTTCTCCCGACGACCTCTCTCGAGTGTAAGCCCCCCATCACCTCCAGGGATATGGAGCTCCAATGTCTCCCATCGACGGGACAACCGAATCCACCCCGACACGAGCATAGCCAGCTGGAATCGGATTGCCATGCCATGTTGCCGCTCACCTTCGGGTCCAAATGCCGGTAAGACATAGCCGACCGCCACCTTAACGTAAACCTTCCCGAACACCTCATGGAGATCACAAGGTGTTTGCTCCTTGATTCCATCCAAGGGGTCGCCAGGACCGGCATCTATCATCATCCGTGTAGGAGGGGCCTCCGAGTCGGCCACGCTCGTTGTCTCGTCGCTGAGATATTTCAGCGGTATTATCTCGGCGGGCGCTGTCCTTTTAGTTCATTTATCTCCCGCCGCCGCCGCTGAAGCTCCCGCTGCCGCTGGTCAAGTCGGCGTTGGAACTCGGCCATCCGGTCATTCTCGCACCTCCAGCTGGCGTTGTTTAGCTCTCGCTCGGCTTCTATAAGTCTCCGCGTCGGCCGGAAACCCAAGCGACCACGGAACACTAGGGCCGAAGCCTCTTGTTCGTCCTCCCTTCTCGAGATTACCGAGGACAAGCGTCGCAAGTCTTTCTCTCTATCGGGAGCAAACTTTAGTTTTCCCGCCTTTATATCCGTCGTCACTTCAATCCATTTTTGCCTCGGGTACCCTAACCCCGGTGTCACTTTCAACAATGTTTCCTGTCTTCATGTCATACTCACAGCCCATGCGCGAGGAACCAATTTCGAGCCCTTATGTCCCATCCTTCTCGCGTGGGTTCCGGAGTGATCCCGTTCAGCTCCATCTCAGCCTCTTGTGCATCCCACTTAGGCATGGCTCTTCCGTAGCCCCCTCGCCCCGTATGATGGTGATACTTCTTCTCGCTTGCATTCTTCTTGTTTTTCGCCGACAGTGTTCACAGCCTCCTCTCCGATTCTTTGTACCTCACAAATTCTTCCCGCTTATGCTCCTGCTTCGCTAGGTAGTTCTCGAATAATGGAGGCTTCTTGTCTTTCTTATAATTTTTCCATAACCGGTTCTTATACGCCCGAAAAGTTCCCCCATCTTCTTAAGAGCCCATTTCTTCACTAGCTCTCGCTGCTTAGCATTCTCGTACTCCGATCCCAAATCCGGCAAAGTGAAATGTGCCATCGGTCTCCGAAAAGTGTGTCTTTGTACCTATCGGCAACCTGATTTTCGGACACATTCTTCGTCTTGTTCCATTCTCTGACAGTGATCGGGACACGATCTCTAACCACAACTCCGCACTGATTTTTGAACTTCACTCCGACATTCTCGGGTACCACCGGTTGGCCTTCCGGTGATATAGCTTCAATTGTGAAGTGGTCTTTCTTGGTCAACTTCTTTGCCGGGCCTTCAGGTGACAGTCATGGGACTTCAGGTTCTGGAATTTTTTCTCCTTCATATTTACTATCCCCTTTATATTCGACGAGAAACCAGACGGAACCTTGATACTGAATAGGGCTTCAAAAAAGATCTCCTTCTCTTGTTTGGTAAGAGCATAGCTGGCAGTGCCCTACAAACTGCTCTGGATGATTGCCGTTTCGTCCTTTATGAAGTTCCTGGTCCTCCCGTGCTTCTGTTGTATCTTTTGTCTTTCCATACACGCCCAGAAAACCTAGAATATTCACACAAAGATTCTTGGTCAGGTGCATCACGTCGATTGCAGAGCGGACTTCCAGGACTTTCCAATATTCTAGCTCCCAGAAAATAGATTTCTTCTTCCACATGGGCGCGTGTCCGTCATCGTCTTTCGGAACAGGTCGACTGCTCGGACCCTTTCCAAAGATAACATTTAAATCCTTGACCATGTCAAATATATCAGCACCACTACGGGGACAGGCTTCGGACGGCGGTCTCGCCTCGCTATCGAAATGCTTGCCTTTTTTCCTTAAGGGATGCTTGCGCGGAAGGAAACGACGATTGAATGGGTACACAACTTTTCTCGCTTTTTCCCAAATATTTACTTTCGAGCCTCATCTAAACAAGTGTGTGCATGCATTGTATCCTTTGTTCGTCTGTCCCGAAATGTTACCGAGAGCAGGCCAATCATTGATGGTTACGAATAGCAACGCTCGTAGGTCAAATTCTTGCTCCGTGTGCTCATCCCACACACGTACACCTGGTTTGGCCCACAACTCCAAAAGTTCATCGACTAATGGCCTTAGGTACACATCAATGTCGTTGCCCGGTTGCTTTGGGCCTTGGATAAGCACTCGGCATCATAATGAACTTCCGCTTCATGCACAACCAAGGAGGAAGGTTGTAGATACATAGAGTCACGGGCCGTGTGCCGTGATCGCAGCTCTGCTCCCCAAAAGGATTCATGCCATCTCGTACTTAGACCAAAGTATAAGTTCCTTGCCTCACCTGCAAAATCCGGAACTCTCTCCCGATGTTTCTCCACCGCCGACCATCAGCGGGGTGCCTCAACATCGCGTCTTTCTTACGTTCTTCCATGTGCCATCGCAACAACTTGGCATGCTCTTTGTTTCTGAACAAACGTTTCAACCGTGGTATTATTGGAGCATACCACATCACCTTCGCAGAACCCTCTTCCCGGGTGGCTCGCCCTCAACATCACCAGGGTCATCTTTTCTGATCTTATACCGCAATGCACCACATATCGGGCATTTATTCAAATTCTCGTACTTCTCACCGCGGTAGAGGATACAATCATTAATGCATGCATGTATCTTCCGCACATCTAATCCTAGAGGGCGGACAAGCTTCTTTGCTTCATATGTACCGACGGGCAATTCATTATTTCTTGGAAACAACTTCTTTAATATTATCATCAATTTCTCAAATCCCGAGTCAGTCACACCGACCTCCGCCTTCCATTTCAGCAATTCCAATATGCTACCCAGCTTTCTATGCCCATCTTCACAACCTCGGGTACAACAATTTGTGGTGGTCCTCTAACATCTTGTCGAACCGCAACCTCTCCTTATCCGTGTCACGCTCTCTTCTTGCATCGAAATGGCCCGACGAAGATCATCATCAACGGGATCATCTGATGCCTGTTCTTCACCTCCTTCTTCTTCATTGTCGTCCATTGCGGTATCAAAGCATTCAGAGAACATAGATCGGTACTTCTCATCATTATCTTCTTCCTCATCGCCGTCTTCCATCATAACCCCTTCTTCTCCGTGCTTGGTCCAAACATTATAGCTGGACATGAACCCAAACCGAAGCAGGTGGCTCTTAATATCTCTTGAGCAAGAGTAATCCTTCTCGTTCTTACATTTTAGACATGGACAGCACATAAAACCTTGCTTCGACTTGTTGGCCTCGGCCACAAGCAGGAAAGAATTCACGCCCCTCTCGAAAGCGGGAGCACATCGGTTACCGTACATCCATGGATGACTCATCCGCATCATAAATACAATTATATATGTATCAGATGCAATCACCTTGCTAAAATTAGTATTGTACGGACTATGCATATATATATAGTCGAGAAAATAGTTGCTAACCTTTTTGGATCAAAAAGAGGAGAAATCTATCAAATAAAACCAAGTGGCATCCCTCTCACAAGCATTCCATCAAACACCTCTTGTGCACATGTAGAAAAAATGAGCTAGCATACACCTCCACCTTCACCACCAAGGAAAAAATGAGGTGGGGGGTGGCTGGCTGCTTCTATATATATAGGGGGGACATTTTGTCGCGGGCCGTATTACGGCCCGCGACAAAAGGGTGGCCACGTCGCTCCTACCCCTTTTGTCGCGGGTCGTAATACGGCCCGCGACAAAAGGCCGCGACAAAAGCCTCCGCACGCTCCACATGGTTTCGGGCGACGTGGCCAGGCCATTTGTCGCGGGTGCAGGCGCGCCCGCGACAAAAGGCTCCCACGGAAGCCCTGTTTTCCACTAGTGGTCGATGGTCTGACAGATAGCGAGACGTCTGTGGTGACTTTTACTCAATATCAAGACCCATCAGATTAGCTTTTTTTTTACTCGATTTCTTGCAGATGCTCATAGAGGTAGGATGCACATGCGTACGTTTATAGAGATGAATGTATGAGGTATTGTGAACGTATGTGCATGTACAATGTTTCGTAAAAAAAAAACTAAACATTGGCATGCTTATCAGAACAGAGTTTATCCAAACAAGTCTATCTATATACGAGAGTAACTTGCTCCATTCTCGGCTAGTATTTGCCACTACTAGTACCCCGATCCAGCGAGATGATGGCTTCCAGTCTGCTCAGTTCCCTCTACTGGAGTCGCAGTCGAATCGGCAAACGAGGACAGACGAATGTGACGCACGCTAATTGTCTGCCGCATTCACAAAAGATACTGATAAAAAGAAGTTGGTCGCGGCCGGTTAGCGACGACTATTCTTCTCGGGCTGATATCATCGTGCACGTCAAGAAAGGTGAGGGATCCGAATGATGCTAGTACCTAGAGTAGTGTTTCTTTGCAGGAAAACTTGGTCCAAAGGTACGTACGATCTATACCAAGGGTGGTGGTGGTGACTGGTGAGTGTGGGTGGGGTTGACAAGAGAATGTTCACAATGCTTTTTTTTGGTCGCATGTATTGGTGTAAATGAGGACAAAAATCTAGTTGTGCAACAACCGTTCGTCGTGTTAGGTGACCAGGGTCGCATGTATGGGTCTCGCAGCCTTACTTGCTTGAAAACGGAAGTGAACTTTGAGGTTGAAGCACAACAGCCATAAGCGTCTCTGCCCCCAAAAAGAAAGACCACGTACGTTATGGTAGACAAGCGAAGAAATAAATCCAGGTGTGGAATCGTCAAAAGAGTTTTGGAATTTCGCGTTCAGGAATCAGTTCGTCGGCTGGTGCAAGACACCGAGTGCTGGTCATGATCGCCGAGAAAGAAACGGGAGTGCTGGCTGCGCGGCCAAAAAGGAGAAAGAGGTGGAAAAAGATGGTAGGGGAACGGAGGTTGGGAAACCGTAGGACAATATGAGGAGACGGTATCAGTTTTCACGAGATTCAGTATGATTCCTAGGTACCTTCTAAAGCACAAATCGGGCTGACAAGGTTTTTATTTTTTGAGGGTAAGTGACTCCTTTTTATTAGACTTGTTTTACAAGATCTTTTACCACTCACTAGAAAGGAGAGGTATGATTTAAGTCAACGGTTAGGATTTAGGGAGATAGATTAAGTCCAATAGCCGAACAACACGTAGATAATGAAAAAAAGAAGATAATAGTATTCGGCCCAGCCCAGGCGTCTGCCTAATCGGTTGCCCAAGGAGGCGGCGTCCAGAAGGGGCACGCCTACTCCTGGGAAATCCTATACACCGACCAGGTTGGTGCCTACCAGGCACCGCACACCCTGGTCGGGTATTGGGCCTGGCCCATTTTCATATTTTTTCTTTTTTTCGTTTTCGTTTTCTGTTTCTGTTTTTTCTTTTTTATTTTTTCTTTTTTCCTTTTCTTTTATGTTTATTTTTCTTTTTGTTCAAAATCGAAAAAGTTTAAATTTGAAAATAGTTCAAATTCGAAAACGTTCAAATTTGAAAAGTGCTCAAAACGAAAAATGTTCAAGCTAAAAATTGTTCGTATCCGAAAAATGTTCAAATTTTGGGAAAAACCGATATCGTTCAAATTTAGAAATTCGTTTAAATTTCGAAATCTGTTCAAAATTTGAAAATTTGTTCAAATTTTTAAAAATGTTCGGGATTTAAAATTATCTATATTTTTAAAAAATGTTTAAATTTTGAATTTGTTCAGATTTGAAAAACGTTCAAATATTTTTTAAGAAACCTCAAAAATTATTTTGGTTTTCCAAAAAACGTTTAGATTTAAAAATGCAAAAATAAAACAAAGGAAAGAAAAGGTGTACCTGATGGGCCGCGGCCCATGAAACTGCTGCCTGCCCGTGGGGGTGCGGTGGCTTGTTTCGACCGACCAGGTCGGCAGAAAGCACCTCCCCTACTCCTCGCCTTAAGCGGCGATCGGGTAGGCTTCTGCTCAGGAATTCAGATGGTCCGGAGTATGATGGGCCCGGCCCATGTTAGATACATGCACCAGTTTATGTACATTCGAGAGTTGATCACGTTTGTATCTGTTTGCTCCGGTTCTCTGGAGTTTTTTTTTTAAATCGAATTTTGAAGAAGTGTTTAAATTTGAAAACTGCTTAACATTTGAAAAAGAAAATCAGATTTTGAAAAGTTTAAATTCGAAAAATGTTCAAACATGAAAATTGTTCAGATCTAAAAAATGTTCAAAATAAAAAAAATTTAAATTTAAAAATTGTTCAAATGTGAAAAATGTTAAATTTTGTAAATTTGAAAATTTGGAAAATTGTTCAAACTTCAAAAATAAATATGAAAATAGTTAAAACTAAAAAAATTCAGCTTTAAAATTGTTCAAAATGAAAAATGTTCAAAGTTTAAAATTGTACAAATTCGAAAAAAATCAAATCTAAAAAATTTCAAACTTGGAAAAAAGTTAAATTCTAAAAGTTCAGAATTTAAAAAGTTCAAACAAAAAAACGTTCGACAAAACCAGGAACTGGAGAGGAAAAACTAGTTGAAAAAAAAACGAAAGAAAAAGGGAAAACAGAAGAAAATCCGAAGGGAAACTCCTGCCCTCGCTAATGGGCCGGCCCAGCCTACCGCGCTCTGAGCGGAGCGAAGAATAGCTCCCGCTATGAGCGGGAAATAGGTTTCGCCGTCCAGAAGCGAGCGTCGCCGCCGAGCAGGGATGCCACCAACTCATCCGCTCTGCTGCCACAACTCCGTCGAGCCGCGTGCGTCACAGGCTCCGCCTCCACATCGACCAGGGCCGCCGCCGCCTCATCCGCTGCCGCAACTCCGTCGCCGCCTGCGCCGCTGCCTCCGCCCCCACATCGAGCAAGGACGCCACTGCCTCGTCCGCTCCGCTGCCACAACTCCACCGCCTCCACGTCACAGAAGGCCCCTTCCCATTCGGTCGGGCACGCCCCCACCAGCTCGGCCCTGTCCTGCATCGCTGCTGTAATCCTCTGTTGCTCTTGTCTTGGATGTGGTAGCAGGTTCAGGTACGCAACACAGCAGAAACATTCCTCTTTCAATCTGATAGTTATTAGCCAAATTCAGGCAACTAGGAGTATGTTCCTACATGAATTTAATTGCAGCAGTAGAATTTTAGATTTTGGAAAATATGAGCCACAAAAACGAGATTTAGATATTGTAAATCTTTTAGAGCCAGATATCTTTTGCAGCCCATTCTATCTGCATGCTCAAGAATTAATCTTGCTCTATGAAGAAGAAATCTTTTACTGATACTGGGGACAATTTAGCACTGTATTTAGTAGCCACCTTAGCCAGTACATTTAACAACAAGCAAGCGTAAGCCTTACTATCCGCCTTACTATCCTGCATTTTCATGTCGCCAATATAAATATTTTTCCATTCTCCATGCAAGGACACAGTTGGAACTAAAAAAGCATGGTTGATACATTAATACTCCTCAATCCCAGCTAGAATTTCAAGAATCGGAAACGAGATGAAGGGTAAGGGAAAATCATATTCGTGAAGTTGCGATGATTACCAAGAACCGTAAGGATTTTGTTGAAAAATATGAATCAAACATTTCAATATATATTGTTTTCCTATAAATGTTTAACTACATGTAGCATACTTCCTACTACAAGAATGACCGCCGTGCATGTTAAAATGTGTAAAGGGTTTAACAGATAATATCAACTAAAGAAGACTGATTTCGGTTTGGAAATCGGATGAGCATACTTTTTTATCCTATGAAAAATGTGTTACTGTTCTCTGGAAATATCCTTTCTTCATCTGAAAGTTCATCCACCTAAGTGATATTTTTTTCAGGAGAAAAGCCCATAAGATCCTCCATTTCCTGCAATAACAAATAAAAGCGTTGACATAAAGTTAGTCTCACATATTGCATGGACCAAAGTAGTCTACAAAATGTATTTAGAATAAACTGAAATGATGAACTAGCTGTCTGTCTTCAACTACTTCAACCAACTGAGGTGTGCTCTTCAGGTTTACATCAGCCAATAGTTGTATCAGTAGTCATTGTGAAAATAGGTTGTAACTGATAGTTCCATCGATACAATAGCCACAATGTTGCCCACACAAACAGAATGAGGAGCTTTCTTAAAGCAAATAGTGCAGAAGGTAAAAACTTGCCTACGAAAGTATAATTGTTTTGGCAATGAAGAAACAATATATTTTACTGATAGATTTGTCCTCATGAGTGAAGTATATCATAAGGATGTTTTTGGTAAGACATGATGTACTTGACTAGTAACATGAATCTTATTTTTGTGATTGCAGTTTTCACACATGGATGGTCAAGGCGTTGGCGAGGAGCGTGAAGAGTATCGCATCATGATTAGCAAGACCTTAAGAAGTGAGGAGGAAGGATATCAGTTCTGCAATGAGTATCGGATGAGACCACTAGCTCGTATATATGGCTGCATGAGATTTAACTAAATTTGTGTTACAATTCAACTCCAGGTTCTGATGAATGATGTTGGTCAGGTGATGGTCTGTGCAAGTTGAGTTTTGTAAGACTATACTGTCTGATTGTGCTTCGGCGGAGTCATCATTCCAGAAAAGGGCTGGCATGTGTACATATGTACAATTCACATAGAAATTAGCTTATTCTGTGATATACTTCCCGAATTTTGAGCAATCAGATGAGTTTGCGTCCTGTATTAGAAGGATTGTGTGTGATGTATACTGTTGTAAATGATTGTAACCACATTGTTTTGCTCATGAATAAAGTTATCTCTGTGTGTTGTGAGAAATTTTGTACACAACTTTGTTATGTTTTGAGTTCTGTGGTAGGTTCCCAGCCTGCTACTGCAACATGTAATTTGTTAAATTCGAATGATATTCCAATAGCTCCATACAAAAACATCAGGGCCACAGGATACATACTATTTCTGCTGCTACTCTACTCAACAGACACCAAGTCACATCAATAATAGAAGACCAAATTGACGAGTGAAAATGAACGGAAGCTAGTTTGAAAAAACAAAACCATCATCCACAGCATAACTTTAGTACATCAACTGTAAAGAATAACATGATAAAACCATGGGTTCACGCTCGTTTTAGTACACCAACTTGTACAAGTTTTGTTGCAGAAGGCACCATTTGGTTGCCGATCTTTGCACAATCGCCCTCGTTCTCACTATAGTTTTGCTTGGACAATTGCAAGTATCATGAAATACTATCTGCTTGCAAGCAGTCTTGCACAAACGTTTGACCATTACCTTTGATTCTTTGATTCTCCTCCTTGGTCTCCTTTCCTCTCTTTATTTGTTTGCATCTCCACACAGTACGGACATCAGTCGGAGGATGTATATTAACTTCTGTAGGAATGTTGCAACCAGTAACAGCCTCATATTCGTTTTGCCTAGTGTTTTTGGTAGCTACAGGGACCATTTGGTCGAGAGACGCCTCAATGTTGAACACACTTGATGTAAGAAGTCTAAGCCTTCATTTGAGTGGACTGCCTTTTGTATCTGATCTTCCATGGTATGCGTATAGTAAAAACTTTCTTTCTCATGCCGCATTCATTGAATTAATGAGCTTGTCTTCTAGCAGGTTCTCTTGTTCATCATAAACACTCCCCCTAAAATAAAAAAACATTGTTAGTCATACGACTTCTGAACAAATAAGAAATCAATTGTATCCATTATTTTCCCTTTTTGCATCTTTTCTGCCATATATTCATAAGGTAGTATGGCAGGGTACTTTAACAAAAATGATCAACCAAAATTGTCAGCAATGATACGAAGTTCTCTTCTCACCTTGGAGATACATGGCAAACTAATGGTACATTACTTATCATCTCTTTGAAATTTCCACTACAAGAAAAGTAAAATTTAAACGCTTTGTCCTTGACCACAAGAAAATAAGAAACAACACAGGTACAGAAAATTATCATCCTGCAATGATAACAGCACGGTGGCATCCCTCACATATTGTCAATGTACGATGATGCTCCTCTCTTCCTTCTGGTAGATATATAATTCCCAAAGATAGTCGCTAGTATTTGACACTACCTCGATTCAGGTTTGTTAAGCCTCGGAGTACATAGTGTCTAACTGCGAGTTTCCTGATATTTTTTGACAAACTAAATTACTCACAATTTGATATTCTGAAATTGTTATATCTTGACGTGAATTATGTCATCGCAGGAACAGATCATGGCTTATTTAAACATATGTTGTATTTTGATAGGATCAATATAATGGCTTGTACTGTAAATGTACCTTAACCACCGCTGCAATTAGTATGATGCAGGTTCTAAAGTAATAAGACTATAAAACAGACACAGAGCTCATCAAAGGCACCAAAGAGGCACGGTAAAAAATGATCATGGAAAGCTACTTTTTAAATTTAACTAACTGACTGGTTTTTAAATGAAGACTGTTACACAGTAACTACAGTGTGCAGCTTTGAACTCAGCTTCCATACTCTACCTAAAAGCATGGTGGTCCTATAGCTGGGTATTAGTATCTGTTACGATTGACTTGCCAATACAGGTCCCACAAATGGCTGAAATTACAAAGAAACCAATTCTAGTTCTGAGCCTATATCTAGTAGGAAGAAAGTAATTCAACTTCACCAAGCACATGATGTACTGCAATCATCTTATTATCCACACCCTGTAACACTTTTAGATACAAACAATGTTCTAATATCTGTTGTACTAGGTAAAGAATCATTTGTGAATCACAATGTGAAATCGATGTCGCTAAGATCCAGTTATCTAAACTAGGACAAATTGGTGTATTGTTTATAATTATATTATGAATTTTTCAATTTGACTGTCCATATAGCAAGTTATACTCTGACACTAAAATATTTACTAGAGAAAATATAATGCTAAACCTCTGACCACAAGAACATTTTGCCTAACCGTAATTGAGAAATAATGCAGCATAACAATATTTTCACATTGACTTGTTACAGGAAGCTGATGGGAGAAGATCTATCCGGACTGTGTTGGATAATTAGGCACAATTTCCATGATTAATTCCAGAATATTAAGCATGATGACAGTAACTACTAACATGTGAAACTTGAACATACTAGATGCAGTGATTAACATGAACAGTAGCAGAGCAAACAGTACAACATCCATCGCTAAACAGATCGAGATATATCGCACGTACCGATCTGGTGGAGGTGGCGGTGAAGGTGTAGCAGACGATGTCGCAGCAGTAACGTTGTTGATGACAACGTTGTTGACGACGGGAACGATGGGTCGAAGTAGACGGCGTTGAAAACGACGGTAAGCAGCACCGCCCGACTTGGACGAAAGGCGACCCGTGATGAAGAACTTGAGCAGTCGCGCAGAGCGCTTCCCAAAAACCTAATTCGCCCTCTCCCGTACAGGATCGCAAGGACGAGCGGTTCCGGAGACCTGCTCTCCCGTTCGCCGATGCACGTCGGCGCGCGGGATGGAGTAGGCTACGATGGCGGCGCAAGCAGAGAGAGGTGGCAAAACCCTAACTCGTGTATTAGATGTGTTTCTGCGGTAGCCGGGCAGGAGATTATATAGGCTCAGGAAACCCTAGGCAACGTGGGCCACGCCACGCCGTCATTTTCCTGAGCTGCAAAAAATAAGGAAAGTCTCGGCTCGAGGCTCAATCCACTCACCACGAGCGCGGCGCGTGTCGTGGCGTGTCGAGTCGAGTCGAGTCGACACGAGACGAGCGAGCGAGGAGGAGGAGGAGCGCGCGTGAACCACTCCTATTCTTACTCACTTACTAGTGGTGGAACAACCCACCTTATAAGGTGGTCTAACTTCCTCCCAACTTTCCATGTGGGACTAAACTTCCCACCTCTTGCCACTCCCTAGTGAGCTGCCACCAACTTGGGCTCAAACTCACAAGGCTGCCACTATGTAGGCTTTGAGATTTATAGGAAAATCTGAAATCTAGTATGGGCCACTAAAAGTGGGCCCAATATTTCAACAATCCCCCACCAGATCTCAAATCCCCATTTAGAGATTTACCAATACTCGCTGCTTGTTTATATACCAGTGTTTCAGCGGAGACTGTTAAGTTGAACTTCCGCCTAGAACCTTAAGCTACATCCATTCACACTTGAACAATGGACTAAGCCTTGAATTTCAAGTTTTGCATGAACAGGGTTTCACTCAAAGTCATAACCAGTACATGGCTGCCAGTAGCCTACCCCGCGGGTGAAGCATATGCGTCATACTTCGTGGTCTCTTCATGAGTTTACTAGAAATCACCCAAATCTCATAGATTGCGACGTTTAACAATCGGACTCATATAGGTGTGTTATTTCAAGAATGCTCTGTAGGACAGCATCTTTGCTATAATAGCCAACATAAACACATTAAGGCTTGTTGCCAACCTGCCTTACAGCAATTGAGAGTTGCGCATCTTCACATAGAGAGGGTTACATAATACTCTCCTCAATTAAACCACTAGTTTGTTCTTCCCATGTCCTAATTCACGGGATCTCCGATCACAAAGGTTGGGTTACCACTATGGTGTAATATCAACGGGTCTCAAACCCATCTCCCTCGATGCACTTTCTATCACATTACGTGATAGTCCCTTTGTAAAGGGATCTGCCTGGTTTTTGTCTCTGTTTGAATATATGTAACGCTTATTACTCCGAGTTTCGCAATTTCCCGACGGACTTCAAACGTCTCTTGACGTGTCTTGATGACTTCGCGTTATCCTTAGAATTGTTCACTTTGACAATTACAGTTTGATTGTCACAATTCAAAAGGATTGCCGGTACAGGTTTTTCAACCACAGGCAAGTCCATCAAGAGCTCACGCAACCATTCTGATTCAACAGTGGTTGTGTCCAAAGCAGTAAGTTCTGCTTCCATAGTTGACCTCGTCAATACGGTTTGCTTGCAAGATCTCCATGACACTTCGCCACCTCCAAAGGTAAATACATACCCGCTAGTGGCGTAGAGATCAGCTACATCAGAGATACAATTTGAATCACTATATCCTTCAAGCACAGCTGGGTGCCCTGAATAGTGAATCCCATAACTCATTGTACCACATAGGTAGCACATGACCCTATCAAGTGCATGCCAATGATCAGTACCCGGGTTTGACATGAACCTACTCAACTTGCTAACAGCAAAAGAGATGTCAGGTCTAGTCGCGCTCGCTAAGTACATGAGTGAGCCAACGATCTGAGAATATCTCAATTGATCTACGGCAATCCTCCGGTTCTTGCGCAATGTCACACTGGGGATCATATGGTGTTGGAGAAGACTTGCTATCAATATAGCCGAACCGGCTCAAGATCTTCTCAACATAATGGGATTGCGTTAGAGTAATCCCACTCTCGTTCTTAATAAGCTTGATGTTCGGAATCACATCGGCTTCTCCCAGGTCTTTCATATCAAAGCACTTTAACAAGAAAGACTTGACCTCGTGTATTACTTTCATGTTTATACCAAATATCAGAATATCATCCACGTACAAACACAGTATAACTCCTTCGCCCCCACCATGGCGATAGTAAACGCACTTGTCGGCCTCATTGACAACAAAGCCTACGTGAGTTAAAGTTCGTCAAACTTCTCATGCCATTGCTTAGGTGCTTGTTTCAGGCCATATAAAGATTTCAGCAACTTGCACACCTTACTTTCTTCACCTTTTACTACAAACCCATCAGGCTGATCCATATAGATTTCCTCTTCCAACTCTCCATTAAGAAAAGCTGTCTTTACGTCCATTTGATGAACGATAAGACCATAAGAGCCAGCCATGGACAGTAGTACTCGAATGGTGGTAAGTCTAGCGACAGGTGAACAGGTGTCGAAGTAATCTTCGCCTTCTCTCTGTGTGTAGCCTTTAGCTACAAGCCGCGCCTTGTACTTTTCAATAGTACCATCAGGTCGATCTTAGCTTCTTCTTGAACACCCATTTGCAGCCCACAGGCTTGCATCCATGGGGTCGTTCTGATAGCTCACAAGTTCCATTAGAAAGAATCGAGTCCATCTCATTATGAACAGCTTCTTTCCAGTCATCTGCATCTGGAGATGCATATGCCTCTGCAATGGACGTGGGAGTATCATCCACAAGGTACACAATGAAATCATCACCAAAGGATTTTTCAATCCTCCGTCTCTTGCTCCGTTTAGGAGCTTCATTGTCATCCTTCTCAGTAACATTCTCATGTGATTGTTCAAAATACTCATTAGATGGACTAGACTCAGGAATTATCTCAGTAGAAATTCTAGCAATTCTATGCATATCTTTCATAGGAAACATATTCTCAAAAAATGTTGCATCACGAGATTCCATAATAGTATCAACATGCATATCAGGTACCTCGGATTGAATTACTAAAAATCTATAGCCTATACTCCGCGGAGCATAACCTAGAAAGATACAATCCACTGTCTTTGGTCCGAGTTTGCGCTTCTTAGTAATTGGAATATTGACTTTCGCCAAACATCCCCACATGCGCAAATACGAAAGTGATGGTTTTCTCCCAGCCCACTCTTCGTAAGGGGTTTTATCTTTATTCTTGTTAGGAACTCTATTCAGGACATGACATGAAGTCAACAAAGTCTCCCCCACCATGCCTTTGATAAACCAGCAGTGGCTAACATGGAATTCACCAAGTCAGTCAGCGTGCGGTTTTTCCTCTCGGCAACCCCGTTTGATTGGGGCAAATAGGGAGGCGTCCTCTCATGAATAATGCCATGTTCCTCACAAAATTCATCAAAGATTTTAGGAAAATATTCACCACCACGATCCGACCTAAGACGCTTGATCTTTCTCTCTAGTTGATTCTCAACTTCGGCCTTATAAATTTTAAAGTAGTCTAAATCTTCATCTTTAGTTTGCAACAAATAAACAAAGCAAAATCTAGTCGCATCATCAATCAATGTCATGAAATATCTCTTTCCACCTTTTGTCAACACACCATTCATCTCGCATAGATCAGAATGTATGAGTTCTAGAGGTGCCAAGTTTCTCTCCTCGGCCGCCTTATGAGACTTCCAAGGTTGTTTTGATTGCACACAACTATGGCACTTAGAACCTTTGGCAATGGTGAAATTCGGAATTAAACTTAAACTAGATAGCCGAGACATTAAACCAAAATTAATGTGACATAAACGAGAATGCCAAACACTGGTATCATCACTAACATTGCCACAAATATGGTTCACAGACTTATTACTGAAATCAGAAAGCGAAAAGCGGAACAAACCTCCGCACTCATAGCCTTTACCAATAAATTGTCCAAACTTGGAAACAACTACTTTATTCGATTGTAAAACAACCTTAAACCCATCTCTGCATAGAAGGGAGCCGCTAACGAGATTCTTGTTCATAGTAGGGACATGCTGCACGTTCCTCGCTCGCACGATCTTCCCCGAAGTGAAGTTCAGATCTACCGTGCCAACACCACGAACAGAAGCATGTGACCCATTCCCCATCAAGACGGAAGAATCCCGGGCGACCTGGTAAGAAGTGAACATGGAGATGTGTTGCGGTCAGAAACCCACCGGCGGGCAGCGACTGGCAACACCGTAGAGCCGGGAACAACTAGGGCTGCGGCTGGCCCCAGTCCCTCAGAGCGACGGCCCGCAAAGCCTTCTGGTCACACGTCCGATGCTCGTCGCAAGGGCGTGCCACCTGACCTATACCGGTCGGGAAGGTGTTGGATGATGCCTCGCTTAGTTTCCTCGCATGGCATACACGTAAACGTTAAATACGAGCCTCGATCGGCTCTCGGGTTGTCCCGTGAATCAGCTCAAAGAGCCGATCCACCCATGATTCGTACGAGGTGTACGAATATATGGTGGTCCTGCTTGATCAAGATAAAGCTAAAGCGATCTACGACGATTTAGGGTTTTCACCGCATAATCGGATCATCCTACTCACGATTGGGCCTCGCGCTCGCGTACGGTGATCGTAAGCCGATCCTAGACGGGGCCTAAAAACCAACACGAAGTTGATCCCCGAACATCCTGTCTAGGGCTAGCAAACTACACCCTACACGCCGCTGGATCCTCCAACCCTTTGTAAGGCCTAACTATTGCGGATGTTAAACTAATCCTTGAAGAACAAGGAGCAACCGTAACGGATCGGATCTACTAAACAAATGATCAAGAGGGGTGCCGCCCCTACACCTAAGATAGGTGTAAGGGCGGCTAGATGTATAAGGGTTGCACTACGACAGCATATGATACGAAGAACAATGCTAACCCTAACACATCTAAGATAACTACGTTGCTCGCCATCAAAAAGGCTTCAGCACGAGCAACGCATGAACAACGTCAAGCTTGTGCTGCCTAGATCGCAAGATGTGATCTAGGCAGCATGGTGCTTACCAGTAGAAACCCTCGAGACGAAGGAGTTGGCGATGCGCCGAGATTGATTGTGTTGAACGTTGGTTGTTGTTTATTTCATAAACCCTAGATACATATTTATAGTCCAGGGGACTTTCTAACTCAAGCGTGCACCTAACCGTGCACGGGTAAAACTCTAACTCCTAACCGACACGTATCCTACTATGGTACAGATACACGGGCAATTAGCCCAAACTTGGTACACAAGGCCGATTCACGTATTTCTTCTATATATATATTCTTCAAGTCCATCTTGATCGCGGCCCACCTCTGACTCGGTCAAATTCTGGTGATAACACATGCCCCCTGGTTTTGGAAATGACATTTCCAAAATCATCACGCTTTCTCTCGTCGTGTCATGTCGTAGCAGAGCAGAAACCGCCGCAGAATCCTTCATCATGATGCCTTGCCCCTTCCACTTCTCCACGTGGCCTCGCGAAATTTTCTCGTTGGGCACCACTTCCTCGGAACTGTTGTGGCATTGAATCTCCCCCATATCCCCTTTATTTAACCGTTCTACACAGTTTGCTTCTTCATCCCCTTCGCATTAGCACCCCAAAAACCCTCCTGCGCCACCATGTCTTCTTCCTCCTCATCCTCCTCCGGCCTTTCCCTTGGGTCCTCCTCCTCCCGCGAGACGCCGCCGGACATTCGCACACCAGAAGAATGGGACCAGGAAGACCACGCCTCCTCCATCTGGTCCGAGGACGACAAGTCCTTGACCAGTGGGGATGAAGATCTCCGAGTTCCTCGCCGACGGGGACCCGGAGTCGAAAGCGAGGACGACCGGTTCCCCCGGGACGGCTGCCCCACCTCCGAAGAAGAGGAAGAGGAAGACGACGACGACGACTCCCTCGAGGGCTACCCGCCGGCAAAACGCCTCCGCATGTGGTGGGACGACGACGAGCAGCCGACGATGAAGACGGGGATGAAGCTCCCGTAGAGGGCTACGGGAGTAGCGACGAGGAGCCTATCGGCAGCGGTGCCGATGAGAGTTCCGAGGATGACGACGAGGGCAGCGATGGCCCGTAGATTAGGATCTACTAGTGTAGGCCTAGCAGTAGTAGATTGGTCAATAGACCCTTCTTTTGTTCTTCCTTCTTTGAGCAATCGGCTCTTCCTTTGTAAGAAATCCTGTTCATTAATGAAGAAGTTTCCCTAATTCGATTTTGCCGATTTCTTTTAAACCGATTCTCAATGAGCCGATGGCAACGCAATCTTGGTCAAAACTCAATAAGCCGATGTCAGCGCATCAAGCCCTCATGACCTATCTTTCATCCTTTCGAACAATGAATTTGAGTTCCGCCGGATCACCACCCTTGACGAAAATCGTGGCGCAAGACTAGCCGATGTACACCCAATCGGCTTTCAAAAACAGAGCATCCACCAGGCCAGCTGCCCCCCGAGTCTCGGTCAAAGCGAACAGAGATGAGAGCACGCCATTCAGACAAATGGACCTGGGCTAGATCATGTCTGAGAGAACTATCATGCAGAGCCAGCCAGAGCCGATCACCCCTCCTCCATTGAAAGTCGATATTGCAGATGATCACACAACGGCTCAGAAGTAGAACTCCTCTGACACAGAGCTAGAGATCCTTGTGTTTTGCACATGCTACTGGTAGATCCCATAAAATTTGTGCTAAAGTCGATGGCCACGCATCGGCTGTACCTTGCGAGAAACTGCGTGAGAATTTTTTTTTACAGGCCGATTTTTCTATCGGCCCCCGATGTTTTGCTGCACATGCACATGTTCATCTGATTAGGTGCCCCCCGAGCCGATTCTGCCAGGTAACTGCTGAAATCGGCTCTGTGATGAACCAAGGTACTTTATGCGAACGTCGGCTTGATTAGGACCAGTGTGGACTTCTTCTAGCTCATTAGCCGACGTAACCCTATTGCCCATTAGATTTGCGTTGAATCCAGGCAGAATGGATGGTGAGGATAATTTTGGCCGATTGCTGGAATCGGCCTCCACGTTGCTTGCTCGACGAAGGCTTTTGCAATGTTCCTTCACAAATCCTTGTAGCCGATTACCTGGATCGGCATCGCCACATTTGTCCATCGATGTTGCTCTTGTTACATGGTCAGTCCGGTGGATAAAACCAGCCTAACCCCGTTCTTTGTCACGTCGATGCGCTCGCAGATCGTCCAAATTGATGCCTCGAGAGTGGCTCTTGGCCCGATGTCTCCCAAACGTTCATGCCAGCCGGTCGAAATTTCGGCTGAATCATCTGCGTGGACGACTTCTACTTCATCTCCATCCCATCGTATTAGGCATTGGTGCATCGTGGATGGAATGCAACAGTTGGCGTGGATCCAATCTCTCCCTAGTAGGACAGACATAGGAGCTTTTGTCGTCGACAATAAAGAACGTCGTAGGGACAGCTTTCCTTCCTACGGTCGGATCCACATTCGGAACACCTTATGCGTCAGATGCTTGGCCGTTGAAATCGCTCAGTGTTACATTGGTCTTGATCAGATCCGAGCTGGAGCGTCCCAACCGACGTAGCATGGAGTATGGCATGATGTTAACCGCCGCTCCGGTGTCCACCAACATCTTGTTGACAGGCTGCCCATTGATGTACCCTCGCAAGTACGGGGCTTTCGGATGCTCGTAACTTCTTTCTCGTGGCTTCTCAAAGATGACCGGCCGTGGGCCGCAGTCCGGCTTGTGCCACAGGTGCTTCATATAATCCTGGAGCGCTAAACTCCGTTGGAAGGATGAAGACCATGTTTGTTCCAGCCGATGTCTCGTCATCGGCTTTCCTTTGTCTGGGGCGCCACTCTTTTCTTTGTGGCCGACCTTCTTCGTCCAGGGTTCGCTGAATTTTGGCGGCCAGATCAGGCCGTGCCTTCCTCAACGTGTGCAGGTATAATCTTTCAGCTTCCTCCAACCCACGCAGACGCTGAACCCTTCGTTTCTGGGAACGGCTGAGTCCATCAGGGCACCACCTTGGCCGATGATACTTGTCTTCTTCATCATCGTCCTCCAGTTCCTCGAGATCTTCCACCCGAGCGGACTCAGCATGCTTGTTCCGAGGCGGGAGAGGCCCTAGACGTTTGAACACGGACACGTTAGCTGCATCCTTCTTCCTTTGTTTACATTCTGGGCAATTGCCGATTGTAGGCAATCGGCTCATTCCTCGAATCCCAGCGAGTGTACCGAAGAAGGGGCAGTCCCAGTGCCTATCCACATCGTCTTGCTCCCTCGACTTTTCCTTGGCGTGGCGCTCATATCGCTCCTCGTCGTGATCATGCCGACGACGTCTCCTGTCGTCCCTAGCCAGACGATCCTTTTCATCTTCGTCGTCGTATCGTCGGCGTTGGTCATACTGACTCACATACTTGTTGAGGAGGTGATCGGAGAGAGGTCGTCGATATCTTATGTTCTTCACTTCTCCCTCCGTGACATAGCGCTTGCCATCGTGGCGGAGCCGATCGCGTGGAGCGGCTTCCTCTGTGTCTTTGCTATGAGAGCAGCTTGCCCTCATCTCCGTCCTTACCGCAGTGGTGCCCGGGTCCCACCATGTTGATATTGCACGAGAAATCTGGCTGGCACCCTCCATGGTAAGTGTACTCCACCATGTTAACGGCGGGGAAGGGGTGTGTGTCGACTTTCATGGCGTACTCGGTTGAAAATTAACCGCCCTTTTTCTATCGCCATTTGGATCTGCCGACGCCACACCCTGCGAGTCGTTGGTGGTGTGGGTGAACGTGTTATGCCATTTGCAGTATGGCTTTCCGTTCAGCTCCTGCACCGTAGGGATCTTGTGGCCTTCGGGTACATTTATATGCTTCTCCGTGAGTAAGAGATCGAAAATCTGCTCAGTTTTGGTCACGTCGAAGTCGAACCCTTTTGGAGGGTCTTGTGGCTTCACCCATTTGCAGGACACGGGGCCTGCCGCTCGAGTCCACTCAGCCACTGCTACCTCTCGATCTCCCGCAGCACCTTCATCCTCGTCCGCCTCAACCAGGGCCACCGCACGCTTGAATTTGTCCCGGTAGACATCCGGGTGGCGCTGTTCATATGCCGACGCCTTCCGCACCATGTGCGCCAATGAAGGGTAGTCTCGCTTGGGAGGCCACGTCCTTGATCGATGATGAGAGACCCACCACCGCCAACTCGACCGCTTCTTTTTCACTTACGTGAACCGAATAGCATCGGTTCCTCACGGTCTCGAAGCGCCGGATGTATTCTCGACACCGTTTCCCCGCGCTTCGTCGTACTTGTGCTAGATCGGCAATGCCGGCCTCGGAAGCCTCGCGAGTGATACTCGCTCATGGAACTGCTCTTCCAAGCTGCTTCCAAGTCCGGATTGAGTTCGGTGGCAACGATGTGTACCATCCGAAAGCCGATCCCGTGAGGGACTGCGCGAAGAACCTCACACGCAGCTCGTCTGATGCTGAGATCGTGCCCAGCTGTGCCAAATATCGGCTCACATGCTCGATGGAGCTGGAACCATCTGATCCACTAGACTTTGTGAAGTCCGGGAGCCGATATTTGGGTGGTAGCGGGATCAATTCGTACTCGTTGGGGTACGGCTTGGTATAGCCGAACGTCTTCCTTTTCGGCATCATGCCGAACTGATCTTTCGGAATTGTACAAATCTGATCCGCGGTGATGGCTGAAGGTGTCGAACCCCGAAGATTCGCCGGGGTGGCATACTTAACCAGCCATGCTTGCTTTTCCAGCTTCCGAGCCAACTGCCGGAGCTGGGCTCGGAGGTTTGTCGGAGTAGCGTACTTAGCTAGCCACGTCCGCTTCTCGAGATCCGCTCCCGACGTTCCTCCCGCTGTTCCGGAGGCCCCTGCTGTTGCGGTCCGGTTCGAGAGTGCCCAGGTACGCAGCCTCGGCACATATGCGCACGCGTATCCGTGCGGGATCTCCTTGGGCGCCTCGGGTAAGAATTGGTAGTCACCGGGGTCACCACCAATCTTGTAGACGACGTATGCCGATGACTTCGGCACTTCGGTGCTGCCAACGCGAACGGCAGCGGTGGATGGGACCGGAGTGGCATCTCTCCTTTGTAAGTCCCCGCAGCTGGTCCCGACGGAGAATACCGATGGCTCATGATTTCTCGGATCACGCGCGAGCGACACGCTCCAAAGTGTTCACCGGGCTCTCGAGTGGCGGTGCGGCGAATGAGCCACCATGAAGTTGATCTCCCGACGCAGCGACCCGGTGCGTTCTTCCGACGGGGCGGACAGGTCCACTCCATCGAGCGCGCCTTCGGTGAGAACCCCTTCCACCCGATGCCATGGGAGCGGGTTCGTGGAAAGAGCCGATGAGTTCGGCTTCGAGGACCGCCTTGATCTCGTCATGCTTCTTCTTGAGCTCGTCGGTCGGATCCTCGTACTTGACCGGAGTGCTTTCCGCCATCTCGGATGTAGATGGCGATGCGGTGGATGTCGAAGGTTGTCCCACCGGCGTGCCAGAATGTGTTGCGGTCGAAACCCACCGGCGGGCAGCGACCGGCAACACCGTAGAGCCGGGAACAACTAGGGCTGCGGCTGGCCCCGGTCCCTCGCAGCGACGGCCCGCAAAGCCTTCCGGTCACACGTCCGATGTCTGTCGCAAGGGCGTGCCACCTGACCTATACCTGGTCGGGAAGGTGTTGGATGATGCCTCGCTTAGTTTCCTGCATGGCATACACGTAAACGTTAAATACGAGCCTCGATCGGCTCTCGGGTTGTCCCGTGAATCGGCTCAAAGAGCCGATCCACCCATGATTCGTACGAGGTGTACGAATATATGGTGGTCCTGCTTGATCAAGATAAAGCTAAAGCGATCTACGACGATTTAGGGTTTTCACCGCATAATCGGATCATCCTACTCACGATTGGGCCTCGCGCTCGCGTATGGTGATCGTAAGCCGATCCTAGACAGGGCCTAAAAACCAACACGAAGTTGATCCCCGGAACATCCTGTCTAGGGCTAGCAAACTACACCCTACACGCCGCTGGATCCTCCAACCCTTTGTAAGGCCTAACTATTGCGGATGTTAAACTAATCCTTGAAGAACAAGGAGCAACCGTAACGGATCGGATCTACTAAACAAATGATCAAGCGGGGTGCCGTCCCTACACCTAAGATAGGTGTAAGGGCGGCTAGATGTATAAGGGTTGCACTACGACAGCATATGATACGAAGAACAATGCTAACCCTAACACATCTAAGATAACTACGTTGCTCGCCATCAAAAAGGCTTCAGCACGAGCAACGCATGAACAACGTCAAGCTTGTGCTGCCTAGATCGCAAGATGCGATCTAGGCAGCATGGTGCTTACCAGTAGAAACCCTCGAGACGAAGGAGTTGGCGATGCGCCGAGATTGATTGTGTTGAACGTTGGTTGTTGTTTATTTCATAAACCCTAGATACATATTTATAGTCCAGGGGACTTTCTAACTCAAGCGTGCACCTAACCGTGCACGGGTAAAACTCTAACTCCTAACCGACACGTATCCTACTATGGTACAGATACACGGGCAATTAGCCCAAACTTGATACACAAGGCCGATTCACGTATTTCTTCTATATATATATTCTTCAAGTCCATCTTGATCGCGGCCCACCTCTGACTCGGTCAAATTCTGGTGATAACAAGATGTCAGCACACACATGAACATTAGCACCTGTATCAATCCACCAACATGGAGATTGAAATACCGAAAGAACAGTAAAGAGATTACCGTACCCATCAGCATTGCTAGCGGTCACCGTGTTGACTTGCCTCGCCTTTTTCTTGCGGTCCGCCCTCTCCGGACAGTCCTTAGAAAAGTGGCCGGTCTCTCCACGGGTAAAGCAGCTCGGATCTGCTTTGTTTATCATCTTCTTCTTCTTGAACGTTGTAGTCTTCATAGGCTTATTGAAGGAGGGCTTGTTATTCCCTTTGTTCTTACTCGTAGGGTTTCTTCCGCACCATGTTGGCGCTAGATCGACCCTCTCCTTTCTCGGTAGTATCCTTAGCCCGAGCTTTCTCCTCAACATCAAGAGACGCTATCAGATTTTCAACTGATATCTCTTGTCTCTTGTGTTTGAGAGTTGTGGCAAAGTTCCTCCATGAAGGGGGCAACTTAGCAATGATGCATCCAGCCACAAACTTGTCAGGTAAGGCACACTTAAGGAGTTCAATATCTTTCGCAATGCACTGTATCTCATGAGCTTGTTCGACTACGTAACGGTTGTTTACCATCCCGATGTCATGGAAGCTCTCCATGATGTACAGCTTCATCGCTCTGCATTGGTTGCACCGAAATTAGCATTCAGTGCATCCCAGAGCTCTTTACCATCTGTTATGTGCATGTACATATCACACAGACGATCAGCAAGAATACTCAGAACCCATCCGATGAAGAGAGTATTGTTTTCCTTAAACTTGTTCTGATCTTGGTCAGATATAGTTCCTTCAGGTAAACCATCACTAACTTCGAACACTTTCAGATGAGTAAGCCAGAGCGTGGCCTTAACCTGCCACCTCTTAAAGTGCACACCGGTAAACTTATCCGGCCTCAGTGCATCAACAAAACCAGCCATTGTTAACTCAGGAAATTGCCTACAATTAGGTTTTTGGATTGTTGGATAATTAGGCACAATTTCCATGATTAATTCCAGAATATTAAGTATGACGACAATAACTACTAACATGTGAAACTTGAACATACTAGATGCAGTGATCAACATGAACAGTAGCAGAGCAAACAGTACAACATCCATCGCTAAACAGATCGAGATATGTCGCACGTACCGATCTGGTGGAGGTGGTGGTGAAGGTGTAGCAGACGATGTCGCAGCAGTAACGTTGTTGATGACAACGTTGTTGACGACGGGAACGATGGGTCGAAGTAGACGGCGTTGAAGACGACGGTAAGCAGCACCGCCCGACTTGGAAGGAAGGCGACCCGTGATGAAGAACTTGAGCAGTCGCGCAGAGCGCTTCCTAAAAACCTAATTCGCCCTCTCCCGTACAGGATCGCAAGGACGAGCGGTTCCGGAGACCTGCTCTCCCGTTCGCCGATGCACGTCGGCGCGCGGGATGGAGTAGGCTATGATGGCGGTGCAAGCAGAGAGAGGTGGAAAAACCCTAACTCGTGTATTAGATGTGTTTCTGCGGTAGCCGGGCAGGAGATTATATAGGCTCAGGAAACCCTAGGCAACGTGGGCCACGCCACGCCGCACGCACGTTTCGAGTCGGTTACAGATAGCCCATGGTCCGGGAGCGACCCGAACCGACTAAAATAAGGAAAGTCTTGGCTCGAGGCTCAATCCACTCACCACGAGCGCAGCGCGCGTCGCGTCGCGTCGTGACGTGTCGAGTCGAGACGAGACGAGACGGGCGAGGAGGAGGAGGAGCGCGCGTGAACCACTCCTATTCTTACTCACTTACTAGTGGTGGAACAACCCACCTTATAAGGTGGTCTAACTTCCTCCCAACTTTCCATGTGGGACTAAACTTCCCACCTCTTGCCACTCCCTAGTGAGCTGCCACCAACTTGGGCTCAAACTCACAAGGCTGCCACTATGTGGGCTTTGAGATTTATAGGAAAATTTGAAATCTAGTATGGACCACTAAAAGTGGGCACAATATTTCAACAGACTGAATGTTAAGGAACTACAGTCCATAGAGAATCAGCTGGAAGTACATGCTAGCAATGAAAAAATGGCAACAGAGTTAAGCAACTGAATGTTAAGAACCGTGTGGTGGGCTTGGCCTTGGCGGGCGACGAGGATGACGCCAGCGCTCTTGGATCCACGCGGGAGTCAACGCCGCCGCCGCCGATAGGGGTAGGTAGTACATCAGATGGGTTGGTGCGCGTGCGGCGAAGGCCGTGCGGGAGGGCGCCGCCAGCGCCAGGTCCGTCAAGGACATCCGTCAAGGACAGGTTGTAGCAGCAGTCGGCCATGTCCATGGCGAGGATGACCAGGACGCTGACCGCAACGCATACGTGGATTCGGGGATGGGGACGGGGAGGCCGAGATCCTCCGCGGTGATGGTGAGGAAGGCGGCCGAGAAGGTGACGAAGTCGGCCGAGGAGTCGCTGCCCACCGGCTTGTTCCTCTACATCTGGGAAGGTGGCGCCAGAGTTGGGGAATGGACAGAGCGGCGGCGCCAGATAGTCCACGGCGCCATGAAAACGATCGCTCGATTCTTAAGTATGGTTCAGAGCTGAACGTGTGTTCATGAGCAGCAACAGATAGTCCACGGCGGTGGCGCATTGCTTTCAGTCTCCCAGGAACTGTTGTGAATTCGTTTTGGCTCATGTATTTTGGACATCCTAAGTCAAATGGAGCGTTGCTACTGAAGCATATTGTATTCTGCTTTCAGTCCTGCAGTGTTAATCAAAGATTTATTAGCTAATGTCGTGTTCAAGTTGTTATGCATGCCAAAAGTTTGAAGGTGAAAGGCACTAATCAGGGACAACGCGCCTACCGCTGACATCACCTTGCATTTATATGCTTCTCTAGAAACATAGAGCAAATTGGTTAACATGGTTGAGGCGTGACATCAAATTGTACAGAGTAATATATACACACAAAGTTATATGCACCTTTCGAACTGCTTCCTCGCATCTTTCTGACGAATAGACTACTTATGCATCCTTTTACGACTTGTGAGGACAAATACCTTAATCTAACCATGATGACACACATTACTGATGGCTGTTGCTAGCGGATATGTTCAAGTACACATCTGCTTCAAAGCTTTTTCGAAAATGGGCTCTTTATTACTTGCGCAACAGATCCGGCCTCTGCATAACTAAGATGCACACAGCCGCACACGAATCCGTTACAAAACCACACAACAGGGTTCAAAGATAAAACATAGTCGAACGAACAGTAACAAGAACTAGCTAGGTGGGTCTAGCCGAAGTTCACGCTGCCACCCATGTTGGGAGAAAATATCCCTCGCCGTATCCTCCAACCGTGAAGACACCTCCGTAAATAGGTCCCGGTGCTCCACACGCTGCAGCGGTATCCATGAGCGAAGCAAAGCTGTGCACCGGTAGATGACCTGCAAAAAGGAAGAAGAAATATTATTGAAAATCTTGTCATTTCTACATAGCCATAGCGACCAAATGATTGCAATCGCTCTCATCCTAATAAGACGTTTAAACCTAACGTCCACACCATTAAGCCAGTTACCAAATAAATTGGCAACACTACGCGGTGGGTATAAGGTAGACCCAATTTGGACGGCTGACCATATAGACCTAGCAACCTTACATTGGAAAAATAAGTGTTTAATAGTCTCGTCCTGATGACGGAAGACACACTTTTTACTTCCATGCCAGTTGCGTTTGGCAAGATTATCTTTCGTAAGAATAACCCCCCGACGAAGATACCAGGCAAAGATTTTTGTTCTCAGAGGTATCTTCATTTTCCAAATCTTGGAGTTATTATCGACCGGGATATTAGGCTGAATTAGAGCATTGTACATGGAAGCCACTGAGAATGAACCATTCCCGGTAAGATTCCAGCGAAATACATCCGGTCCTTGCGTCAATTGAACTAACTCAAGACGCTGTAATAAATCCTGCCAAGAGGCTTGTCTGAGGCCGATGAGACTTCTTCTGAACTCCACATTTGGTGGGAAATTTTCCAACACCTTGGCGATAGTATCGCCTTTGTGGCGCACAATATTGTACAAAGACGGATATTGTTCTCGGAGTGTGGTATTACCCAACCATTTATCCTCCCAGAAACGAATTTCCGATCCAGCCTTTATAGAGAAAGAACCATATGGAAAGAAAAACTTCTTTGTTTCCATAAGACCAGCCCAAAAATGCGAATCTCCTGGTCTCCAAATAACCTGAGATAAAGCCTTTGAGCCAATATACTTCCTCTTAAGGAGCGTTTGCCATATGCCATCTTCGGTAAGTAGCTTATACAACCATTTACCGAGAAGTGCCCTATTCTTGACCTGGAGATCTTGAATACCAAGTCCTCCATGATCTTTGGGCCGACACAGCACACTCCATCTAGCCAACTGATATTTACGCTTCTCGCAATCCCCTTGCCAGAAGAATCTTGATCGGAAAGAATCCAACCGTTTTAAGACTCCTCTGGGAAGTTGGAAGAAAGATATCATATTACTTAGTACCGCATTTATGAGAACTAATCTTCCACCCAAGGACAGCAATTTACCTTTCCAACTACTTAATCTAATCTGAAGCCTTTCCTCAACTAATTTCCACTCAGCATTGGTAAGCCACCGATAATGAATCGGAATTCCCAAGTACCTAATTGGAAATTGGCCTTGGCCACAACCAAACGAGTTCAGCATATTCCGCAACATGCTCTTGGGCCTCGCCAAAACAGAACAATTCACTTTTATGGAAATTTATTTTCAGACCCGACAAGAGCTCAAACGCAGAAAGAATTAACTTTAGGTTCCGAGCCTTGTCCATGTCGTGATCCATAAAAATTATTGTATCTTCGGCGTATTGAAGAATGGATAGCCCTCCATCAACCAGATGAGGAATGACCCCTTCAGTTTGGCCCTCAGACTTTGCCCGTTCAATCAAGACAGCAAGCATATCAGCCATTATATTAAATAGCACTGGCGATAATGGATCTCCCTGTCTAAGTCCTTTCTTAGTCTGGAAATATTTGCCAACATCGTCATTGACTTTAATGGCAACACTTCCACCCGAGATAAAACTATTGATTAACGCACGTCACTCAACAGAGAAGCCTTTCATTCTGAGAGTTTGTTGCAAAAAAGACCACTTAACCTTATCATAGGCCTTCTCAAATTCAATCTTTAATATGACGACATTCAACTTCTTTCTATGCAATTCATGAACAGTTTCATGGAGGACGACAACCCCATCCAGAATATTCCGTCCTTGCATAAAAGCAGTTTGAGAAGGTCTAATGACATGATCAGCCACCGAAATTAATCGGATCGTGGCAACCTTAGTGAAAATTTTAAAGCTCACGTTAAGAAGACAAATAGGACGGTATTGTTGAATCCTTTCTGCTTCATTAACCTTGGGCAATAAAATAATCTCACCAAAGTTGAGCCTAAAAAGCTCTAATTGCCCATCATGTAGATTCGCAAAAAGAGCAAGAAGGTCATCCTTGATGACATCCCAGAAAGATTGATAAAATTCAGCAGGGAAACCATCAGGGCCAGGGGCTTTATTATGCTCCATTTGGAAGACAGCTTTTCTTACTTCCTCCTCTGAGTAAGGCGAAGTGACAAAACTATTCTCCGCTTGCGAGACTTGGGGGATATCCTCCGTTCTTGTCTCACCGAGCGTGAAATTGCTTTCCTCTGGGGCACCAAAAAGCCCTTTATAATAATTTGTGATAAACGACTTTAGCTGCTCATGACCCTCAATCGTGCCCTCGTCCTGAACAAGAGTACGAATAAGTTTCTTCCTGTGTCTGCCATTGGCAACACAATGAAAGTACCTTGTATTCGAATCTCCTTCAAGAATAAATTGGGCCTTAGACCGTTGGTACCATTTCAGCTCCTCCTCCCGCAGTAGTTTTGCGATTTCCGCATTTGATTGGCGGCTTTTTTGCTCAATCTCTTGTGCGGAAAGCGGTCTAACTTCTGCTTTGGCTTCGAGGTCATCTATAATAGATGAAAGTCTGCTTCAAAGCTGATGGCTGCTCCTAACTGAATTTTCTGCAGACGCGAATTGATTCCTCAACTTACTTCACTAAGCCAATATTGTATTACTGTACTAACTTGGCAGTTACTCTGATCCATGGTACTAGTGCTCAAATTAATTTTCCTCGACTTTTTTATACAGCAAATTGGCTTCAGCTTTACTGTGACTTGAATCCTTGATCTTTCGGCGACTATCTTTACAAGTTTGAAAGCTTTTTTGTACTATAGAAAATCCGCTTCAACTTTACTGTGACTTCAAGGACTTGATATTACGGTGACTAACTTTACAAGTCTCAAAGCTTACATTACACTGATCCATGGTGCAAGGCGGCGTGGTTGTTTCACCTGCAAGTGTCGGTCAGGACATGATGATTAAGAGAGAATTGTTGGCGCCACGAGGAACAGCAGCATACGAGCCCTCCAAGCTCCAAGTCACTTTCAAATTATTCCGGGACTCCCATCTCCGACCATACATATCTGTAGCTCAAAGAACAATTGTGTCGTATGCATGAAAATGGCAGCCGATCGGTGGTTCTAATTTCTAAGAGGCCTACAGCGCACCATCATAGAAGGCCAGAGGTCGATCGATACAGACATGGCGGTCCCGCGTTAGGTTTCTATCGTCCAAGCTCGCACGCATGCCACTTTTAGCAATAATAACCAAATTATAGAAACATAAGATCCAGGAAACAAGGCCACCACTGCTTCAAGCGTAACCAGAGCGCATACTTTTTGTATACGGTCGATGCGATCAACGGCGACATGCATCCGTCTTCACACTGTCATCGGCCAAATCAAACCCCTAGGCGACGGCGACAAGGGCAATAGCCTTTGAGACGCGATTTAGGGCACGCTGAGCGACCGTTTGTGTCCACCGTGATCGAAAATGCGTCGTGCAGCACCTCCAGCGGCGCGACGCAAAGTGACCGGGCCGTCCGCGGAGACGCAAACATGGCCCAAAAATGCGCCAGGTTTGCGTCTCGGCGGACGCTCGGTGGTCGCGGAAAATGTCCGCTCGATCCTCGCACGGAGCCCGCCTGGCAGCGGCACAACTGGTTCGTCTTCCGCGGCATTACTTCCGGGCGGCGCGCTGCAGCCTTTGCAGGGCCGCGTTAATGGCGTGCCTCGGCTTCCGCGAGCGTGCGCAACATCGATGCGTCTTCTCCGCCAGTACTGGCACCGAGGCGTCGCTTCGGCAGTCTGCGGCCGCGTTAATGGCGAAGCCTCGCGTGCCGCGCGTAGTAATGGCGATGCCCCGCGTGGCGCGGCCGTCGCCCTGTCTCCGACCTATATAAACAGGGGCGCGAGCATCTCATCTCCTCCCCACTAAACCCTAGCCGCCGGTGCCGTAGCGCCGCTTCCGCTCAGCCCTAGCAGATCTGCCATGAGCAGCGCCGGACGCGGCCAGGCTGCCGCGCCTCCACCTCCACCTTCACCTCCCACTTTTATGCATTTTTATGTACTACTTTCAATGTTTTTACTATGTTGCAATTCAAAAAATGGGTCGCCCCGGTGGGAGCACACCCAGACGCAAACGGACGAGCGGACAAAATTGTCCGCGGGGCGACGCAAACGGACGCTCGCGACCACTTTTGGGCGTCCGAAATGCGTCGCGCCGCTGGAGATGCCCTTAGAGGAAGCCGAGCAGGGCCCGCCGACGGCTAGGCTGGGCAAATACAACCGATGGCCAAGGGCGTGGTTTTAGTGGCGTCCATTGAGATTCGTCCACAGATCGATCACATTAAAACTAGACGAATACAGGGAGACAATAAATTTATCATCAAAAATATGCACCGAAAAGTGTCTTTGGCTCCTAGGCACCAATGCTCCTGCTGTTAAAAAAAATAAAAATCATGCATGTTTGTTTTAAAAAAAATCTAAAAAGAAATTTGGACATAGTAAATAACGTAACCTACAAGTATGTAAAATTTTAATATGAAACTTATTATATTGTAGGCTACATAAAAAAGACAAAATCTGTTAAACTATGGAGATTTGAAATATGCATACACATATTCACATGTTTTTCATTTTTGTGTAGCCCAAAATTCAAACTAACGAAAAGAGACTAGGCGGTATTTATATTCAACGGACTCAACCGAACCTTAAACACACGGACTAGTATACCTAGTTACCTACACGACCAGGCCTTACCAAAGAGAGCTGACCGACTAGCTATCTTAGGAAACTAACACAAACCGACTCATACATGATCTCTAGTCTATACTCCTGGTATGGTGCAACAATGAAAACTCATCTAATTAGAAAATCTAAGTAGACTAGATAGATGATTACTTTAACATTTTTTTCTTAATCTTGAGTTATTGTCTCCTCGTGCTCCTTCTAATCTTGACTCATACACGTCAACGGATCACACATCGCGTCCTGTAGAGATAGGTTCTCATTAAAGAGACTCCCCTTCACTGATCATCGTCCTACTATACGCTTGAGCATCTTTGCGCTAAGACACACTTTTTCATGCACGCACTATCACTGACACCCAGCACCTGAACAACACTCGACATGACGCGCTTCAACTGCAATAGATCATCATGAAAATAAGCACATGGATACAACGACGACCGACAGACTCAATGCCCAGACACAACATACACAAACGTGCACACACTTGACTCCTTGATCCACACTATCCCGGACAACGATCTCGACGAGACTCCCGGCACCGCACCTTGGCACCACCTCGTCCATCAATGATCATCCACCACTACCGCCTTGCCGATGACAAAACCTGATGTCTCCTCCTTGTCGCTCCGCTGAGCAGCGATCGCCTAGACTCATTTAGGACGGCGTGTCGCTGTCTCAATCTGATCGCTCCGCCGAGCGACAGTCGCATGCCCTGAGGTGCTAGTAGGGTCAAGTGTGCCTTTAAATCCTCAACCTCGCTTTGATACCAATCGATCACATAAAAAATAGACGAACATACACGGACAACAAAATTCATCGCCAATAGTGTGTATCGCGCCTTGCGTCTTCCGATGGCACAAGAAGAATATGCTACGTGGTGGTCAAAAGAGCACATGTAGCAGGATCTGCGAACCGTTGGCCATTGATGTTGCACTTTTACATAGGCCTCGTTCCAAAGTTTGCTGCATGTTCAGGTCACATCTGCTTGCATCGATGCATCCTATGGCATATACGAGTCTGTCCGATGAAAACTGAAAATAGCAACACGGGGTAGTCCATGCCAGTTGTCCACGTAACAAAAACGTCCAAAACGAAGGACAAAGGACAGAAGCATAAGTTTCTGCGAAACAAGTTGCCGCAGATGCTGTCATGCATGTTGTAGTTCGTCTGGTTCTTCAGGACTACTACAAACTTGTGAGTTGTGAAAACGATCGCGTGCAGCAACAGACAGTACACGGCGCTAGCGCATTGCTTTCAGTCCCCTGAGAACCGAGGCGAATTCTTTTTGGCCCATGCCTTTTTGCCCTGACATCCAAAGTCAAATCATGGGATTGTCAGTGATTACTGAAGCATATCATATTGTGCTTTCAGTTAGTGTTAATCAAAGATATACTAGCTAATGTCATATTCAGGTTGTTATGCATGCTAAATGTTTGACGGTGAAAGGAACTAATTAAGCAGGGACAACGTGCCAACCGCTGACATCACTTTGCATTTCAATGGTTCTGGCGAAACAAAAGGTACTTGACAAGGTTGGGGGATAACATCAAATCAGACAAATATATACACAAAATTACTTGCACCTTTCGAACAGCTTCCTCGCATCTTTCTGACAAATAGACTAATTATGCATGCTTTTGCGAGGATAAATAAACTAATGTAACCATGATGATACACAATCCTACTGAAGAGTGATATGTTCAAGCGCACATGTGATGGCTGCTCCTGATCAATGGCACTGAATTTTCTGTAGACGGGGTACCGCTAAACCAGCATATCCGCTAGGGATTTGAATACCAAGTCAAATCGATCATGGTACTCTCAGCAGAAGTGTTGACATTGCCATCAGATCAGATCATCTGATCTAGTCGAATAAAGGAGGCAGTCCTAGGGTTTCTCTCACCCTAAGACGAAGATCCGCATGATGTTGATCTTCATTGATCTGGTAGAAGTGTCATGTTCCGGAAGGCTCTGCCGGCAAATGTAACAGTGCATCTTTTGCCTGTAGTTTGCTGGATTGGTTGGTGTTCGGTTGTGCGTTCCCATGTTTATCTCTGACCGTTTAGGCTCAGAGGGAGCGCTTCGAAGCTCAGTCGGTTGTTAATATCATGGGGTATGTTCTCGTTCCATGGTGCTGACGGAGAATGTCATTGGAAACCGTGATCCAGTGGACTGACAATGCTGGTTCGAGTCAGTGCGGTGTTGAGGAATTGGCTTGGTGATCTAGAACTTGGAGCATCGGCATGCAAGTGGGGGCGACTGCACAGGAGAAGATCATAGTCCTACCTCTCAGGGTGAAAACCCAAGGTCTGGCCTTAGTTGGTTGTGCACTGCAGCGACCTTGTTGAAGACATTGTTTTGAGAGTGAAGACTTTCTTCAGGGTGAAAACCTAAGATCTATGATCGGGCGATGACGGTGTTTGTGCAGTGTTCCCTTCTTGGAGGCGTCGCTTTTGAAGAGCTGGCCTTCAGGTGTTGTCTTGGTGGTGGTGGTGCTGTTGTTTCAAGGATTGAATCACTGTAGCGGGACTTTTTTTTTTTGTAATTCTTCTTTCTTTTTTGGCTGTGTGCATCCGTAGTGCCGCTAGGGCAATACGTTGTTGCAGAGGCTGGGTGTAATTGGTATCTTCGCGATATTAATATATACTCTTTATCGAAAAAATGGTACTCTCAGCAAACCGTCATGTTGTCCGTTCCTTGCCGCTTTCGGGTTGAGCCTTTTGGTACACGCAAAAGCAGAAATCGATATCATATATCGGCCGGAACTGACGACAAAATGTGGAGTTGTTTACAGTCTTGAAAACTCTAGCATAGGACATGAGATCAAGTTTCCTCGATCGCAATTTTGAGTCATAAGATACTCCCAATATAAGAATGTAGCATCGATGTCAACCTAATGGAAATCGCAAATTAGTGTACCTTTCTTTTCATGTGCGGCTTAGCTACTGCCAATATGAATAGCCCCCCTTGCAACAAAAATTGGATAGAAATACCAAGTATTTCTTGTGTATAGAACTGAAATACAACTAAGTATTGACAACAGTCCGAGAGAGTCCTCTATGATCCGGCGTATATAAACTTTGAGCTTGTTAGTCAAGAGATTAATGGGGCAACTGTGCGACATGGATGCTTTACGCGTACTTGTACATCTTAATGCCTCATTTTTGTACTTAGCCGCCTGAGAGTCGCGAATTGATTCTTGAACTACTTCACTAAGAATGTGGCGTTGTTTACAGTCTTGGAAACTTTAGTGTAGGACACGAGATCAAGTTTCCTCAACTGCAACTTTGAGTCACACAAGATACTCTCCATAAAAGAATGTAGTGTGCATGTCAACCTAAAGGAAATCTCAGATTAGTACCTTTCTTTTCTTGTGCGGCTTAGCTACTGCCAAGTATTTCTTGTGTATAGAACTGAAATGGTAAATATTGACAACAACTCGAAAAAATCATTTATTATCCGGCCGGCGTATAAACTCTGAGCATCAAGACATTAATAGGGCAATTGTGCGACATGGATGCTTTACGTACTTGTACATCTCAATACCTCATTTTAGTACTTGGCCGCCCGATAGTCGCGAATTGATTCCTCAACTACTTCACTAAGTCAATACTATTGTACTAAGTTGCTAGTTACTGATCACTAGTTAAGCGTTAACTAGCGGCACCAATTTTCTTCAGCTTTATTTATACTATAGAAAATCCGTTTCAACTTTACTGTGACTTGAAGTCCTTGATCTTTCGGCGACTATCTTTACATGTTTGAAGGCTTACATTACACTGATACATGGTACAATGCGGCGTGTTTGTTTCACCTGCAAGTGTCGGTCAGGATACGATAATTAAGAGTACTATCGACGCCACGAGGAACAGCAGCATACGAGCCCTCCAAGCTCCAAGTCACTTTCAGATTATTCCATGACTCCCACCTCCGACCATACATATCTGTAGCTCAAACAACAGTCGTGTCGTATGCATCGAGATCGTAGCCGATCGGTGGCTCAAGAGGCGTACACCGCGCCATCGTAGAAGCCTGAGGTTGATACAGACATCCCGGACTCAGCGTATCGTCCAAAGCTCGCAAGCATGCCACAGTACATTAATCAAAGCAGACACAAGATCCGCAAAACAAGATCGCTACTGCTTCACGTGTAACCATAGCGTATGCTTGTATGGTCGATGTGATCAAGGGCGACATCCATGCGTGTTTATACTGCCATAGGCCAGATCACCCCCCTGGGCGATGGCGACGGCAACAAGGGCGATGGCATCATGTACTCGTGGCCTGTGAGACTCGATTCGGAGAAAGCCGACCAGGGCCCGACGGCCAGGCTGCGACAAATACAATCAGTGTGGCCAAGGGCGTGTTTTATCGGCGTGCATGATTATGCATATGCTTCAGCTGTTCAGCAACCAGGTCCATGAGAGTCTGATTCGGCTTGCATAAGTACGGCAGACATGCATAAGGGATAACATTAGCTGTTCAAGAGACATAACTGGCAGTTATCACAATGTTCACCAACAACAGAAGTTCAACAAAACAACAGGAGTACATCTTGGTCGTTTAGAAGCACTACTTAACAAGATTACATAAATAATCATCTACGGCGAGGCAACAACATTGGAGTGCGGTGAAACTTAATTCTTAAAATGGAGACAAAAGTTTTGCCTCGTTTCATAAATTAAGAAGAGTTTAAAAACATAGAGAAGGCCATATAAAAGTCTTGCGGCATGGCAGAATTCAAATGTTTGGCCCCAGCGATTGTCTAGTTGGCGGCGTCATTTTTGATCTTGTTGATAATAGAGGTTGGCATGGAGCTAAGAGCATCTCCAGTCACGTCTCCCAAACCGTCCTCCAAACGACGCTGGATTAAGCGTTTGGGGGACGTGTTTCGTTCGTGCCGGTTTGGGGGACGTCACTCCCCAGCCGCGTCCTCTAAACGCCTCCCCCAAACATTAAAATACTTTCTTTTTGTTTTTTTGCATTTTTATTTCAATAAAAAGAAGAAATATTCCACAAACTAATACATAATTATTGGGAACGTGGTTTACATGAAGATATAGTTTGGAACATGGTTTTCCACAAACTAATACATAGTTTGAACCATGGTTGACACAAATATAAAACATTGCAAAAAACCTAAACCTAACTAGGTCGGGCATCGAAGGTTTCGTGTGTTCGCTACCAAGAAAGAACACTCGAGGGCACACCCAGTCACCCAAACTGGAAAATCCAGCTGGTGAGGGTGCCTCTGTTGGTTCTTCCGAGGAAGAACATCCAGAAACCTTCGTGCATATATTCGCTGCGAAGAAACAACACTCTTCAGTCGTCGTCCTCCTCGGTGTTGTCGCCGTGGTAGTTCCGGCGGCAACGCGTCTCGTCGAACACCTTGACGCTCATGTCCCTGTCGCCAAAGTAGGAGAACACGAGCACGAAGCCGGCTTCGAGGCGGTGGTAGCGCGCGAACTTCTCCTAGCCGATGTGGAGGTACATCTTAACGCGCGCGTCGTAGATCACGTCGACGATCCATCGGCAGCAGCCGCAGTCATCCTCCCGCAGATGCAACGAGCCCGGGCGCTCGTCGCCGGCGACGAAGTCGGCGAAGGTGTCCGGCAGCCTCTGGATGTCGTGTGGGTCGCCCTTGAGGACGACGATGAACTCGAACAGCACGGGCCCCTCCTCGTCCTGCATGTCCGACGATGAGGACGACGACGGTGTCGCAGGCAACGACGAGCGTACAGCTCTGCCGTGGCCGCGGCCACGACCACGACCACGGCCGCGAGCACGACCTCCGCCTCTACCAGCCATGGCATAGACTCTTGAGATGGTGGCGGCTAGGATTGGGGAGAGAGGCGCTAGGGTTTGTGTGTGAGAGGGACGATGAGAGGTGACCCTTTTTATAGGCCGGAGGGAGGCAGGGGAGCGGTGGCGCTCATTAACGCTGGCACGCAGAGCTAGGCGTGATGAGATGCTTCGCTGCGCCTCTGCGGGAACTGCACCGTCGCTGCGCGCCAATAACTTCCGTCGCGAGGTAGGTGATGGTTAGGTTAAAATTCAATGTGCCGCTGACGGGTCGGCTCCGCCACTCCCCGCCTCGCTTTTCGGTGTGTCCGGCGTCCCCGGTGCGTCCCCCGTGGGGCGGGATGGGCTCGGGGCACCGGACACCGTATCGGGACGCGCCGGACAAAAAGCTGCTCTGAGAGACGCGGCTTGGGAATATTTTTTTGTCCAGCGCGCCCCAAATCGCTTTGAGGGACGGTTTAGGGACGCGACTAGAGATGCTCTAACATTCCAAAATAAATGGCTATTGCTCTCATTCCGAAAACAACATGGCAAGGGAGGCAATCGCTCTCCTTCTTGCACCATATGTGTTGATGACCGAAAAACCGCCACTCTTTGGCCAAGCCAAAAGCAGCCACGATGGATGTATGAGATATCTCGAGATGGAGCCATGTTGAAATGCCATTCCAGATAGGCAAAGTGTACTGGTATTTGAACATGACGTGTGTTGCCATCTATAGTTCCTTTTTGCCAAGCTAGCAAAGGTCGCAATTTGGCAAACCTCGCCGCTTCAAATTGTATGCCATTCACACCTAGTCTTGCAATATTAGCCACCCAAAACGGTTGCATTTCAACGTGCCAAATTTCTCCAAATAATCAACTTCATGATTGTAGATGTCACCCCCTCAAATGGGCATGGTACTGAGGCTATCCGGTATTCCCCCAAGGCGGTGAGGTTCCAAATGATGTAATCCGGCTCCGTTTTACTAAGATGTCGGCGACTGGGACAAGGGGTGGCATTTTGCTCCTCCGGATGCTAATTAAAAACATTAAAACCACTGGTTTTGTTTCTTGCCAATCGTGCACATCATCAACTCTGATGAAGAGTTCAAGATTACCATGGTGTATGGTCCATCCACTTCGAGTAGAAAATATGACTTTTTTCAATGAGCTTCGTGGACAAAAAGACACAAAGTGGATTCAAGTGGTTGGACATTGGAGGTTTTAACCAAATCCACCGAGCTCGCACCAAAAACAAGAGGAATGGTAACCATAACCGCATCAACCGCTTCTAGACCGCTTTGCAAGATTGAGAACTTAAAGAGATCCACCTTCAAATAGTAAGATAATCACTTGGAGCAACAAGAGACTAGAGCTGACCCTTTGCAAGCTAGATTTTTTTTGTGCAACTCCCAATGGGACCTATGCTTTGACTCGCATGTGCCTCATGCCCTTCCATCTTTTCTCTCGGACAATTTCCCACTTCTCCTCAACGATGCTAGTGGCCCTCGGGGCAAGAGAACGTTCAAGTACGGTTTTTGTTTGAGAGTGCCTGGTTTCGAGGATGAAGTCACCAAGGCGTGGAATAAGCCTTGTCAACATGTTGAACCTTACCAAATCATTTTCCACAAGTTGCAATGAAGAGGAAATTGGACATCACGCAATAATCTAGGCAACTATCCTCCAACTACAAAGAGTTCTGGGCCACCTTAAAAGAAAAGTCATAAGGTTGGTGCTCATCTAGTGTGCCCGCAAGAAGAAATTCTCTAGGATAAGGGACCCTTTTGATGGCTAGGTGGAATCTTTATGCCCCAAACCCTGATTCGAGCGTTTATTTGGTATTGCTCAAGGAGCGGGAGCTAGTGTTCTAACTGTTCTTGGGGGATTCCATGCACAAAAACAAAGACTATGGCTGACCGATATTGCTCCCAATCATTTAGCTATTGCATTTATTTTTCGCATTGTTGGTCACATGTTTCGAACTAACTTCGAATTGAGCACAATATCAAAGATCTTTTAGAAGGGCATACTCCTCCGGAGGGTCGACTAGGATGTGGGCATACCGGACTTTACGACATGATCAAACATCAAAGTGGATGATGCGAATACTAAATATTCACATGAAGGACAATTGTAATATCCAAAAATTCTAATGCCAACAATAATAATCAAATGTGGATGCAAGATATTTTATTTCATTCTTTAACCAGACAAACATTTATATCAGTACATGTACTCTTGTCAGGTAGCAGGATACTCATTTTTCATCATCTAAATGAACTTGAATTTATTACCTGCTATATATTAGTTAAGTATTTCCTTTATTTCTTGTTGAGTATGTTTATTATACTCATGGACACATTCTTTTTGCGGGTATGCGCGCCCAGAGTGTGGGCAACATGAAATTGGTGGGGTTGGAGAGGAAGCATAGTAATACCCAACAACTAGGCCAAGGTGTTGGCACTAGGAGTTTTACTCTGATCTTAAATAAATGTTTTTAAATAAGTAGATAGGGGTGCCTCTTCGATGCATGCCCCGTTAGAAATGGCTAGGTTGCTAACTAGTGGTGTTGTATTTCTAAGCTATGTTGTACTACTAAAAAATAAATGAAACCTTGTTCACCGTGTGCTCTAAATTGTTGATTACTACGTGTGCCTTATATGCTTATGGTGTATTTTATCTCATTAGGATACGGAAAGTTGTCACATATTATTTCTTCCCTTTTTAGGGCGTGAAAGTTTAGTGGCATTGTCGAGGGTTTTGGTATCCGAGGGGACATAGGTACCTCGTCGAGACCCTTAAGGTTATCGGACGACGGGGCCTGGAAGCAACGTCCCAATCCCACCATCGACATGGTGGAGCAAGGCCGGCGTCAGTACGAGCGAGGGCGGCGCGAGAACACCACGACAGAGAGAGACACTGTTTTACCCACGTTGAGGGCCATCATGGTGAGGTAAAACCCCTACGTCCTGCCTTGGAGTGGTATTGATCTTGCTGAGACGGGTATGGTGTACAAGGTGGTGGAGTTCTTCCTCCCCAGATCTCGATCTGATCTGCTCTAGGTTGAAAACGATGGCATATACAGAGCATCTAAATGGGATCCACGGGGAGAGAAGCATAATGGAACCAATCAGAACCCCCCTCTACACGGCAGTTGTCCCTTCCTTTTATAGTGGCCTTTGGACCTCCTTCCCACACTACTAGGAAAAGGGCTAGCTATAAAAAACTACTAGTGGCGCACACCATTTTTCGTGCGCCACTGCTAGTCACCAGTGGCGCGCCGAAAAGTGGTGCTCCACTGATAGAAAAATAGCAGTGGTGTACCAAAAAAGGTGTGCACCACCACTAAAGATCTGCCAGATCCCACCCCTCCCCAAAACTTACCAGTGGAGCACCCCTTAGAGGTGCGCCATTGCTATCTCACATACCAGTGGCGCACCAAGAAGGGGTGCACCACTGGTAAGTGTGGGAAGGGGTACAGATAGGTTTAGGGTTGGCAGTGGCACACCACATATAGGTGCGCCATTACTACCTCAAATAGTAGTGGCGCACCTATATGTGGTGCGCCACTGGTAACTCCTGGCCGAAATTCTCACCACCCCCCCCCCCGGACCGCCTTCTCAATTTCAATAAATAAAATCCTTCGAGAAGTCTTGCTTCAGTAAAACTGGATTTCTGGTTGCATACGACCCCCAATGAAAATATTTTTTTATAAGAAAATGTATCTACGCGAAATTTCCTATCCGATTTCAACCACCTACGGTCGTTTAGCCAAAAATTGGATTTGGCAAATTCAAAATAAAAAACAGGACTTTTTTAGGTTTTAGATTCCGGGCAGAAAAATCAAAAGAAAAAGAAAAAAAATAGCAGTGGCGCACCCAAGCCTTGGTGCGCCACTGGTAAGCTTCCCGCCCACGAAATTTGAATTTTGGCTGGCCACTTACCACCCTCCACCACTCATTCAATTCTCCTCGTCTCCTCTCCTCTTCTCTTCCTCTTCATATCCTCTCATCCTCCTCTCCTCTCCTCTTCTCTTCCTCTTCATATCCTCTCCTCTCCTCCTTCTCCTCTCTTTTCCTCCTTTCCTTCAACTCCTCCATCCACTCTGACGACCCTCCAGCCTCCCTCCTCTCCGGTGACCTTGGATGACCCTCCTTTCCGATGACCCTCCGGCCTCCCTCCTCCTCCCCGACGACCTGCGGCCTCTATTAGCTCCGGCCTTCCTCCTCTCCTCCATCATCACCTCTCCTCCCTCCATCCTCACCTCTCCTCCCTCTATCATACATCCATCCTTACCGGCGGCAAGGTTATGAAAAATGAGAATGAGCACGGGACAAATAATTCAGGCAAACAAAACGAGAAAAAATAACGAGAAAAAAAATTCAAAAAAATGTCCCAGATCCAGATCCAGAAATTTCAAATTTTAGCAGTGGCGCACCACACCCGTGCGCCACTGCTAAGCCAGATAGCAATGGCGCACCACTGGTGCGCCACTGCTAACAGTTAGTAGTGGCGTGATAGCAGTAGCGCACCTAGGTGCGCCACTAGTAGCCAATTTAGGTGCGCCACTGATTAGCTATTTCCTAGTAGTGCAAAGTAAACTTGGCTGAGGGAAAACCAGAACGAGCGGCCCAGGGAAGCGGACAACTGTCCCCATGGCTGCACCAGCTAGCCTGGCTCACAGGAGTGGTTGTGGACGATGTCGACACCCCCTACTGTACTTGCACCGTCCATCCCGCACCTTTTGGTAAAGTGGGCAACGACCAGCTAACTTTATACATGTAAACTTGGACCTTCACTCCTCCTCCGTGTGCGCCATGGCTTGCGTCATCCTTCAGTGGCGTTGCTCCTACGCCACCGGCTCGCCATGGCATCTTGATGGCATCTTGTGAGATACCTCTCGCGGAGGGAAGCTCCGCTAGGCCTTCTGGTTGTCTTGAAACGACTAAGTCCTAGACCCTCGTGAGGCATCCTTGGCGAGGTATCCCACCTCTCGTGGAGACCTCCTGTCTCTTGGAGAGGTGCTCCTTGTCTTTTTTGGTGGGCTGCCGCGAGGGCCCAGCAGCAGGTGTACAACGTACCCTAGGTTACATAACACCGACATGCATCAAAGCCAAGGCTCCAGAAAACTTACTTAATAACAACTTAATTAACCAAACATTAGGGCAGGAAGCATATAAAACTAGAAATCCAATAGCAAACTAGAATAGCATGGGTATGTCAGACCAAGCTAGGCTTGTCTTACTAATGTTGGAGAGGTATGTTGTCAAATCAAGCATGTTGTAAGTTGAGATTCTAGCCAAGTTTTACCTGGAGCAGTTTGGGAGCTCCAGTCGTCAGCTAGAGGCCTCATTTTGAAGGGATGTACATCGTAGGTGTCCAGGTCAACATGGGACCAAGTGACATTGTCCCTTTCCTGTAGTTTGAGGCTACTAGAGAGATCATGCATGAGGCTGAGCAGGTTGCTTCACTTTTGGTTACCTATGCGTTAGCAGCTAAGCGTCAGGTGGAGATTAGTGATATGAACTACCCTTTGGTGGCGTACCAGCGCCAACAGCTGGGAGATGTTGGCTAGAAGCTAGCGGAGACTAAGCACCTGTGTGTTGAACTTATGTATGCTCTCCTCTCAAGGAAGTATCGTTTCTGAAGCGCCTTGTTTCACATGTTTTATCGCCGCAATCGCTGCCTGAAGGACACAATTGTTGCCCTGCAACATGGGGCAGAGGTGGAGATGGAAGCTCCAACAGGAGCTCCTGAGAGAGGGGTGTGTCAGCACCCTAGCATCACCCTTATACATCTATAAAACAGTATGCTAGAAATAAAATCTTGCAGAGTGTAGGGTATGGGTGGTACAGGCATTTAGGCTGCAAAGACTGCAAGAGAAAGTTAAAGTATGGTGGAGATGACACTTCCATCTTTCTTGGGGCCTTGGAATGGAAAATGACATGTAGAACTAGTACCATGATTTTCATATTATGTAAGAACCTAAGCTATATGCTCTTTCTTTGCATGTGATGTAAGAACCTAAAAGCTATGGGTCTGAATGCTACTAGCGGTGTCTGTTACCTTAGTATCATTTCTCTTCTAGGAATTAGACATTGATCTAGATGAAGTTAAAACATAAATGCATGTTGTGTGATTGTTAATGCTGCTCATTCTTGGAAAAAAATATTGAAATCTCCCATAAATATCTTATTTACGTGACATCTATTCCAAAAAAAATCACCTTATGCAGATACCTAATATTTTAGAGAATCTGTGAGAGATAGAAGTATATTGTGGCACGTCTCGATGAATTTTGTTGAATATTTGACCCCAACCTGGTACAAGACATTGGTCTTCACTTCACCGACCTCGACCTTAGGCGAATGGTGCTCTCAATCCACGACTAGTGGAAATTCATGTGTGAAAGCGCAAATATTTGGATTCCTTCACCCTCCTTGCATCGTGGGTAATTAGGGATGAAGGAAAATGCAAGGGTCTTCAAGAACAAGCATGTGCTGCCTTCGGTTATTTTAGAGAAGTTAAAACACGAATGCAAACTTTGGATCTTGGCGGGGCCAAGCATGTGAGTAACTTAGTGCCGGGAGAGTATAGTATGATGTAATTACTTTTTTGTAAAACTCCTATGCCTAATTACTTGAATAGCGCAAAGCTTTTGCCCTCGCTTAAAAGAAGTTAAGATGCACCTACTAGAGCATGACCCAAAGGCCATAGAACTCGTTGATGTGTTGGACTGAAAGAACGGAGGTGGTGTCAATGTTATTGATCTAGAAATCTTGGTTGAGGCCTTTGTTGACACAAAACATTTTCCGCTTGAAGAGATCAATGATTAATGGAGCAATATATTTTGGCCTACCACCAAGCAACCATGGAGTTTGGAACAAAAGTAGAGGTCTTACCATTTCGTTCGTACCTAATTGCGGTGAGCGCGTAGAAGAGGTCCATATCCAAATCATCGCAAGGGAGCCCCAAACCTGATTAAACCCTCCGCCTCTCTTTGTCGTCGCATTGTAACCATGGCCATCCACTTCATAGGAAGAGTAATCAAAGAACTCCATCTACGTGACATTTGGCTCTACCAACTTGAAGACTAGGAAGTGTTGCATATTTGGGTCATGAGCAATGCCAAATGTTATCTATGGTGCTAAGTGCTTTTGTTCACCACACTGTAGAATAACTCCACATCCCAAGGTAGTATTAATTAGGGAGTTCTTAGTGCAATTGATTTTGTGGTAAAAGGACGATGATGAGATGCAACACAGATGGAGGGAGAGGAGGTCGTGGTCCATAACATCGAATTTTGTGGCTATCGGTGAAGCAGTCGATGTATTGGTACTTTGGTTGTGGCCATGGGTGGAATCGTTGAGGATCTGAGGTGACCGATGTTGAAGTGTATAAGTAGATTGCCTAGCCCTTCCATTAGTTCGGACTTTTGGTTCAAGTGGCTAGTGCATGAAGCTTAACATGGTATCAGAGTCCCAGATCTCGAGTTCAAATCCCCGCTAGAGACGATTGTGGGTGGTGAGACGAGTTATTCCTTGTGTTTGGCCGCGTGATCTCTCATGTGCTTGTGTGGGTGTCTAGCCAAAATGTGCTTTAATCGTTGCGCTAGTTTAGACATGCACCTAATCATACAACTAAAATATGTCGGGTCTAGTTACATCTGTATCTAGACGAAGGTAAGACACTTAGTATTACAATAAAATAATATCTTAGATTTATCTAAAGTTGTGTCGCCCATCTATAAAAAGATATATCATAGACTTATGCAATGTTGGATTTCTTTTATAGACGGAGGGAGTATATCCGATGTTGGTGTGTTACAATGTTTAACAACCTATGAAGAAGCAGGGAAATACAATGTTTCGTGATCTACGAAGCCGTTGCTCCTTTCACCTTTTTGGTTAAGAACAGCACAGATGCCCCAACACGCACCGAGTCACCGACACAGATACCTCACGCTTGGTCGTCGTGATGCATGGGCGGCACCGCGAACAGAGTGGAGCGGCGCACTGCCAAAGTGCAGGATGGATGCCATTTCCACCCAGAAACAGACGGACGAGCCACGGAGCCAGGCGACACTTTGCTCCGTGGCGAAATGCCTGCCACTCCGCCGATCACGGAACCCGCGCGCTTCCCCAGAAATCGATCAGATCCACCACACCCACCGACGAGTGGCCCCCGCCTCCACGCCACTATACTACAAAGAAAAAGAAAAGAAAAAAGTTGAACGTAATAACGGCAATGTGCGCGCCGTGACTGCCGGCCGCTGCAACGCACGGGGCACTCAATGTGGCGCTACCACAACGCACGCACGACTGACCGACGACCCTGAGCTCGCCCGGAATCGGCACTCCCCCAGTCGCCACCGCTCTGACCTGTATAAAGCACGCGACCTCGGTGCGGCCATGGCGAACCACCAGTCCACTCCATCTCTACCGCAGCACCAACACGCACGCCTTCCTCGCGCGTTCGTTCTAGTCGTAGGCCCCGGCCGGCGATCCCCAGCTTTTTAAACTCATCACCGATCCCACAACTCGCCACCGCGAAAGAAATCGCACGACACCATGGCCGGGTACCGCCGCACCATCTCCTTCCCGACCCCGAGGGCCAGGACGGACGCCGCCGCCAACGGCAAGCTCGCCGCCGCCTACCGCGTCCGCTCCGCCAGCCTCCCCTGCCGCTTCCACCCGCTCGTCCTCCAGCTCGACGACGACGTCGCCGCGCTACGCCTCATCATCGGCCGCAACCCCTCCTCCTCCTCCTCCTCCGTCCTCAACCCGCCGCCGCAGTCCGCGTCCGCCGTCTCCGCGGCCGCCGCGCAGGTGGTGCGCGTGCTGGCCTCGCTCTCCGACCTACTCCACCACCCACAGGCGCAGGAGCCACTCCGCCGCCTCGCCACCACCTCCACCCCATCCCCGCTCGCCGACCGCCTGCTCGACGACTTCCTCCGCCTGGCCGACGCGCACGGCACCTTCCGCGAGTCCCTCGCCTCCCTCGCCGCACTCCAGTCCTCGACACGCGCGGCGCTGCGGCGCGGCGACCCGGCCCGCCTAGCCTCCGCGGCGCGCGCGCAGCGCCGCGCCGCCCGCGGCCTCCCGCGCCTCGCCGCCGCCGCGCGCGCCGTGGCCTCCAAACCCCCCGCAGCGCTCCCGGCGGACCTGCAGCCCGAGACGGCCGCGCTGGCCGCCGCGGTGGCCGACTCGGCCGTGGCCGTCGCGTCCGCCTCCGCCGCCGTCTTCTCCGGCGTCTCCGCCCTCTCCAACGCCGCCGCCGCCGCACGCGTCCAGGTCGCCTCCACGCCCTGCTGGATCACCAACGCCCAAACCGAGCCCAGAACGTCTTCCCACCAGCGCGTCTGGTGGGTCGCCGACCTCGTGCGCTGGATGTCCCGCGCCAAGCGCCGGTCCGCCGGGAGGCAACCCACCTCCAACGACGACGACGCGTCCACTTCATCCATTTCATCCACCTCGTCCACGGCGCGCCTCCGGCCTGTGGCCCGCGTGGAGCCGGAGGAGCGGGCGCGGAAGGCCGCCCTCGAGCTGCACGATAACCTGGAGCGCTGCATCGCCAGCGTCGACGCCAGCGGCGACAAGGTCTTCCGGGCCCTCGTCAACACCAGAGTCTCCCTGCTCAACATCCTCAGCCCAACATTCTGAGTTCTCATCGTTGCACTGAAATTCGAGGAACATTTTGGTTCTAGCTTTCATGTTTCGACGAAATTTGTACAGTATATGGTAGTAGTACCGCTAGTATAGTATTGTCCCCCGGGAATGGATGCATCCTGTGCGTGCGTTCACCTGCATCTTTCAACCAAGAGCTTTGGATCCTGGCGTTACGAATTGCAAGATATCCATCTTTTGTCACGGTTCTTGACAGCAACCCTTGAGAAATTCAGATACCGCACATTCCCATCTCCTCGAGAGCTTTCTAGATTGACCAGAAATTCGGTTTATGTGGTCGCAAACAGAATATGCCTGGGGAGCTCCTTGATCCAATACACGAATTCATCGCCCAGATACCGAGCATTATACTAGTACCTTGTTTCTATAGATCAGCAGCGTCAAAAAAAGAAAGTTGGACTATGTGGGTGCTGATGGAGTATCTATGCCTGCTCCTCCTCATACACCTGAGTCGATCGAGTCCGTGGCTCCACCCTGAAACCAAGAAAAGCTAAAGCTTGTCTTTTCCGACCCCAAAGTGGTTAAGCTAAGGTACAATGAACCACAACATCCCGTCCGATCGGTACCTGAAACGCTATGAATTTGATGATCGTGCATCGCTGTGTAATATTTCCTTTTCAGAGAAAAGTGAGACTGTAACACCAGCACTAACACAAACTGCTCAACCACGGTACCCTGGTGCTGACCTGTCACCAAAACGGTACCGTCGGCATTGGGCGACATTGGAGTCATCTCCAACAGCCCAATGTAAACGGATCAAGGCAATTCATTTTGGTTCATGGATAGGAAAAAAATCTAACCTAGTAACCTAACGTAGACGGATCTAAATTTAAGTTGGAAGTGTTGGCATGGATGCGTTGCGGACAATGCGTGTGTCCTCCCGCTTCCACGTCAGGCCCACCTGCCAGCGGCTGGTTCGCCTTTTGCACGTGTTCCTTTATGCGCGGCCAACGCTCCGCTTTGTTTCCAGCAGCTGCGTCAGGACTGGTTGACGTAGTCCTCTGCGCCAACATTGATGGTTGTCACATCTTTGTCCTTCTTAAGGCCAACGGCTTTGCTTGTCCTTGTCTACACCGCCCCATCATTGCCACTCTCGTCCCCTTATGTCTCCATAGCACGAACAACACCCCTCGATATGACCATGGGCAAGGGCTGGCCGTGGAAGACGGAGCAGGACATCTCAAGGTGGGAAGACGTCCACCTCCCTGGTGACTAGCACCTCAACGGCTGGAGGGTGCTTGTGCCGCCGGTGCCACGAAAAGGGCGGGCGTGACACGGCAAGATGCGCCGTCGGACGCCCCTACCTCCTAATCTGTTGGACGGCCCTGCCTACGGCGCCAACTCATTGTTGTGGTAAGACCAACTGCAATCGGGCGTGTGAACCTCGGCGCTATGCCAAGTTCCTCGGCTACGGTGTTTCCCCGGTTGTGATGACGGAGAAAGAGGAGGAGGAGGAGGAGGATGAGGAGGAGGAGGAGGAGGAGGAGGAGGAGGAGGAGGATGTGATATCGGTCGAACGAGAGCTTTCTTATCGGTGAGGAGGGTTGGGACGACAACGTCGGCTAGCTTGCTTGGGAGGTGGGGAAGGAAGACAACAAGACCAAAGGACATGCCCATGGTTTCTAGTTAGTGTTTTATATTTCCATGCCTTTTATTTTCATTTGCAATATATAAAATAAGGTTGTGATATATAAGTTTATTACTCTCTCCGTCCATAAATGGATGTCGGAGATTTTTTCCAAATTCGGATGTTTCGATTCATTAAAAAGTCTCTAGATATATTTAAATTTATAGACAAATGTAGTACGTATTACAAAATAAATATGTCGAGCCACCGGAGATGTTTCAAAACTGGGACGAGAACGTCACGTGCTGTCGAGTTCCAGCTCGTGCCATATCTCCGCCTGCTGCCGGGGACATGCCTAACTGGCGGCGCAAGTGGCGCGTCTAGCTGTGCGTGTGTGCAGTGCCGTGCAGGTAGCGGGCACCGCCGGCCTCGACAGCGCCGATCCACGGTGCTGGCGCACGCATAATGCGTTCGGTGTGGATGCCCCTACTGCCCTACACCTTTCCTGCTCGTCCCGCCCAGCCGCCCCTCAATTCAGAAAGACCTTCAGTTCAGGTGCCACCACTTCCCACCGGTCACGCCAAAATATCATGTGAGTTCGTCATGTGATAATCTGGACTCACCATTCTCGGCAAAAACAATAGCAGGATCATGTGATGAGATGCATACTTGTAACATGTATGCGATCATTTGAGGGACATGTGAGGCGCGCGTCATGTGATGAAACTGGATGCAACAGAGCATGCAGGCATGCCGTTTCCCAGGGCCGGCCGGCGCCCGGCGAGGAGGCGACATATGACGACGGAGGCACACAGCGCGCGCATTCATCGCGCGCCGTGGATGGAAACAAATACTACATTTCCGTTGCCTTTTCTTTAGTGAACGGCCAGATGGCCATATGGTCGCTCACGCACGCACGCACGACGATGAAGCCTCGATCACGATCAGGTTAACGCCATTGCAAATTGACCTGAAGTTTTCTGCACGAACCATGGCCGGCAGACCGGTATGGAAGGAGCTACAGTCGTCCGTCGGTCATCAAGACCCCGTCGCGCGCTCGCAGGCAGCTGCGACGAACCAGCTCGACGTACGCGCTTTCGCGCGGTTGCGCCCGCACGTTCTCTTGACCAGCCAGGCTCGCGCGCTCGCCATTAATCTGTACAGATCAAGGCGTCGAGCTGCCACATGCGGGAGGAGGAAGACGGTTTCCGTTTCTTCTTTGTTTATTCAAGCAGAACGTACCTAAGGATAGATGCATGGATAGATGCTCTCGTGCTGGCAATGGCGAATATGAAACGGTGTTGGTGCCGGCTTGGTTCCCGACACGATGCTCCCTGGGGCCTGCACGTGAGCCTGGTTTATCAGCACGTTGCTGCATCAGCCTTGCACGGCGCCAGGGTTTTCTCGTCTCGTCGCTCGGATTTGTCACGACGTCTGCTGGCTGTCCCGTGTCGCCCGGCTGGCCTGTCTGCTGCTCTGAGCCGAGATGGGACGGGACCGCTCCTGCTAGTGCTGCACTCGTACCAGTCTTCAAATTGGCACCTACGGTAGTGAAAAAAAACACAAAATGCGAAAAGTCATTTTGGATCTTGGGCACAAGTGCTCTCGCCATATTGAAAAATTTGAAAATTAGATTTATGTGTTTTAAAAAAATCTGTAGCAAATTTTTAAAAGGAGCTGATGCATCCCACTAACATACAAAATCTTAAATACAAATATTTTGTTTTCCGAGCTACACAAAAATGACAAAATCTGATTTTTTTTTGAAGATCTGAATCACTATACTCAGATGTACAAATTTGTTATTTTTGTGTAGCCTAAATAACAAATTATTTCTAGCTGAAAATTTACACGTTTGTGGAATACAATAGGGATCACTAGTGCCCATGTGCACCAAATCTCCGTCCCACAAAACGCGACTAGTACAAGCTAGCAGCACTTGACCACGCGAGCAGAGACTCACGGCCTTTGGAACAGGAATTTAGTGCACATGGGAATTAGTGATTCTTATATTTATTGTTTTGAAGTCATTCCCCCCACACACCCCCCCCCACACACACACCGCTCTCAGCGGTGAACAGTGCCTCTCCCCTTTGAGTGTAGCTAATCGAGACACGGCTCCTCTCCCTCCGCTCTCCGGTGGCCTCGCCGGCCGGAGTTGGAGAGGGAGAGGAGGCCGCTATGTATATTACTGTAGGAGTAGAAGTAGTTGTTAGCCTTTGTGCCAGTTTGGCGTCATGCCGGAGGGCTGGATCTGGCTGGAGGTGGCGAACTACTCCGGTTGGAATAGGGATGTTCTCTTCTTCGCTGCTGAACTCCGGCGGTGGGAGATGGCGACAAGCGGAGCCCTCCACTCATCCCTTTCAATAAAGCTCGAGTGCCGGATCCCAAATCGCAAGGATCTGCAGATGCCTCCAACCCCCTCTTGTGGTCGTGGTGATGGACAGAGGGGGGGAGAAGGGATCTAACGATCTTCGGTTTGGAGTTTGGCAGGGAGACGACGAGCGTGCTTGTCGCACGCTGGAAGCTGCTGCTCTTGGAGTTCATCAGCGTCGGCCATGGCTAGCCGGCGCTATCTTCGGCGTCTTGAGCCACTCCAAGCCGACTTCATCGTCGGCTAACTTTCCTCTGTGTGAGGAACTTCCCCGACCCGCTCCAGGAAGCAACGTCATCGACGCCCCAAGTGGCAAGGTCCCCGGCGGCGACGATGGTGCCTGGAGTTGGAGGTCTCTGATCGGCGGCGGCGGCTGAGGACTCGATCGTGTTTATGCAGTTTTCTTCAGGGTCCTGGTTGTAATATTTTAGGCCTGCTTTACTTTTCCTTTTTCTTAAGGGGTCTGTTTGTAAAATGTACCGACCGCTTTGACTCTTCGGGGTCTCTCCTGTTAAAAAAAGATTCTTATTTTTTAAAAAATTGAAATTATATTTTAAAGTTTTAGAAAAATCTGAAAATAAATTATGACGTACCTAGTACTGTATTCCACCAACGTGTAAATATTCAGCTGAAAATAATTTATATTTTGGGCTACACAAAAATAAAAAATATGTGAATCTAACTATAGTGATTCAAATCTTTTAAAAAATTAGATTTGACATCTTTGTGTAGCTTGGGATACATCATCAGCTCCTTTTTGAATTTTGTTACAATTTTTTAAAACACATAAATCTGATTTTCGAATTTTTTAGAATAACGAGAACACTGGTGCCCAAGATCCAAAATAACTTTTTAGTTTGGGGCATAACGATTTCCGGATGATTACGGTTTTGCCTATTGGGTCCTTGGATTCGTGGGATTTAGAGCATCTCCAGTCGCGTCCCCCAAACGGCGTTTGGGGGACGGCGGACAAGAAATGGGGAAAAAAGCTGTCCAGTCGCGTCCCCCAAAGCTAATTAGAGCCTCATTTTGTGTCCGGCGTCCCGGTAGAGACTCTATGTATAGAGTCTCTACCGGGACGCCGGACACAAAATGAGAGCCCATATGCATGCATGCAGCCCCCGGTCCCCACATGCTAGTCTCTTTCCCCACACTTTCTCTCACCTACTTTTCCCACATGGGGTGGTCCCTTTATTAAAATGCATGCATCCGGACGCTGTTTGAGGGACGCGGCTGGAAAGAGCCTCTTTTTTGTACAGATTTTTGGTCTCTTTTTGTCCGGCGCGGTCTCAAACGTGCCCCAAATCATTTATGCCGGACGCTTTTTGAGGGACGCGACTGGAGATGCTCTTAGTACTCCCTCTATCCCAAAAAAGCTGCTCAACTTTTTGTAGATACAGTATCCACATAGTAAAACATGTGTAGATACAAATCGTATATGGACAAACGTGAGCAGCTTTTTGGGAACGGAGGGAGTATGGCAGTTTTTTAGGGGAGGGGGTTCTATCATCCATACAATTTGTAAGAAATTTTGCATTTGGGCAATCAAACAAACTGAAAAACTCTAGAACTCAAAAGATCATTAAATTCCCATCATTATTCTTCTATCTCTAGAATCCTTCTAATAAAAGATGCCATAGGAAAATCTTGTGTCCCTATTATTCTTCTTCTACACCACGGCTCCTTCTACTGTACTCTTTCAATATATAGCAGATGTATATATCTGTATATTGTAGTTTCCCCATATGTTAGGGGGCTTCCTGCATATTTGCACATGTATATGTACTATATATTGTAGCCTTTGAACCCCGACCCGGCGGATTGGGACATGGCTACGCGCGAGGATGATATCCTCGCCCCGTGCTTGCGACGCGAGATTCGGGACTAATATAGCGTGAGGGAAATACGCGGTCGATTTGCATATCCGAAGCTAGCGTACGCTGCTGTATACAAGGCCACCGCGTATCTATACTCAGCTCGCATTTAACCTCATTTATTGGCGCCGTGCATGGTAGCTTGCCGTATGCTGTACGAGGTCACTTAATTGCCATCGGCAGGCGCCAACCTGGTATCCTCTCCCCTGGCCACCAGCTCTCAACGAGACACCATTAAAATGATTAGTTTGGAACACAAAATCTTAAACATACTTTTTATATATAAATGGTGCAAAAAGTAAAAAAAAAAGAGTAGTTTGGACTAATAAAAATGAACATTTTTGTACTAATGGTGCAGCTTGTAAAAAATGTGATGTTGTACTAATTCAAATCAAGTATTTTGTACTAATGGTTCCCTCTTACTACCAAGAGCAGCACAATTAGCAGTTTACACATGTAAACGAGAGATTGTGAAATGACATTATTTTTCGAGATGGGAAGCATTCGAGCATTCGACAGAAGTTAGAGTGAAAAATATGGTGTAAGCAATAATTAGCAAACACAGTTACACACGTAAAGTGAAAAGGGTTATCTTAATTAACATCAAATTTTCAGAAAGAACCATTCAACAAAAGTAAAAAAAAAAGATAGAATTCAACTAATTGGGAATCTAAATTATTAATCTGGGAACAACCAAAAAATGGAATCGTGCATATAGTTCTTTTTTCAAATCTGGTCAATCAGATGAATGAACTAAAATACATGATTGCTCAGTCGTCGATGAGATATGGAAAGTATATGAACAACATAAAAATACATATACAATTCATCGCCGAACCATTTTGATGGGAAAAGAAATAACACCATTCAACACCTGTCTGTACCAGATCGGAATGAAATCAAAATAATAGAATCACTTTACCAGAAGCATTTGGATTGGAAGAAAATAATAGGATCCCTTTACCAGATCGGATTGAGATCAAAGAAAATGTATACAAATCGAACATGCAAGCCAGGTTGAATCTTTGAAACGAAAAGAAACTTCGCCATGTCAACTGAATCTGTCCAAATCATGCACAGAAAAAAAAAATACAAAGTACTACTGAGACAAAGTGGGAAGAAATCGAACAGGAGATTGCGGGTTGTACAGATTGAAAGCCGGCTTCGGCACGGGCCAGCACTGCCGCTGTGGCGGGGGCCTCTCAGCTGATGAAGACGGAGCCGGCGTCGCCCCCACCGCGGCCAAGCGCCGCCTCGACTCGGCCACTGCGCCCCGCCGGAGTCCTCCGCCACCCGAGTTAGCTTGGTCAGGGTAATCCGCCTCCTCCGCCCGATCTAGCCCGCACCGACGAACAGCCGCCGCGGTGGTCATCAACGCCGGCCAGGAGGCACGCCGCAGCTCGAGGGCGTGCGTGCCGGTGAGTATCCGGACGCGGCGACTCACCGTGGACGGCCGCTGCTCCCAGCCGAACACCACCTTGACGGCCGCTGCTCCCCGCCGCCGGCCTCCACCACCAGAGCTAGCTCGGCCAACAATCCCTCCTCCGATTCCCGACCTAGCCTGCAACGCCGCACTGCCGCTGCGGCATCACGACGGCCATGAGGCGCGCTGGAGCGAGACGGCGGCAGCAGGTGGTGGTGGGAAGTGGGAACGGGAGGTGGGGAATGGATGGGCTTGAGGAGTTGCTCGGGAGGAGGAGAGGGGAGTTAATGCCGTATGCGTTTCGTTAGATACGGGAAATATACATCATATACTTAATTAAAATACATGTGCTGTCAGACACGTGGTGGCCTTTAATTGGATGGCTTTTCATCCTCGCGCGTACCCGGGTTTCGTTAGCTATTTTCGCTTTGAACCCCTGGTAATACAACAAGCATATTGCCCTAACATGGTATCAGAGCAAAAATTGGTTCTCCTCCTCTTCGAGTCCGTACGGGCGTTTTCCTTGAAGCTTGTTCCCGGCCGTCCTCCGCCGCCGCCGGCTCCTCCCCCGTCCGTCCGGCTCCTTCCCCGCCCCCGGCCGGTTCCTCCTCCTTCTCGGCCGCCGAATTTCTCCCCGCCCGTGGCCGCCTCCTCCTCCTTCTCTGTGCCCCGGCCGCTCCGCTCTCCTCTCTCCGCCCCGGACGCCGGCTCCCCCGGCTGCCCGCCGCCCGCCGTTCCGACCGCCGACGGCCGCCGCCGCCCACCAGTCGCCGCCGCATGCTGTTCCGCGTTCGCCGCCAGTTGCTCTCCCGGGGTGCGTCGCGGCCTCTTCGCTTCGGAGCGTTTTCGATCTGCTGATTCCGATCCGTTCTGAAAAAAAAAACGAGAGAAGTGCTATGTCTTCCTCATCGGGCTATGTTGCGATTCCTCGCTGCCCGATGATCTTTGATGGCGCGAATTACCCTGATTTTGCTGCCTTCATGCGCGTCCACATACGCGGTCTTCGTCTTTGGGGTGTGCTTTCTGGCGAGGTCTCCTGTCCGCCGCGGCCCATTGCTCATTCGGTGCCTGTTGCACCGCCACCTGTTGCCCTTGCCCCTGATGCTACTCAGGCGGATAAGGATGCAGCCAAGAGTGCTGATGACACTGCTCTGGCTGATTATGATCGGAAGGTCCAGGACCACTCTACTGCCGTTGCGACTTACCGGCTAGATCTGACTGAGTACACTCAGTGGATAGATGAGGACGCTCGTGCTGCTGCTGTTCTCACCTCCAGTGTTCTGCCTTAGTATGCTGCTGAGTTTATGGGTCTTCCCACTGATGTCTACGGGAGCTTCTATTCTTGTAGACAGTGTTGGGCCTCCAAGAGCAGAGGTTTGTAGAACAGCAGCAAGTTTCCCTTAAGTGGATCACCCAAGGTTTATCGAACTCAGGGAGGAAGAGGTCAAAGATATCCCTCTCATGCAACCCCGCAACCACAAAGCAAGAAGTCTCTTGTGTCCCCAACACACCTAATAGGTGCACTAGTTCGGCGAAGAGATAGTGAAATACAGGTGGTATAAATAAGTATGAGCAAGTAGCAACGGTGCCGGAAAATAGCTTGTCTGGCGTGTAGTTGATGGTGGTAATATGGTAGCGATAGTAACGCAATAGAAACAAGAAACAAGCGAGTGATAGCAGTATTTAGGAACAAGGCCTAGGGAATAGACTTTCACTAGTGGACACTCGTTGACTGCCAAAACCCACCGGCGGGCGGCGGCCTTGTCAACACCGTAGAGCCGGGGGAGCCTAGAGCTGCGGCTGGCCGAGACCCCTCCGAGCGACGGCCCGCAATGCTCTTCTGGTCACACGCGGCGTTGCGAAGTGCAAGGGCGTGCCACCCGACCTATACCTGGTCGGGAAGGTGATGAGATTGCCTCGCTTAGTTTCTCGCAGGGCATACATGTAAACGTTAAATACGAGCCTCGATCGGCTCTCGAGTTATCCCGTGAATCGGCTCAAAGAGCCGATCCACCCATGATCCGTACGGGGTGTACGAATACTTGGTGGTCCTGCTTGATCAAGATGAAGCTAATGAGATCTACGACGATTTAGGGTTTTCACCACATAATCGGATCATCCTACTCCAGAGTTGGGCCGGATGGCCACGCACGGTGCTCGTAAGCCGATCCTAAACAAGGCCAAAAAACCAACATGAAGTTGATCCTAGGAACATCCCGTTTAGGACCTGCAAACGCCACCCTACGTGCCACGGGATCCTCCCCCTTTGTAAGGCCAAACTATTGCAGATATTAAACTAATCCTTGTAGAACAAGGAGCAATCGTAACGGATCAGATCTACTAAATAATGATCAAGCGGGGTGCCGCCCCCACACCCGAGATAGGCGTGAGGACGGCTAGATATGCAAGGGTTGCACTACGTAAGCATGCTTAAACGAAGAACAATGCTAACCCTAACACATCTAATGATAACTACGTTGCTCGCCATCAAAAGCGCTTCAAGTACGAGCAACGCATGAACAACGTGGGCTTGTGCTGCCTAGATCGCAAGATGCGATCTAGGCAGACATGTCGCTACCTCGATAGAAACCCTCGAGACGAAGGAGTTGGCGATGCGCCGAGATTGGTTTGTTTTTGGGGTTGAACGTGAGTTGTTGTTTATTCCATAAACCCTAGGTACATATTTATAGTCCAGGGGACTTTCTAATGTGGATGTGCACTAAACCGTGCACGAGATAAACTCTAACTTCTAAATCGATACATAATTTATTCTACTAAGATACACGGGCTAACTAGCCCAACTTCTCCGTGCGAGGCCGCTTCATAGATCTTTCATATGTAATCTTCCAAGCCCATCTTGATCGCGGCCCACCTCCCGATTTAGCCAAAATCCGGTGATAACACATGCCCCCCTGGTTTTGGTAATGGTAATTTCAAAACCACTCTGTTTTTTCCCGCAGGGGTCGTATCACGGCAGAGCGTAACTGTCGCAGCATGCCTCATCATGACGACTTGCCTTCCCAACTTCTCTCGCACGATTTGACAGCTTTGACACCATGTCCTCGAGAACCGCTCGGAAATTAAAAACCCCCACCTCCTTCTATTTAGCCGCAACGAACAGCTCTCTTCTTTTCCCCTTCCGCAGTGGCACTCCAAAAAACCCTCCTCTGCAACCATGTCCTCTTCCTCTTCCTCTTCCTCTTCGTCGGATCCTTCCCACGTGTCCTCTCCAATCCGAGAGTCGACGCCCTCGTGGGGACGCAAGCGGCGTACGACATCCTTGCCCCGACAAAGTGGGACAAAGAGGACCATGACTCCTCCGTCCGGTCCGAGGATGACAAATCCCAGACCGACGGGGAGAGCGATCTCCGCTTCCTTGCTGGCGAGGAAGCGGTGGTGGAGAGCGAAGACGACCGCCTCTCCTGGGCGGACTTCACCACCTCCGAGGAGGTGAAGGAAGAGGGAGAGGAGGAAGAGGATGAAGACGGCTCCTCCGATGAGCCACCGGCCAAACGCCGCCACCTCTGGCCCGGGAACTTCAGCGACGCCGACAGTGACGACGACGCCGACGAAGAGGACGAAGACGACGAGGGTCCTATCGGCGGCCGCTGGAGCAGCGACGACGAGCCGGCGGGGAGTAGCACCGGCGGTGGCGACGACGGTGACGACGACGACGACGAGGGCAGCAGCGGCCCCTAGATAGGGTCTTAGCATAGGACTAGCAGCAGCAGACGGGGCAATGTATCCCCCCGGTCTTCTCTTTTGAGGGCAATCAGCTCTTCTCTCGTAAGAAATCTGGCTCATCAATGAAGAAATTCCCCAACTCGATTTTGCCGATTCCATTTATGATAATTTAGCCGATTGTCTTCCCTCCCGATTCCGCCGATTGCCACACTAGACCATGCCCAACAAGCCGATGGCATCGCGCCGGCCTCCCACACTAGATTTTGAGATAGATCCATCTAGACCCAAACTCCTTGCCACACAAGTCCAAGCCTTATTCGCGCGAATCCACGGATCTCATTCAAGATGACATGTTGGACCTAGCGGCAAACCTCCCGAAATAATGTCAGTCTCCTCTTCCTTATTCTCTCCGACTTCCGCTCGTTCAGCTCCGACAGCCTTCCCTCTACAATAAACACCGTCTTTTGAACGAGCCGACACGAAGAGCGGGCCCACCTTGACAGAGTTGGTTAGACCTCGAGGGCGAGCTGCCCCCGAGCCTTAGCCACGGCGAGGGTAAAGGATGGATCATCACCATTGAGATTTCGGGGCGGGCCCAACCCCGTCCAAGAGAATTACCCCGCAGGGCCACCACCGATTACCTCCCTTCCGTTGAGGGTCCATACAGCCGATCCAGCAAGCTATGATAATTTTGCAACATAGGCACCGTTCTTCGTGTAACTTGCGGTGCAGAGTTCGGCCGATCCCAACGAGATCGGCTCCCCGAGCGCAGACCTTCAAAGTGAGCTGCCCCCCGGGCCTTCAAGGTAAGAATAGCAGCGAGCTGATTACGTCAATCATCCTTGGTTTCTAACTCACAACGCCGTATCAACCGATTTAGAACAAATCGGCTCTTTTAGAATGAGGGAATTCCAGGACGAGCCGCCCTCCCCGAGCTTCTTTAGTCCAAACCTTGCGCCTTGCCGATCGATCAGCTCATCATCTTCGGCAGGCTGAAGCACCTTCCGGTGAGAACGTTTTCGTGTTTCCGACGCTCTCCGTACTCTTGGAGGGAACTACCCCTCTCGCTCTTAAGTCGATGCTCGCCGCATCGGCTATGCCTGAAATTTTTCGATGCTCGCCGATCGGCTATGCCCGAAATTTTCCGAATTTTTTTTTATTTTTCCGGCCGACTTGTATATCGGCCCCCATGTTCCAATACCCATCAACAGAAGATGAAATGGTTCCGTTGCACACCCTCGTACTTTCATATACTCGGGTGCCCCCCGAGCCGATTCTCGTCAAGAGAATTGATGGTATCGGCTCCGTTGGATAACATGTTGAACCCGAGCAGTAATGGTGGGTGAGGATAATTTTGGCCGATTGCTGGAATCGGCCTCCACGTTGCTTGTTCGTTGAAGGTCTTGTAAGTTCCCTTCGTAAATTTTTGGGGCCGATCACAAGGATCAGCCTCTCCCGGTTTGCCCATTGGTTTGATCTTGCTACTTGGTCAGCCGGATGAAACCAACCCAACCTCTCGACTTGATGCGCCCGCCGTTGTCCACCTTGTGTGCTCCGTAGAGTCGTGGAGCGCTACGCTCCGTCGGCAAGACGAGTACCATGTTTGTGCCGCCCGATGTCTCATCATCGGCTTTCCTCTCGTTTAGGGCGCCACTCCATTTTCCGTGGACGACCCTCTTCATCCAGGGTTCGCCGAACCTTTGCAGCCGGATCGGGCCGTGCCTTCCTTAGCGTATGCAGGTACAACCTTTCGGCTTCCTCCAGCCCGCGCAATCGCTGAACCCCGCGCTTCGGGAACGGCTGAGTCCGTCGGGGCACCACCTTGGCCGGTGGTACCGTCTTCTTCCACTTCTCCCTCGTCTTCCGAATCTTCAAGATCTGCCCAACGAGGTGACTCAGCCGCATTTGCTTTGTGGTGGGAGAGGCCCTAAGCGCTCGAACACGTACACGTTGGCTGCCTCCTTCTTTTTCTCGATTGCATTCTGGGCAATTGCCGATTGTGGGCAATCGGCTCATTCCCGAATCCCAGCAGTAGTCCGAAGAAGGGGCAGTCCCAATGCCCGGCGTTGTCGTCTTGCTCCCTTGATGCTTCCGTGGCATAGCGCTCATGCTCCTCCTCATCGTGATCCTCGCCGACGATATCTTCCGGCTTCTCTAGCCAAACGATTTCCTCTATCACCGTAATAGGGGCGCCGGCGTTGACCATACCGATTAACATATTTGTTGAGGAGGTGATCGGAGAGGGGTCGCCGATATCTTATATTCTTCACCTCTCCCTCTCGTGACATAGCGCTTGCCATCATGACGGAGCCGATCGCATGGAGCGGCCTCATCTCGTATCCTTGCCGTGAGAGCAGCTCGCCCTCATCTCCATCTTTGCCGAGTGGTTTCCGTGCCCTACCATGTTGATGCTCGAACGAGGGGCCTGGGCCGGCAACCTTCGTGGTAGGTGATTCCTACCATGTTAACGGCGGGGAAGGGTTGGGTGTCGACCTTCATGGCGTACTCGGTTGAAAATTAGCCGCCCCTTCTCTATCGCCGCTTGGATGTGCCGACGCCACACCCGGCAGTCGTTGGTGGCATGGGAAAGCGAGTTGTGGAATTTGCAAGTACGGCTTTCCGTTTAGCTCTTTCGCCGTGGGGAACTTGAGACCTTCGAGAACCGTCAACTCGTTTCTCCTTGAGCAGGAGGTCGAAGATTTGTTCGGCCTTGGTCACGTCAAAATCAAATCCCCCGGGCGGCCCCGGCGGCTTTACCCATTTGCAGGCCACAGGGGTTCCTCCCCGAGTCCACTCAGCCCATCGCTATCTCTTGGCCTCCCGCAGGCACTTCATCCTCCTCCGTATCGACCATGACTACCGCACGCTTGAACTTGTCTTGGTACAGGTCGGGGTGGCGCTGTTCATATGCCGATAGTTTCGAACCATGTGCGCCGGCGAGGGATAATCCGCTTGGGAGGCCATGTCCTTGAGCTGTGTTGCAAGGCCTCGCTACCGCCAACTCGATCGCTTCCTTTTCAGCTTATACGAACCGAATAACATCGGTTCCTAAGATTCCCGAAGCGCCGGATGTATTCTCGTCACCGTTTCCCCGCGCTTCGACGTAATTGTGCTAGATCGGCAATGCCGTACTCGGAAGCTTCGAATGGTATTGCATATGGAACTCGTTCTTCCAATTGCTTCCAAGACCGGATGGAGTTCGCCGGTAGAGAGGTGTACCATCCAAAAGCCGATCCCGTGAGGGACCGTGAAAAGAGCCTCACGCGTAGCTGATCCGACACCGAAGCCGGTCCTAGTTGAGCCAAATATCGGCCGACGTGCTCGATGGAGCCGGAGCCATCTCGATCCACCGAATTTGGAGAAGTCGGGGAGCCGATATTTTGGTGGCAGCGGGATCATCTCGTAATCGTCGTGGTACGGCTTGGAATAGCCGACCGCCCTTCTTTTCGGCATCATGCCGAACCGGTCTCTCGCATGGTACCGATCCGATCCGCCGTGCCGGCCGTAGGAGTTGCACTCCGAAGATTCGCCGGGGTGGCGTACTTGGCCTCGCCACGTTTGCTTTTCCAGCTCCGAGCCAGCCCGCAGGAGCCGGGCTCGGGAGTTTCGTCGGTGTGGCGTATTTAGTTAGCCACGTCCGCTCCGCCGCCGACGTTCCTCCCGTCTTCGCCGGAGTCCCCGATGTTGTGGCCTGGTTTGTGAGTGCCCAGGTCACCACAATCCGGCACATACATGCACGCGTACCCATGAGGGATCTCCTTAGGCGCCTCCATTAAGAACCGGTAGTCACCGGGGTCGCCACCACCTCCGTAGACGAGGAATGCCGGTGTAGTCGGCACTTCAGCAGGTGCTGCCAACGCAAATGGCAGCGGTGGACGGGACCGGAATGGCAACTCTCCTTGATGCGTCCCGAGAGCTGGTCCCGACGGCGAGTACCGGTGGCTCATGATCTCTCGGATCACGCGCAGAGCGACACGCTCCAAGCACGTTGACCAAGTTCTCGCAGTGGCGGTGTAGCGAGTGAGCCACCGTGTAGTTGATCTCCTCGCCGCGCACCCTCGGTGCGTTCCTCCGACGGGGAAGAAAGGTCTATCCCATCGAGTGCACCTTCCGGTGAGAACCCCTTCCATCCGATGCCACCGTAACGGGTTCTCCGAAAAGAGCCGATGAGGTCGGCTTCGAGGGTAGCCTTGATCTCGTTGTATTGCTTCTTGAGGTCGTCGGGCAGATCCTCGTAGGTGACCGGCGTGCCGTCCGCCATCTCGGATGTAGATGGCGATGTGGTTGATGTAGACGATTGTCCCACCGGGCGTGCCGGAATGTGTTGACTCGCCAAAACCCACCGGCGGGCAGCGGCCTTGTCAACACCGTAGAGCCGGGGGAGCCTAGAGCCGCGGCCGGCCGAGACCCCTCCGAGCGACGGCCCGCAATGCTCTTCCGGTCACACGCGGCGTTGCGAAGTGCAAGGGCGTGCCACCCGACCTATACCCGGTCGTGAAGGTGATGAGATTGCCTCGCTTAGTTTCCTCGCAGGGCATACATGTAAACGTTAAATACGAGCCTCGATCGGCTCTCGAGTTATCTCCGTGAATCGGCTCAAAGAGCCGATCCACCCATGATCCGTACGGGGTGTACGAATACTTGGTGGTCCTGCTTGATCAAGATGAAGCTAATGAGATCTACGACGATTTAGGGTTTTCACCACATAATCGGATCATCCTACTCCAGAGTTGGGCCGTATGGCCACGCACGGTGCTCGTAAGCCGATCCTAAACAAGGCCAAAAAACCAACATGAAGTTGATCCTAGGAACATCCCGTTTAGGACTTGCGAACGCCACCCTACGTGCCACGAGATCCTCCCCCCTTTGTAAGGCCAAACTATTGCAGATATTAAACTAATCCTTGTAGAACAAGGAGCAATCGTAACGGATCAGATCTACTAAATAATGATCAAGCGGGTGCCGCCCCACACCCGAGATAGGCGTGAGGACGGCTAGATATGCAAGGGTTGCACTACGTAAGCATGCTTAAACGAAGAACAATGCTAACCCTAACACATCTAATGATAACTACGTTGCTCGCCATCAAAAGCGCTTCGATACGAGCAACGCATGAACAACGTGGGCTTGTGCTGCCTAGATCGCAAGATGCGATCTAGGCAGCATGTCGCTTACCCGATAGAAACCCTCGAGACGAAGGAGTTGGCGATGCGCCGAGATTGGTTTGTTTTTGGGGTTGAACGTGAGTTGTTGTTTATTCCATAAACCCTAGGTACATATTTATAGTCCAGGGGACTTTCTAATGTGGATGTGCACTAAACCGTGCACGAGATAAACTCTAACTTCTAAATCGATACATAATTTATTCTACTAAGATACACGGGCTAACTAGCCCAACTTCTCCGTGCGAGGCCGCTTCATAGATCTTTCATATGTAATCTTCCAAGCCCATCTTGATCGCGGCCCACCTCCTGATTTAGCCAAAATCTGGTGATAACAGAAGATTGGCTCTCAGATCGGAGGAGTTTGGCTCTCGGTCAAAGGAGGTTGGTTGGAGGAAGTTTGGCGTTGTTTGGTGTAGTTTGGAGGTCATCCATGGCTGTTTCGGAGGTCAAAATCGCGAAAAATCGCGACCGGAATCGGGAAGAAGACGAAATTTCGCGTCCAGGAAAAATCCGGTCTGGAATCCGGTCAACCGGGCCAGTGATCGGGCCGGCCGGCGTGGCATCCGGTCAACCGGGCGCCAAACCGAGAAGTTCGCAAAATTTCGTCCGGTTTGGCCCCGGTACGACGCATCCGGTTGGCGCCCGGTCAGCCGGGCCAGGGACCGGGCTGGCCGGTCTGGAGGCCGGTCTAACCGGGCCCTGGGCCAGGCGGGCTCCAACTGCTGCGGTTTTTCCTCCGGCGGTTTCTCCTGTTGCTCCTGTTTCATCTCCGGCGATGCTACTACTGTTGTTGCTTCGTTTTCCGACGATGTACATGGCATTCGGTGTTCGCGTGGCACGAAATCCGGTGATATATTCAATGATTTCCTTGACATCCGGAAGGGAGTAACGCGTTCCGTATCAGAACTTAAGTGGTATTTATGCCATGACGCGACAATTGAGCAGTACGAAGAATGGGAGAAGTACATGGAATTGGGTTTCCAACGATGTCGTCGTTACAAAGGGAAGTTCACTGGTTATGATGCCTGTGTTCTCGCTCACCGGCGAGTGGATGCGGAGTTGGACATATATTGGTGTCATGAAGGTGATAGAGGCGAGTGTGCTTATACTTGGGCGGACTTCAATAATTTTCTTCGTGGTGGTTTCGGGTTACCATTGAAGGATCATAAGCAGTCCTCCGGATTTGGGCATGCATTGAAGGAAGTCAACAAATGTCTAGTGGATGTAATGAAGTCAGTGGACAAGTGCATAGTTACTGCTAAGAGGATTGCTCCACTACCAACAGTCACTGAGGATGAGGTGAAATCTTCAGACGAGAGGAAACCTGGCTCTGATACCAAGAGCACTACTGTGACTGTTGAGGAGGATGTACCATTGAGCGGGCTAAATATGCAATTCAAGAAGGTACAAGATGATGCTTGCAAGACAGCTGACAAGGTTCAGCGGTGGAGTTTGTTTCAGACTCAGTTCTTGATCAAGGGCAAGGCTTGCAAGTTGATGATTGATGGTGGTAGCTGTACTAATGGCATTAGCAAGGCGATGGTGGCAGCATTGGGGTTGTCTACATGGCGTCTTTCTGAACCTAAACGTCTTGAGTGGTTGAATAGTTGTGGTATGCTGAAAATTACTCATAAGGTGTGTGTGCCATTTACAGTTGATGATTATGTTGATGAGATCGATTGCGATGTGTTGCCATTGGAGGTGTGTGGATTGCTACTTGGGCGTCCTTGGCAGTATGATCGCAATGTGACACATGCTGGGCGAGCAAATACATATTCGTTTATGCATGGTGGCAAACAGCGGACTTTGAAGCCTATGGGTGATGATCATATCAAGTCCGATGTGGAGTTAGTGGTGCGTAAGGAGAAGTTGCACAGGCCTAAAGTGCAGCTAGAGGTGCATGATGTTCCGAGCATCGATGTTGGTGATGTTTCAGCCATGCCTGTAGATGACAAGCCAGTTCTTGTTGGTGACAAGCCGGATGAAGCTCCACTTGTTGTTGATGTGGATGTTGCAGCATGTGCTACGGTTCCAGTTTGTGTTGATGCTAGTATGCAGACTGATGATGTTTGTGCTGATGATGTTCCAGTACATATGGCGCAGATGCGCGTGGGAGGATTGGGAGGCGAGAAGGTTAGAGAAGCCAGTGCTGATGGTGTTTCAGCCCGGTGCCAGGGCCGGCCGATCGGCTCCAGGACCGGCCGGGCCGGTCAACCGGCGCCTCGACCGGCTGTGGCCGAGCGCGTCAGTGGAGATGGTGGACAGCGACACTACCGTGCTAGGAGTACTGTCCAGTTTTCCGCGACACCGCGGATGCATCGAGGCAAGGATGGACGTGTGAGACATCTATGTGGCCCAGGAATTACACATCTTGTGCAGGGTCATGTGCAGCGACACAAGGGTCATCGCAAGAAGAAAGAATTGGCGCCGAAGTCCAAGCTCATGTGGAGAAGAAAGGAGGCGCCAAGTGCTGTATCAAGTCAAGGAGGCCGCGAGGGAGGATGTGGTGTGGAAGGCAAGCAAGACTTGAGGACGGCGAGGACGTGTCATGTTCATATCACGTCACCTTTTCCAGAAGACCCTCACGCGTTGGGGACAACGCTTGTTGAAGGGGAGGAGGATGATATGGGCACAGAGGCCTATGTGGAGCCCAATTTCAGGACTCCACCAACCTAGGTGGTACGCCATCGAGGATTCAGGAGTGACACGCTAGGACGACCTACGCCATGTAATAATTAAGTCTAAGGTTGTGTCATTCATTCTATGTTAGGAAATAATGTAGCCAGTGTAGGATAACGTTGCATAGAAAACAAAAAATTTCCTACCGCGAACACGCAATCCAAGCCAAGATGCAATCTAGAAGACGGTAGCAACGAGGGGATTATCGAGTCTCACCCTTGAAGAGATTCCAAAGCCTACAAGATGAGGCTCTTGTTGCTGCGGTAGACGTTCACTTGCCGCTTGCAAAAGCGCGTAGAAGATCTTGATCACGGCGCCACGAACGGGCAGCACCTCCGTACTCGGTCACACGTTCGGTTGTTGATGAAGACGATGTCCACCTCCCCGTTCCAGCGGGCAGCGGAAGTAGTAGCTCCTCTTGAATCCGACAACACGACGGCATGGTGTCGGTGGTGGTGGAGAAATCCGGCGGAGCTTCGCTAAGCGTGCGGGATGTGGTGGAGGAGAGAGAGCCGCTAGGGTTTGGGAGAGGGGGGCGCCGGCCTCAAGGGGTGCGGCCACCTTGGTGGTTGTTGGGGTGGCCGGCCCCTCCCCTTGGCCCTCATTATATAGGTGGAAGCCCCAAGTGTTGGACTACAAGTCTCCGAATAAGACCCGAACCCAAAACCTTCCATGTGATAGGGAAACCTACCCAAGGTGGGAATCCCACTTGGGGTGGGATTCCCCCCTTCCATGTGGGGGGGTGGCCGGCCCCCATAGGAGGAGTCCACTTGGGACTCCTCCCCCTCTAGGGTTAGCCGGCCATGGAGGTGGAGTCCCTTTGGGACTCCGCCTTCCATAGTGGTTTCTTCCGGACTTTTCTAGAACCTTCTAGAACCTTCCATAGAACCTTCCGGACCATTTTAAATCTCATAAAATGACTTCCTATATATGAATCTTATTCTCCGGACCATTCCGGAACTCCTCGTGATGTCCGGGATCTCATCCGGGACTCCGAACAAATATTCGAACTCCATTCCATATTCAAGTTCTACCATTTCAACATCCAACTTTAAGTGTGTCACCCTACGGTTCGCGAACTATGCGGACATGGTTGAGTACTCACTCCGACCAATAACCAATAGCGGGATCCGGAGATCCATAATGGCTCCCACATATTCAACGATGACTTTAGTGATCGAATGAACCATTCACATACGATACCAATTCCCTTTGTCACGCGATATTTTACTTGTCCGAGGTTTGATCATCGGTATCACTCTATACCTTGTTCAACCTCGTCTCCTGACAAGTACTCTTTACTCGTACCGTGGTATGTAGTCTCTTATGAACTTATTCATATGCTTGCAAGACTTTAGACGACATTCCACCGAGAGGCCCAGAGTATATCTATCCGTCATCGGGATGGACAAATCCCACTCGTTGATCCATATGCCTCAACTCATACTTTCCGGATACTTAATCCCACCTTTATAACCACCCATTTACGCAGATGGCGTTTGGTGTAATCAAAGTACCTTTCCGGTATAAGTGATTTACATGATCTCATGGTCATAAGGACTAGGTAACTATGTATCGAAAGCTTATAGCAAATAACTTAATGACGTGATCTTATGCTACGCTTAATTGGGTGTGTCCATTACATCATTCATATAATGATATAACCTTGTTATTAATAACATCCAATGTTCATGATTATGAAACTAATCATCCATTAATCAACAAGCTAGATAAGAGGCATACTAGGGACTTCTTTGTTGTTTACATATCACACATGTATCAATGTTTCGGTTAATACAATTATAGCATGGTATATAAACATTTATCATAAACATAAAGATATATATAATAACCACTTTATTATTGCCTCTAGGGCATATCTCCTTCAGCCAGGTCATGCTGTGGGCCATCTAGGGGTTTTAATAGAGTCTGTTTGACTTGGGCCTGTCCAAGTCGAACTAGGTTAGGCCCAATAAGGGGGCCGGCCGGCCAGCTCTCCCTCTCATATAAGGAGATGGCACGGCTAGGGTTTAGGAGGAGAAGAAGTTTAGTCTAAAGTTTAGGTTTTACCTAGTTGCGTGTGTTCACGTGTATCATCCCTCCGGGGGTACGGCGCTGCCGTTTATCTATATTATCCGCTGCGAATGTTCTTGTGTTCATCAAGGATTGTCTAGCTCTTGGTTTGAGGCGGTCGTTCATCGATCCGTTGCTTGCTGGATTCGTTCCCCCTTCTCCAGGCTGCGTTCATCGCGTTGTTGGAAGGAATCTCTACCCCAGGTTCTCGCTGTAAAAGATCGGGCATCAACTAAGGAGGATCCCCCTCGTCACTTACTAAGGGATGTGGAAAGGTCTACACCGTCCTTGTTTTTTACCCAGCCAAATTTTTGCAAGGGAGAAGCCGAGCAGAAATGTACAGAAACGAACTTTCGAATAGGGTGAGTTAGCTATCTACGAAGGATCAGCACTGATCACCTCACCAAAAGTAAATCTAACGGATGGCTGAAATAAATAGTTGGGGGCATCGGTTTCAGATGAAATACTTAGGGAGTGCTCCTATTTAAGAATGGCGATAGTACTTATCTAGTCATACAATAAATAGATATATGCTCCGTTCCAAATTATTTGACACAGTTTTATCTACGTATGTGTGTATATACACATTAAAATGGGTCTAAATACATGAGTGGTATCTAGGAAAAAATGAGTCAACTAATTTGGAACGAAGTAAATATTTGTTAGATATCGCATATTAGAAATCTCTACCATGATATTTAAGGATATTAAAATGGACGCGAACATACATATGCATCCATACACACATAACACATATATATACATATAAACTATAAAATTATGATACTTTAAGAATTTAAAGCAGAATTTTTTTATATTGACAACATACAGTTTGAATTTATGCAAATTTCTAAGTGATATACATAATAAATATATAGCAAATAACACTATAATTACTATAAGCAACATCAAAATGTCATTAAATATGAAAACTCGTTAGAATTATACATGCTAAAACTATGTTATTATAAAAATAAGTCATTAAAAAGCATACAAGTTTAGTATAAATTATCTTTGATTCTCCCCGGACCTCCGCCTCTAAGCGGTAGGGAGCGGCGGGATTGAGAAGGTACTCCTGGTGTGTCGTATTTTCACAGAGGGAGGGCACCACACCCAATTTTAATTGTATACGGACACACTCAAAATTTGGTCATCCTCGGTCGTGGTTGATCCGGTGCGCGGACCAAAAGAGTTGTATGCGGTCGGGAAAAGTCATCGACAGGGATCCAGTCCGGTTGTTGAGTATGCAGTACTTGCTTGGGTCGGGAACGCTGAACGCCACAACGAATCTTCCTCCATGAAAAGTGCCAATGACACACATCCCGTCGTGGAAGCCTGGCGTGTGCTGCAACCAGACCCCACTGTATCATAGACTCTGTTGCTACCTTGCTCCGGGGAGAGGCTGAGAACCGACTGTAGCAATGGCAAGCACGGTCTCCCGACGTGGTGCCACTCCGTGCACACGACGAGGAAGCTGATCCGGTTAGTGTAGGAATCTAGGAGGGGGAAAATGTGATCAAGTGGGTCGTACAAAACCAGGTCCCATGCTCTTCTCGCCATTGTCTGTGTCATGGCGCGCTTGTTGGGGGTGGGGGTGGAGATGCTGGGATGGGGAAGATGGTGATGCTGGGGACGGCGAAGAAGGGGATGCTGGGGATAGGGAAGAAAGGGAAGCGGGGTAATTTATTTGGAAGCGCGGGTTTGCAATCGGTTTGTGTAACAGCCGTTGTCCATTCCATAACGGCCGGGTTTCACTACGGGAAAAGATGTCTTTGCCGTGCAACTATTTGCATGGCAAAGGGTCCTATATACACGGCAAAGGCTTTGCCGTGCGATGCCGCACGGCAAAGGTCGCACAGTAAAGTCATAGACGACAAAGGCTTCTTTGTCGTGCGCCTCGCCAATGTTGCACGGCAAAGGTCACGTGTGCGAAATATGTTTTATCTAAAAAAAAAAGCTCCAAACTGGTCGGTCTGGGATTCGAACCTAGGACATAAAGTAGGAAAAGCGTGCAACATTGCCACTACCTAAGTGTTCGTTTGTTGATAACTATACCACGCCACACCTTTTGAGATGAGAAGAAATCCAGTTTTTACATCTTTGTCGTGCGCTTACACTAGGCAAAGGCTTGCTTTGCCGTGTATTTGTTAAAAACACTAGGTAAAGACTTGCTTTGCCATGCATTTGTTAAAAACACTAGGCAAAGGCGTACACAGTGATGCCTTTTGTGCTTTGCCGTGTGCCAGCGCCTTTGCCATGCAGCCTATCTTTGCCGTGCGTTGTGTTGGTCCTTTGTCGTGCAATTTTCTTTGCGTGCGCTCTCTTCCATCGTTGCCGTGAATCTTATCTTTACCGTGCGCTCGTGTCTGTGCTTGCCACGGCCAAAAAAATTGCCGTGCGTTTTTCTACGTTCGCACGGCAAAGAAATCTTTGCCGTGCGTTTTTCTACGTGCGCACGGCAAAGAAATCTTTGCCGTGCGGGGACACATGGTAAAGATACAGTGCACCGACAGTTTTTCCGTAGTGTTTGTTGCATGTCTCTGCTTCGTCTTCCCGGCGTGCGAGCGAGTGACCGGGCGGCGGTGGAGCTCACATGTCGGGCGTGGTTGCTCGTGTTCTTCTGCGACGTGTTCTTCTGCGACCTGTACGACGTTCTATCCGACTCCTGGAGCATATCTTCCTTTAAACCCTGTGCTTTTTTATTTAGCTACCACCCCTTCGTCGGTTCGTCCTCCTCTGAGTGGTCCGCGGTATCTGGTCGATCTGGTCGTCGCATTGAATTTTTCTGTGTGCTTAATTTCCCGCTTCGGTTTAGTTAGTCTATTTGATTGGTACACAGCGTTTCCAACATTTTTCGCTTGTATTAGTTGGCAGCATTCGTTGCTAAAATTCTGCAACCGCTCAATATGATTTGTGAATTATTACATAGCAGCGGATGATTTTGAGGGTAATCTCTACTACCTAAAAAGCACGAACAGGTTCCGTCGTCAACCCAGTACGTCATCTGTGTCGTCAATTTCGTTGTGCTCCCCACCTAGTCGTGGTCTGTGTTTTTTCGCCAGAGGGCATTTTGCCCTCTCTGGTGATCCCTAAAATATCTATTTCCTGACCATTTTATTTAAGTTTACCTACACACGATGCTGCCTGAAGGGTCCCTAGAAATGGATAGTTGGGAAGGTCATCTAAAATGTCAACACATGTTGGTTGGAATGTTTGACCAACTGAATAAATACTACTCCCTCCGTTCTCTTTTAATTGACTCAAATTTAGTATAAATTTGTACTAAATTCGAGTCAATTAAAAAAGAACGGAGGGAGTATCTAGCAATGATGCTTCAGTCACCTTCAACATATATAAAGATCTACAATGATGAGTTGCTACACATTAATAGATTAGGCCATTATGTTTGTTTGGTTTATTTTCTGCTGTGAGTGACACATGTTTTGTTAGCAGTGTGAACGTTTTACAAAATGCAGTGATTTGTGACAAACCGCATGAAGATTGCCCCCCGTGATTAGCGAAAAACGTATTAATGGGCCAGACCAATATACATGGGCTATGCATGAGTTGGGCTGAAAGCATAATAGATGCAAGTAATTTTTTCTGTAACCACATCCATCTCCATGGCTGCTGCATGGCGCGTAAGATCAGTTCAGGAATCCTTGTGCGATCCAAGTTAGAATCCGATTAGGTATCCAGTCGGACTTGTACTGCGACAGGGCGAGAAGCCGGATCTCCTTTACAAATACCTCCGCACGCGACGACGGCAGAGCCAGCTCGCAACTCGCAAGAGAGAGACCCAAGCTAGAGAGACATGGAGAAGAAAGGATCAGCAATGTCGGGGCCCCACGCGCCGTCCGCAGCCACCGTAGCAGACGCCGGTGATGCGACAGAGCAGGTCCGGCAGGAAACAGAGGAGACGACGCCAGGGATGGCGTTCCTCACGGCGCTGTACGCGGAGGCGCTGCGCTACATCTACATGACGGAGGAGGACCTGGTGGAGGAGTACTGGCAGGCGAGGAAGCTCCGCAAGTACGACCGGAAAAAGGAGTGGCCGAAGCGCGCTGCCAGGATCGCCAGGGTCCACCCACCGCCCAAGGAGATGGAAGCGGAGATCGCCGAGTACATGAAGTACCTCGAGGAGGAAGAGGCTCAGTAGATCGGTAGATGTTACTTAAATCTTCCAGGATCAGATCTTCCCATTCCCCACGGATTCATCGTTCGTGTGGAACGCAACCGGCAACTCCATTGCGAAACCAAAATCGTTGGCACCAGAACTTTGTGTGACATGTGTTAGTTTCACGCTCGATTTCATGTAGGACTGTTTTCTGACTCAATGGAAGGTAATACTTTCTTTTGCGAGAAATGAAAGGTAATACTTACCTGGCCCTGCAAAATGGTGACGGCTACCGATCATTCCCAGTCGAGTCTAATTGTAGATTGCTGTCATAGGTACCGAGAAGAGAACTTTGGCAAACTCACAAACAGGCAAACCAATGCAACACAGTAAATGTCCAGATGAGGCCATCGGCCGACACAGTAAAAAAAGGGCAGCAAAATCTGAACTAGATCAAGCTCAAAATATGATCATTTGTCATATCATCGCAGCTCACTCCATATAGAAACGTAGTCCTGCTTCAGTGCTCCTCACTTACTAGTAGAAAAAGAAGATTCCATCCCGGTTAGTAAGAGCTTTTAGTTCCGATTTTGTAACCGGATTACGGAATCCCGGTTGTGCTGCAAATCGGGACTAAAGACCCCTCCACTTGAGTTGCGGGCATGCGCCAGGGCAAAGTACCGTTAGTTCCAGTTTGTAATGTAGAAGAGTTATTGGAGATTGCACAGCACCAATAGGGCCGGCTGCTCATGTATATATAGGCGGACACATGTACAATTACAGGTACAACCCTGAGAAAACACGGGGACCTATACCTATACAATATGTTACTCAACACCCCCACCCCCCCCGCAGTCGAAGGGTCGGCACCGACACATAGACTGGAGCGAAACTCAGGAAAAGTCGTGGATGGCAATCCCTTCGTCATGATATCGGCAAACTGCTGAGACGTCGGTATGTGAAGAACTCGAACGCGACCGAGGGCAACTTGCTCACGAACAAAGCGGATGTCCAACTCGATGTGCTTGGTGCGCCGATGATGAACGGGGTTGGCGGAGAGGTAGACAGCCGACACGTTGTCGCAGAAGACCACCGTAGTCTTGTCAACAGGACAAGAAAGCTCGGACAGAAGCTGACGAGCCATGTGCACTGATGTCTACGCACGCTTCTATTCCTGTAGACAGTGTTGGGCCTCTAAGAGCAGAGGTTTGTAGAACAGCAGCAAGTTTCCCTTAAGTGAATCACCCAAGGTTTATCGAACTCAGGGAGGTAGAGGTCAAAGATATCCCTCTCAAGCAACCCTGCAATTAAGATACAAGAAATCTCTTGTGTCCCCAACACACCTAATACACTTGTCAGATGTATAGGTGCACTAGTTCGGCAAAGAGATAGTAAGATGCAAGTGATATGGATGAATATGAGTGGTAATAACAATCTGAAATAAATATGGCAGCAAGTAAACATGCAGTAGAACTTGTTGGAAACGGGGTTTCAATGCTTAGAAACAAGGCCTAGGGATCATACTTTCACTAGTGGACACTCTCAACATTGATCACATAACTGAATAAATAAATGATACTTTCTCACACTCTCTTGTTGGATAACAAACACCATTCATTGTGTAGGGCTATAAAAGCACACCTCAAGCCGGAGTAAACAAGCTCCACAACCTCCGGAGTTCATATTTAAGTAACCTCTGGAGTGCATAATAGACCATTGCAATTTAGACCGAGTACTAACATAGCATACACACTGTCAACAATAGCTATGAAAGGGGGAATAGATCGCATCAATACTATCATAGTAATAGTTAACTTCATAATCTACAAGAGATTACAATCATAACCTACGCCAAGTACTACATGATGCACACACTGTCAACATTACATCATGGAGGAGGAATAGACTACTTTAATAACATCACTAGAGTAGCACATAGATTAATAGTGATACAAAGCTCATGATCACATAAAGATCACACCATGGGAGAGAGAGATGAACCACATAGCTACCGGTAGAGCCCTCAGCCTCGGGGGAGAACTACTCCCTCCTCATCATGGGAGACAGCGATGGCGATGAAGATGGCGGTGGTGTCGATGGAGATGACTCCGGGGGCAATTCCCTGTCCCGGCGGCGTGTAGGAACAGAGACTTCTGTCCCCCGAAACGGAGTTTCGCGATGGCGGCGTGATGTCTACGGGAGCTTCTATTCTTGTAGACAGTGTTGGGCCTCCAAGAGCAGAGGTTTGTAGAACAGCAGCAAGTTTCCCTTAAGTGGATCACCCAAGGTTTATCGATCTCAGGGAGGAAGAGGTCAAAGATATCCCTCTCAAGCAACCCTGCAACCACAAAGCAAGAAGTCTCTTGTGTCCCCAACACACCTAATACACTTGTGATGTAAAGGTGCACTAGTTCGGCGAAGAGATAGTGAGATGCAAGTAATATGGATGAGTATGAGTGGTAATAGCAATCTGAATAAAATATGGCAGCGAGTAAACATGCAACAAAACAGTAAACAAACGGAGATTCGATGCTTGGAAGCAAGGCCCAGGGATCCTGCTTTCACTAGTGGACACTCTCAACAATGATCACATAATAGGACTACTCTACACTCTTTTGTTGGATGATGAACACCGCTAACTGTGTAGGATTACACGAACCCTCAATGCCGGAGTTAACAAGCTCCACAATATTCAATGTTCATATTTAAATAACCTTAGAGTGTAAGATAGATCAACACAATTACACCAAGAACTAACATAGCATGCACACTCGTCACCATCACACTATGTAGGAGGAATAGATCACATCAATACCATCATAGCAATAGTTAACTTCATAATCTACAAGAGATCATAATCATAGCCTACGCCAAGTACTAACACGGATGCACACACTGTCACCATTACACCGTGCAGGAGGAGTAAAACTACTTTAATAACATCACTAGAGTAGCACATAGAATAGTAGTGATACAAAACTCATATGAATCTCAATCATGTAAAGCAGCTCATGAGATTATTGTATTGAGGTACATGAGAGAGAGATGAACCACATAGCTACAGCGGAGCCCTCAGCCTCGGGGGTGGATTACTCCCTCCTCATCATGGAGGCAGCGATGGCGGTGAAGATGGCGGTGAAGACGGCGGTGGAGATGGCTCCGGGTTCAATTCCCGTCCCGGCAGGGTGCCGGAACAGAGACATCTGTCCCCCGAATTGGAGTTTCGCGATGTGGCGGCGCCCCTGGAGTCTTTCTGGAGTTTCGTCAAGAGGTACTGCGTTTTTAGGTCGAAAGGGGTTATATAGGCAAAGAGGCGGCGCAGGAGGGCTGACAGGTGGCCCCACCCTAGGCCGGCGCGGCCGTGGTCCGGCCCGCGCCGCCTTATGGTGTGGTGGCCCCCTCGGCCCCTCTCCGACTCTTCTTCGGTGTTCGGAGCCTTCCGGGAAAAATAGGAGGTTTGGCGTTGATTTCGTCCAATTCCGAGAATATTGCCCGAACAGCCTTTCTGGAACCAAAAACAGCAGAAAACAGCAACTGGCCTTTCGGCATCTCGTCAATAGGTTAGTTCCGGAAAACGCATAATAATGACATAAAGTGTGAACAAAAACGCATGCATTGGAGTGCTTGGTGGAAGATGTGTATACCAAAAAAAGATGGAGGTATGGGATTCCGAGATCTGCATGCTTTCAATTTAGCGATGCTTGCAAAACAAACCTGGAGGCTTTTGTCCAAACCGGATACCTTATGTGCACAAGTCCTGAAAGCCAAATATTATCCGAATGGTGATTTACTTAATGCTGGACCAAAAAAAGGGTCATCCTTTACATGGCAAAGCATTGTGAGTGGTATTCAAACTTTTAAAAGAGGCCATATTTGGAGAGTGGGAAATGGGCGAAGTATTAATATTTGGAAAGATCATTGGATCCCTGGGAACTTATCAAGGAAAATAGACACAGCAAGGGGTCATAACCTGTTGAGAACTGTTGAAGAATTGATTAATCCAAATACTGGACAGTGGGATGAGGAGTTAATTCGGGATACTTTCCATCCTCTTGAAGTTCGAGAAAATATTGGAAATACCGATCAGTCCAAATCTGGAAGAGGATTTTGTGGCATGGCATAAAACAAGAACCTATATTTTCTCAGTCCGATCTGCTTATTATACTGAGTGGGAGCACCAATTTCGTATTAAAATTGGGCGATCAGATGGCCAAGGATCATCCATGAACAACCCTGTATGGGATATTCTTTGGCAGCTACGGGTCCCTGCAAAAATAAAAATATTTGGGTGGAGAGCATTGCATGGCTTGATCCCAGTGCGGGGGTTTTGGCGAATAGGCATATCAAAGTATCTTGCTCAATGCCCAATTTGTTGGCAAGGATCGGAAGATATCGGACATTTGATGTTCACTTGCGGAAGAGCGAAAGAAGTATGGAAATCTTTGGGACTTGAAGAAGTAATAAACAATGCGATTAATCCGGATAGATCGGGTTCGATGGTGTTGGAAGAAATATTAAGGAGTCCTATCAAAAAATCGCCTGTTCTTGGCCAGCTCGGTTTGCAAGAAATTGTGTTGGTAGCTTCTTGGTACATTTGGTGGCGAGAGGAGAGAAGCAGTGAAGGGAGAGAGGGTGGCGCCACCATTGAGATCAGCTTTCTCAATACAAGCACTAGCCCTGAATTATGGTTTGGCGGCAAAAAGAGCAACCCCAAAACAGGTACAATGGATTAAACCCTCGTGGAATAATTATAAAGCTAATATTGATGCATCATATTTCCCAAATGGAAGGGGGGCTGTGGCAGTGGTTATACGTAATGATCGTGGCGAGGTAATAGCGGGTGGTGCTTGGCCAAAACAAAATTTGTTGGATGCTATGACTGCTGAGGCGGAAGCCCTTAGACATGGCCTCCATCTCATTGAGAGTATTGGATGTGCTCCAGTTACTATTGAAACGGATTGCTTGGAGTTAGTGCAGGCTTGTAATGGTGCGGAACTATGGAGCCCATGTACACCTATCATTGCTGATTGTTGTGAAATTGCTCAACGCACGGGTCTGATCACTTTTCAACATTGTCAAAGAGAAGCAAATAAGGTCGCTCATAATCTGGCTAGGTCCTGTTTTCAGGCGGATATTATGATTACTTGGGATGATGACCCTCCTAGGCAGGTTGCTTTAGATGCTTTAGATGATCTAGCTGTTTTGAACAATGTTGTAATTGAATCTTGATGTTTAGCGGCAAGTTCCAGACGCACTCTTTTCCTTACCAGGGTACCGAAGGGGACTGGAAGGTTTTTAATGAGGCGGCTTGCTGGCTTTAATATATATGTGATTTTCAAAAAAAAAAAAGTGTGAACAAAACATGTCGGTATTGTCATAAAACAAGCATGGAACATCAGAAATTATAGATACGTTGGAGACGTATCAGCATCCCCAAGCTTAGTTCCTACTCGTCCTCGAGTAGGTAAACGATAAAAGATAATTTCTAAAGTGACATGCTACCAACATAATCTTAATCATACTATTGTAAATCATATGAGATGAATGCAG
>NC_061508.1:8033246-8077915 GCF_022539505.1 Lolium rigidum | reverse complement strand
GGCAAAGAGGGTCGAGGTGGTAAGGAACTTGACACTATATGGGTGGTCAAAATAGGTACCAACGAGGCAAGGGTGGAATTCTAACTGCGAATAAGTGACACTGTCACTCACATTAATAGTAAAAGAAGCCGAATATGAAATTTTATAAACATTTAAGAGATGCAAGATGACAATAGGATTCAAGGGTATGCATGAAGAGGTGGCTTTCCTTGGCTGGTAAAGTGTCCATGTTCTTCCTCTTCCTGAGCTTCAAATATCCCCTCTCCCTCCTTAGCGTTCGCGTGTAACACTAGAAAATAAAAAGAAGGACAACATTCACACATTCATTCATAAAAAGTAAACAAGCATCACATGAGTACTAATTACTCATTCATAGACACCAAAAAATTTAGGCTAGAATTAACAGCTTCTAGGGCAAGTTTAACATTTTATTACAAAAGGAAATATTTGTTTGGTAACAAGAAAGGGTTTACTACTCCTTTTATTTTCCCAAAATGTTATATATAACTTCCAGTCACAAACTAAATATGTATTGGTAGATTATTTCATTTACAAACCATGAGAAGTCGACTTGTGCCAAAATTCATTACAGATTATTTTTAAACATTTTTATAAACGCAGAAAACCAATTAACTTGATTATTTTGCTTACATATCTTCATGTTTTTTAGCAAACAAGACCTATGCCATTAGATAGCTATTCAAACAGACGTTAACAAAAAAAAATTTCATAAATTTTCGAGTTTTGTATTTTTAATAATTCATTTACTGATTAGAGGGTTCATTTCAGTATTTAAATTCCCAGAAATTCTCGGATTTATAAATAAATCCGAGATCTGGAAATGTTGTTTCTAACAGTTGTTTGAGCACAATGAGAGTGGTTTAACTCAGAATGTTAAATTGAGCTCCTCTAATAATTTCTTAATTATAGCTTTTGACTAAACTTAATTTTTGACTCACATGCAAGCTTAGGCCTAAATTACTAAAACTAGTGCCAAAAGATGGGCATTTGCAACTAGTTTACCACAAAAGTTGATTTGTGTTCAAACTCCTATTTGAACTCTTAGATTTGAAATGACAGTACCACAACATGTTCTTACCAAATTAATTTCAGAGATAATTTAAGTACAAGTTTTGGTCAAAAACTTGTCTCAGGTGGTTATAATTTTGTGCAGGCACATAATTTTTTTATTTTAACTCAAATGGATGCCCAATGATGTTTTGTCGATTTAAACCTAGGACGGAATTTGAAGATGATTGAAATGACTAAAATCAAACTAAAACGGACTGGCCCGAGCAACTGTGGCCTAACGCGCTGGGCCAAGTGGGAGCCCTGTTTTCAAATGGAGAAAATGGCACACGCCACATCTACGTGCTGCCGACCGCGAAGCGGTATTGTGCCGTTGGATCAATGATCAAGGGCCAGGAGGCATCGTCAAGCTCCCGACCGGTCAACATGGACATCTTCGATACCCTAAAAAATTCGGGGGCTCATGTGCTCACTTCGGTGCAACGAATTTGATGATGCTTGGATGGTTCAACACGGAGGATAAAGTGCTTTAGAACGGTGGCCTTGGTAAGCAAAACATTAGTGGTCTTAACACCGTTCATCGACGACATGCTCATCTGCTATTTAGGACCGTGTCGCCGTCAGGTCGACCTAGGGCACGAGACAAGGCACGTGAGAACGAGAAGTGTGAGGCGCATCTGAAAGAACATCTCTTGGTTTATGTTTTGAATGTTTGATGACAATATATGTGATACACTAATGTTTGATGAGATGGTGCAGAGAATATATATATGTATATGTATATGGTTGTTTTTGTGTGAAAAAACAAGTCAAAAGGAAGCAGGGTTATATTCTCCAGGCCGGATATTCCAGGCCGGATATTCCGCGGGGGGGGGGCGTAATCCGGCCCTCACTTACACCGGATAATCCGGCCCTCGAAATGTCCCAACGGCTGGATTTTGGAAGGGGGTATTTATACCCCCTTCTTCCTCCTCCCCAAGCTGCTCAATCATTGCACAAGTTCATCACCATTAGAGCCAACTCAAGAAACACAAGAATCACAAGATCTCCTCCTCCACCCAACCAAAGCTCTTGTTCTTTGGAGATTCGAAGGAGCAGACCCCGATCTACATCTTCACCGAAGCGATTTGCATTTCCGCCTCATATGCTTGAGGGCCCGTTTGCTAGTGTTCCCCTTTTGAGAAATCCTAGTGTTGTTTGTAGTTGATATTGTTCTTGTTGTTGTTGTTACAGATTTGGGAGCCTCCAATTTGGTTGTGGATGTGTACCCCAAGAACCTTGTAAAGGCCCGGTTTCCGCCTCGAGAAAATCCCTTAGTGGAAGTGGGCTAGGCCTTCGTGGCGGTGCTCACAGGAGACCTGAGTGAAGCCTTCGTGGCATTGGTCTGGCTTTCGTAGTGACCACACTCCTCCGAACGTAGACGTACCTTCTTGCAAAGGAAGGGAACTACGGGAATCAACTCCGTGTCTTCGCGTGCTCCACTCTCGGTTACCTCTATCCTATTATCTCCCCTATATATTGCGTAGCTATATCTTGCTTAGTCGTTGATCTTGTCATATAGGTAAATTCATATAGTTGTATATCTAGAGAATTTATCTTTGTGTCAAGCCTAAATTGAAAAAGAACTAAAAATTGGTTTAGCACCTATTCACCCCCCCCCCCCTCTAGGTGTGGCATACGATCCTTTCAGCATCCACAGAGCCAAGGAGGAGAGGAAGGAGTGGACAGATACGTTGTCAACCTTCTCCTCTTCGTCCTCGGTGTTGATGAACGAAACAGAGGCAGAGAAGCAGAGGAGCATAGTTGGAATACTATAACGAGTAACTTTGAGAAATCAATATGCCACAAGTATCTTTGCTAGCCTGCACACTCTGATTGAACCAACAAAGCTTTATCATTTTCTCGTTACTAAAGAGTTGCGATTCTTCAAAAACTAGGAAGAGATTAAGTGTTAGAGAGCCACTATTTTTGATTGGGTGCTAACGAGCTACTTTTAACTCCAAAATTGATAAATATTAAAACACTCCAAACTTGATACAAATATATTGAGCTAAAACTTTTAACTCTCATTAAGAGGGGCTCTAAAGATTTTGCTTTGCGAACCTAGTTGAATTTTTTTAACTTGTTGTGCGTTTAAAGTTTATTCGATAGCAAGTCTATGTGGTTAGGAAGCGAGGATTAGGGCAACCATTTTAAAAAAAATTTATGATCAAATTTAAAGTTGCAGGATTTGTGAACAATAAGATGAGATACCAATTTCAACTTGTGAGTTCTTTTATTTAAAGCTCTGACTCTCGCTATCATTCTTTATTACTTCGTCACTTGAGGGCAAGCAACAACTAAGTTTGGGGGAGTTGATAGCTCCTATTTTGATAACCTTTTATAAGGGGTTTTCTACTCATTCTTGTTTGGTTTTGATGGTTTTATGGGTTCAACTAGGCTAATATTATTAAAACGGAGAAACCTTGTTTTGTATTGTGAATTTGAGGGGCCCAACACTTTTGGAAGGAGTGGAACCCATTTATGAGCTAACTAGAGGATATTTGGCAACTTCGTAATTCAAATATAAACCAAAATATACTTCAGAAGTTTTGGCGAGCACTGGTATGACGGCAAACCGCCTGTATGGCCTGGCCGTACCAAATGCCACCGCCTTTATCTCTTCAACATGAACAACTTTTGTTAAGGAGACAATGGGAGAAGAGAAGACAGAAAATAAAAAACACAACCGCCGCACATCCGAGAAGAGAGGAAAAGAGATCTGAAGGGGAATATCATCACTCCTAATCCTCCATTCACCATTGTTTCCCCTTGCATAAGAGAGAGACATAGATAGAGAGAGAGAGAGATTTACACTTCTAAGATTAGGGTTTGGAGAACAATATTCATACATTTGCTTGTATTTGGTTTGATCTACAACTTTATTACGGAGATCTAAGATAATATTGAGATGAACTCTATTTAAATTATGATTATCTCTCTATGTGTGTTCCCCTCTAATGTGAGAGTAATTCCCCATAGGCGTGGTAAATGTAGAGGATTGGTGAGATGTGTTGTGCCTTCATCCATTTGTGGCTATGATAATTGTTAGTAGTGCTTTGATGGTTATTCATAATGTTTGTTGTCTAATTTAAAGGCCTGAATAACATGATCCAGAGAAATCCACATGCATGATCTTGTTTACTAGAACTTTCATGACCTCCGAGTGACATGGTAGATCTCACAGTAGATCTAGTATAACTTGGAGATAATAAGGAACCATAAAGCTTATTGCATTGATTTGGTCTCTAGACCTTTATTATTGCACTGACCATGGCTGGTGGTAACAGGTCACATGACTAATGAAGTCGAAAAGTCTTAACTATTTTTCGTATTCATATAATAATATTATAATGTCGCAGTACACTTATCCCTTTCATTTCATCTCACACATTCACTATTACCATGAACTCTCCCCGTATAGTTTCTCATATGAAGGAATTTCAAACAACTCTCGTAATCATTTAATATTTATGTTATTTACCTTCGTACTTTATTTTAGTAGATTATATTCAACCACACTCATCACTCATCCTTTTTCCCCTTTCATTACTTGCAGTCAATTCACTCTAGACTTGTGACACCTTGGATTAGGCAGAAAACATATACAACACTTATCTTTTGGCTCTTTGTTGAGATCGATATAAAACCGGAATTAATACTTTCACTGAAACGTGTTTAAACTATTATGTGCTCTTGCGGGTCATTAGTGATCATTGGGTGCAGGTAATCACTATGTTTTCAAAATGGAGGCTTAACCCAGCCTCTACATCGATGCATGAAGGTTGTATTCAAGTATCAAGTCACTTTGACTTTCACTCTGTACATGTGCAATGCGAGCTGCTTATTAAAATCGATGTGAGCACTCCGTTAAATATCTTATAGCGTTCAATTAATGTATCTGCTCAAGAGCGTGAATTGATCTGCGACGAGTATATTTTCCGGCACATGATCCAGCAATAATGGCACCTGCTCGAGCTCGAGCTCGACCAGCAGTACATTGCTCTTCAGTCTTGATGCAGTCTGTCACACAGACAGCTCCGAATCACTATAATTGATGTTGATTGCTGCCACCATGTGATCAGCATCAACTTAGTACCAGTTCACCATAACACCATCAATTCGGCACGACCCACCTCGAGGAACGGATAATGGATAGCCACGTAACGGCGTAAATGGATGGCCACAGGCGCCATTACGATTCGTGCAATCGCAAAGTTTGTTTCTTCAGAGTTTCCCGCTCGCCGGCACCTCCTCCTCGGAGTCGGAGACGACCCTCCTCCAGAACCAGTGCTCGCGCCACACCTTCTCCACCTGCTCGATGGGCACCCCCTTCGTCTCCGGCAGGAGGAGGTACACGAACGCCGTCATGGCGGCCAGCCACGCCGCGAAGAAGAAGAATATGCCGGCCCTCATGTGGCACAGCATGGCCAGGAACGCCTGCGCCACGAACACGGTGAACACGAAGCTCGTCGCCACCGTCACGCCCTGCCCCGCCGACCGCACCTCCAACGGGAAAATCTCGCTGGGCACCAGCCACCCCAAGGGCCCCCACGACCACCCGAACCCGGCCACGTACACGGCGATCAGGAAGATGAGCGCCCCGGCCCACGCCTTGCTGACGCCGCCGTCGTCGCCCAGTTTGGCGGCCAGGATGCCGCCGATCAGCACCTGCGACGCGAGCATCTGGGTGCCGCCGGCGAGGAAGAGCGTCCGGCGGCCGAACCGGTCGACCAGGAACATGGAGAGCAGCGTGGCGGCCGCGCCGACCACGCCCGTGACCACGGAGGATAGCAGGGACGCGCTCTCGCCCATGCCGATCGTGCGCAGCAGCACCGGCGCGTAGAAGGCGATCGCGTTGATCCCGGTCACCTGCTGGAAGAAGGGTATCGCCACGGCCATCACCAGCTGCGGCCGGTACCGCCGCTGAGTGACGAGCATCTGCAGGCCTCCGCCCGCCTCTGACGCGCTGTCAGAGGCGGCAACGATGTCATCCAGCTCGCGGTCGACGTCATCAGTGCCGCGAATCTTCCGGAGCAGCAGCGCCACCTCCTGGCGGTCTTTGCCTTGCTGGACGAGGCTGTTGGGCGTCTCCGGGAGGAACAGCGCGCCGACGAACAGGAGCCCTGCCGGCACGGCGGCGAGCGCCAGCGAGACGCGCCACCCCCAGCCTCCCTTGATCTTCTCCGTGCCGAAGTTGATCACGTTGGCTGCAAGCGCACCGATCCCGACGCTGAACTGGAAGCCGTTGCTGAACGCGCCGCGGTGGCGCGACGGCGCCATCTCCGAGAGGTACAGCGGGACGGCCGTGTTCGCGAAGCCGAGGCCGACGCCGAGGAGCACCCGGCCGAGGATGACCATGTAGATGTTCACGGCCGCGCCGCCGACGGCCGCCCCGGCAAGGAAGGCGGCGCCGCCGAGGAGCATGGACGGGCGGCGGCCGCGGCGCGAGGTGACGCGGGAGGCGAGGAAGGTCGTGAGCAGGCCGGCGACGTAGAGCGAGGAGGTGAAGGCGGTGAGCAGCTGGCTGTCGAACTTGCAGTAGTTGCTGACATGGGAGTCACCTTTCATCCGACGGTACACCTCCGGGAAGAACCGGCGCAGGAACGGCTCCATGGACGAGACCCCGCCCGCGATCCCGATGTCGTAGCCGAAGATGGCGCCGCCCATGCCCGCGGTGATGCACGACAGCACGACGAAGGCCGTGACCCTCCCGCCGTCCCCATAGCTCCGGTTCTGACTCTCGGAGACGCTGACGCCGCCGACCGCCATGGCTGATGGATCAATTCAGATCACCAGAGCTAGCTGCATGCGTCCGGACACGCACGCAAATTTGTAGAAGAAACTCGGTACTTTGCAGCAGTGCACATTTGGATCGTGGCAAATCTTGTGGTGCTGCACAAGTGACGACTGACTGTCATGGTTGACTGGTCCGTGTGTTGACTAGATGGAGATTATCGCGATGCTAGTGATTTCGTTTGCTTGTTGCAGTTTGGTCTACAATTCAACGGAGCCGCTGTCAGTGACCAGCACAAGTAGCTATCAATGGCGATTTCTTCTTGGGGCGATGGAATACTCAAGGCACGTCGACGGCGACGTTGCCGTCCTTCTACACTAGTATCTACTACTCTCGGCGGAGATCGATCGTGTTGTCTGGTTTGAGATGCGATGCTGATCGCCTAATTTGCTTCTTGTGAGAATTTTCCAAAATTTATTGTAACGAAGTCCAAGCAACAGCAGAAAATGTGCTGTTGGTTTTGATTTTGTGCTTTTTGAGCATCTCCATCAATCTTGCAAAAAATTAACCCCCAAAACTTATTTTCAGGAGGAGAGACAAGGATTTGAGAGATTTTCATTGCCTCTTCCTAGGAGAAGGAGAAAATCCACTCCTAAAAAACCATGTCATGTGGGCCCCATAGCCCAGATCCCATACATCTACCTATCCATCTTCCTTGCTGGATGAATAGTGAGACATAATCGTGCTGCCCATGTGCTAATCTCGAAGATGTGGCTGGTTGCGGTGCTGGATCAGATTAGATCGCGAAGAGGACTTCACCAACCATTATTTACCAAACTTTTTCGCTCCTGTTTTTCAAGGGTATGACGATCTTCTTATCTCATAACTTGCATCTATTCGATTTTGGTTTTTGCCTCCGGTTTTGACACAATTTTTATTTTCTATTGTGTGTTCCCTTTCAATATCTACACACGATTTGTTGTAGGGAAATCGTGAGTGAAGGTGTACCACATGTTCTTTTGCTAAGGAAAGCTGTGCGAACATATAATTGTTGCAACCATGTGGAATTCACAACCAGAAAAGACCAACATATCTAAGTTCACACATATATCACCATTCAACTCAAATTGACAAGCAAAGTAGCCAAGTATCTTGAATTACTAAAAATGATTTTCTTTTTGTTTGTCATATTGACAGCATTTGGCAAATATAAGCACAAAGATATATCACATCAGTTCACATGACAAAAAAATATTAATATAGACGAACAGTTGGCATCTAACATATTAACCCGTGCATATCACGAACAGTTACTCACGATCAACGGGAGACTATGGAAATTGGGTGCAACCGTCTGCTGACGGTTACTCAGGACTTCTTTTTCCAGGCTACTGGGTGGCGACACACTAGTAGGATACAAAATGGATAATTCTGTGTTTTTATTCATTTTCCGATGGTTGATACTTGTCTCAACCATCTCTGATCCGTGATGTAAACCTCTGAATATTTTTTGAACAATTCAAATAAATGATAAGCCGTGTGCATCACATTGATGCAGAGGCTGGGCAATGCCCCATTTCGAAAAAAAAATATCACGAACAGTTGGCATCTAACATATTAACCCGTGCATATCACTGAAAGGTTATAACTAGGCGAACAACATTATTTTTAATGATGATGTCGAAGGTTATAATAACGTATAGAAAACTCATACTGAATAGAAAGTTCATACTTTGTGAATATATGTCCAAAACAACATCTGCTTGTGTTATAGACATATATAGTACGTAAGAACAGTAAGTGAAAAGAACTAAGTGGTCATCAATGGCAACCACATGCTTCCTGCCTATAGCGGTGATAGAGCAAGACAATCAATGCATTCATATATTTTTCTCCTACTGAGAAACGAGTAGTGAAACATTGAAGTATGTGATATGGCTGGTGAAATCAAATTGGAATAAATTCTTTTCTCAAGCACAACATCATTTGTGTCAATCAGAACACGTGCTTCGTGCTATGGTTTTGGAGCCTCTAGACCATCGACCTGTGTTTTGTTGTCTCGAGAGCATCATCGACGTCGTCTTCACAATGCAGCACCTCGACACAAGCTAAGACGGTGATCTAAGAACCATAATAATGAACATCTGAATATGTATCAATTCGCAAAAGTTGTATGGTAAAATCATAAGATGGTACTATACCTATCAGTATACTGATAACCATACTAATGGTCACCTGAATGAAACTGAATCTCCAGCAAAATGTTAAAACACTGCCGAATTCAAAACAGGAATAAACTCCTCTCTGAACAGCAACATTATTTGTGTCGGTCAGAACTAAGAACACATGCTCGATGCTATGGTTTTGGAACATGTAAACCATCAACTTGTGCTTGATCATCCAGAGAGCAGCCTCGCTGTCGTCTTCACAACACGACACCTCAACACCAGTCAAGAAGGTGGTGTGGAAATAATATGCGTTCAGGACTTGTTGGGGCTGGCCTCGGCGACACACGCCGAACCAGCCCCTCCGGCGACAAACGCCGCTGCCCTCTCTCTCTCGCACAGACGGAGGTAGAAGAAGAAGTGGACAACACAATGGAGACAACACCGAAATTTTCCCGGTCGGCGCACGAACGCCGCCGTGGGCGCACCAACGCCCTAGTCTTTTTTCTTTTCTTCTCGTCACACCCACGGCCATGTACTCTAGCCCCTTATATAGGCAGGACCTGTGCATAAGCCACTAACACCACCTACACTCACGCACACAGGCTGATCCTGCCACTAACTCACGACCTACATGCACGCACACCACACCAGCCATCCACACATGACCCGGCCAAACACATCGGCCTGCATGGGCTAGCTAACAAACTCCACTAAGCTAGCTAACAACTTGGTCATGGACCTGTGCCGCTCACGAGCACGCACACATGGGCGCACCTGACGTGGTTTACTCCAACATACTCCCCCTAAACCACGACTATGCGGTGCATCCTGACGTATTGGACACCAGCTCCTCGTCGGCTGTCGCGGGGAACGGCCCTTCTTCTTCTTCTCCAGCGACCCACGCCATCTTCTTCCTCGGTTACACACGCCGAGCTTCTTCGCCGACTCTGCCACCGAGCTCCTCAGCGACACACGCCGAGCTCCTCCATGACGCCACGCCCTGCACGCCCCGGCTCGCGCACACGATCACGCACTGACGTGATCGACGCGGCCGTCCTGCGCTCCGCTGGACGCGTTCTCCTCCGGTGATCCGCAGGCCCTCGGCTCACGCACATGCTGCGCCCTGACGCAAGCAACGTGGCCGCTCGAGCTGCCTCACCCGCCGCACGAACGGCTTCTCCTCCACGCCGCGCCACCGCAGCCTCTGCGCCACCACGCAGGTCCGCCGCGGCCGCCGCGCTCCCGCACGCACGGCATGGCCATGCTCCATGGCCGTTGTGCTGCGCCGCTGCGGCCTCAGCCGCAGCACAGCACCTCCATGCCGCCACGCAGCCGCGGCCACCACGCAGCGCCTCCGGGGCGTCCACGCTGGCCGCACGTACGGCGTCACAGCGCGCCGCCTCCATGTCCACCGCGCTCGTCGCGGACTCACCGCGAGCCACGGCCTCGAACCACGAGGCTCTGATACCACATGTTGGGGCTGGCCTCGGCGACACACGCCGAACCAGCCCCTCCGGCGACAAACGCCGCTGCCCTCTCTCTCTCGCACAGACGGAGGTAGAAGAAGAAGTGGACAACACAATGGAGACAACACCGAAATTTTCCCGGTCGGCGCACGAACGCCGCCGTGGGCGCACCAACGCCCTAGTCTTTTTTCTTTTCTTCTCGTCACACCCACGGCCATGTACTCTAGCCCCTTATATAGGCAGGACCTGTGCATAAGCCACTAACACCACCTACACTCACGCACACAGGCTGATCCTGCCACTAACTCACGACCTACATGCACGCACACCACACCAGCCATCCACACATGACCCGGCCAAACACATCGGCCTGCATGGGCTAGCTAACAAACTCCACTAAGCTAGCTAACAACTTGGTCATGGACCTGTGCCGCTCACGAGCACGCACACATGGGCGCACCTGACGTGGTTTACTCCAACAGGACTTCGAGATACCTATAAAAAAAATTAAAAAATATTGAAAAATATTCAAACTATCAAACGGCCGTTAAGCTCTACGCCGATGGCTTTTTCTACGCCGACGGCAAACTCGCCTAAGCTGGCGCCGTGTTATGCCGACGGGTCTACGTCGATGGCTGCCATCGGCGTAAGCTACGCCGACAGTAAAAGTGGCCTATGCCGACGGATTTTGGCCATCGGCATAGGTACAATTTTCCTGTAGTATGTGCTTGTGTTAGAGAGAGTATACGTAAAAACATTACATGAAAAGAAGTAAGTGGTCATCATCCATATGCTTCCTGCCCATGTCGATGACTGAGCAAAACAATCAATTAATGCATTCATGTACTTTTTTCCTACTTTCAGAAACGAGTAATGAAACAATGTAGCATGTGCAATCAACAGCCAAAACACATGTTATAAAAGACGGTGTAGAGCAAACTTGTGCGTAGTGCAAGAGAGAAATCAAGTTATGAGAAGAGGGAGAAGAGTTTGCTGCCATGGATGAAAAGTGGAAATACAAAATGGTAGCAAATCGTGGGCTTGAGAGGGGTCGGGAAGTTAGTGATCGCATGGCAGGGATGTGAATCTATGTACCAACTTATAAGTGTTGTTCTATTATAGTTGTTAGCTATTGCTCAACAATGTTATAGGTTGTACTGGACAAGGTGCCTGGCCGGACTTAGTGATGAAACGACTGTTGCATGTCGGCAACGAATGATGGAGGTGGCGAGGGCAGGTTTCACTCCAGGAGGCGGCATTAACAAGCTGGCCAGATTGAACATGGGTGGAGAGTAGGGAGGCGCTGAGGCAGCGTCCCCCAGCAGCGGTGTGCCCGCAAGAGAGCAATGAACACATGTGTGAAACACAACGGCAATAAACTCCTCTCTTAAGCGATCATATAGCATCGCTATAGCAGATTCATAACACTTCCGATATAATGCTATACACTTTTAACATTAAATATAAACTCATGCAAATAGCTCGCTCAATCCCGCTAAATTAAAGTGAAAAGAAAAACAATGCTATTTCTCTCGTCAGATCCAAAAATTTGGAGACTTCAATTTGAAAGCAGATGAATCTAGCTATGCACTTATGCGCTCTTTTTATTGCTACAATCATCAAGATTTTTCAGTATACATTTGTATATTCTTTCGTTAATATGGATAAATGATGCCTAAGTTTTCGAAAAAAAATGACTTAGCTTTGCAATGACATAACTATACTCAAACATAGCTAAACTTTGCGTCTGGAAAATACCACCGTAATAAGATAGCCAAACTTTGATCAGAACACATGCGACTGCGGCGGCTACTACTTCCTCAGCTGCTGGAAGGAGGACTGGGCGAAGAATTCTAGCAATCACCAACGCTGCGACAGCTGATCCTGAGGAGGACGAGATGGAGACAGATGATGCTGGAAACTGAAGTTATCTCTCACTCCCACTCGACACTAGTCATTCCAGGAAAACTGGTCCTTTTGATCATGGAAGATGGTTGGAAAAAAGCTTTTGGTGATACCTGATGTCCCTCGAGAGGTCCTTTCGCTTTTTTTATGCATGATCAGATAGTTCTCTTGTTTTTCGGTCGATCTGATCGACTGGCTTGTAATATATAACTCTATAAACGCTAGCATTAGGCGGCGCTCCCCCCCCCCCCTCTCTGTCATGATACTACTTGGTGTTTTTTCGTTATCTCACGGTAATGAAAATCGGTCCCCTGAGGGGTGGATCTCTTGGAAAAAAAAAGATAGCCAAACTTTGATCAGAACACGTGCGTGATGTTATGATTTTGCAGCCTGTAAACCATCGATCGGTGCTTGGTCATGCGTAGAGCATCCTCACCATCGTCTTCACAACGTGACACCTCAACGCCGGTCAAGACGGTGATCTCTGGGTCCGTCTTCTTCCGCTTCGCATGCTCGAAGCACCTGGCCACACAGAACCTGCCAGCGCCAAGGTTGACCAGGTGCTCCGCGAACGGCGGCCAGCCGTTGCACCCCTGGGGCAGGCCGAGGTCGATATCCCAGCTATGCCGCAACGCAGATGAAGGCCGATCTGAGTCTTCCATGTCGGCGCTGGTGGCGTTGGAGAGGTCTAGAGCACAGAGAGAACCGTGTGGGGGCTCGAGGCCGAGAGGCCGAACCAGAGGCCGAGCTCAGGGACGAGCTCGGCCCTGCCGGCGAACGGCAGCAACCACTTACCGGCATGCTGATGGCGTGTATTTCACACGTTCGTTGGGCAACCCCAAGAGGAAGGTATGATGCGCACAGCAGCAAGTTTTCCCTCAGAAAGAAACCAAGGTTTATCGAACCAGGAGGAGCCAAGAAGCACGTTGAAGGTTGATGGCGGCGGGATGTAGTGCGGCGCAACACCGGAGATTCCGGCGCCAACGTGGAACCCGCACAACACAACCAAGCTACTTTGCCCCAACGAAACAGGTGAGGTTGTCAATCTCATCGGCTTGCCGTAACAAAGGATTAACCGTATTGTGTGGAAGATGATTGTTTGCAGAGAAAACGAGTAGAAACAAGTATTGCAGCAGATTGTATTTCAAGTAAAGAGAATTGGACCGGGGTCCACAGTTCACTAGAGGTGTCTCTCCCATAAGACGAACAGCATGTTGGGTGAACAAATTACAGTTGGGCAATTGACAAATAAAGAGAGCATGACAATGCACATACATATCATGATGAGTATAGTGAGATTTAATTGGGCATTACGACAAAGTACATAGACCGCCATCCAACCGCATCTATGCCTAAAAAGTCCACCTTCGAAGTTATCATCCGAACCCCTCCGATATTAAGTTGCAAGCAACAGACAATTGCATTAAGTATGGTGCGTAATGTAATCAACAACTACATCCTTAGACATAGCATCAATGTTTTATCCCTAGTGGCAACAGCACAACACAACCTTAGAACTTTCGTCACCTGTCCCGTGTGTCAATGCGGGCATGAACCCACTATCGAGCATAAGTACTCCCTCTTGGAGTTAAAAGCATCTACTTGGCCGGAGCATCTACTAATAACGGAGAGCATGCAAGATCATAAACAACACATAAGCATAACTTTGATAATCAACATAACAAGTATTCTCTATTCATCGGATCCCAACAAACGCAACATATAGAATTACATATAGATGATCTTGATCATGATAGGCAGCTCACAAGATCCGACAATGATAGCACAATGGGGAGAAGACAACCATCTAGCTACTGCTATGGACCCATAGTCCAGGGGTAGACTACTCACTCATCACTCCGGAGGCGACCATGGCGGCGTAGAGTCCTCCGGGAGATGATTCCCCTCTCCGGCAGGGTGCCGGAGGCGATCTCCAGGATCCCCCGAGATGGGATCGGCGGCGACGGCGTCTCGCAATGTTTTCCGTATCGTGGCTCTCGGTATCGGGGGTTTCGTCACGGAGGCTATTTGTAGGCGGAAGGGCAAGTCAAGAGGCGGCACAGGGGCCCAAACCACGGGCCGGCGCGGCCAAGGGTGGGGCCGCGCCGCCTAGGGTTTGGCCACCCCGTGGCCCCTCTTCGTCTCGTCTTCGGTCTTCCGGAAGCTTCGTGAGAAAATAGGCCTCCGGGCTTTTATTTCGTCCAATTCCGAGAATATTTCTTTACTAGGATTTCTGAAACCAAAAACAGCGGAAAACAAGAATCGGCACTTCGGCATCTTGTTAATAGGTTAGTTCCGTAAAATGCACGAATATGACATAAAGTGCGCATAAAACATGTAGATAACATCAATAATGTGGCATGGAACACAAGAAATTATCGATACGTTGGAGACGTATCAGCATCCCCAAGCTTAGTTCTGCTCGTCCCGAGCAGGTAAAACGATAACAAAGATAATTTCGGAGTGACATGCCATCATAAACTTGATCATACTATTTGTAAAGCATATGTAGAGAATGCAGCGATCAAAACAATGTGTATGACATGAGTAAACAAGTGAATCATAAAGCAAAGACTTTTCATGAATAGCATTTCAAGACAAGCATCAATAAGTCTTGCATAAGAGTTAACTCATAAAGCAATAATTCGAAGTAAAGGTATTGAAGCAACACAAAAGAAGATTAAGTTTCAGCGGTTGCTTTCAACTTGTAACATGTATATCTCATGGATATTGTCAACATAGAGTAATATAATAAGTGCAATAAGCAAGTATGTAAGAATCAATGCACAGTTCACACAAGTGTTTGCTTCTTGAGGTGGAGAGAAATAGGTGAACTCGACTCAACATAAAAGTAAAAGAATGGTCCTCATAGAGGAAAAGCATCGATTGCTATATTTGTGCTAGAGCTTTGATTTTGAAAACATGAAACAATTTTGTCAACGGTAGTAATAAAGCATATGCATCATGTAAATTATATCTTATAAGTTGCAAGCCTCATGCATAGTGTACTAATAGTGCTCGCACCTTGTCCTAATTAGCTTGGACTACCTGGATTATCACCGCAATACATATGCTTTAACCAAGTATCACAAAGGGGTACCTCTATGCCGCTTGTACAAAGGTCTAAGGAGAAAGCTCGCATTTGGATTTCTCGCTTTTGATTATTCTCAACTTAGACATCCATACCGGGACAACATAGACAACAGATAATGGACTCCTCTTTTAATGCTTTAAGCATTCAACAACGATTAATTCTTTTCTCATTAGAGATTTGAGGATGTTTGTCCAAAACTGAAACTTCCACCATGGAACATGGCTTTAGTTAGCGGCCCAATGTTCTTCTCTCACAATATGCATGCTCAAACCATTCAACTCAGTGTAGATCGCCCTTACTTCCGACAAGACGAACATGCATAGCAACTCACATGAAATTCAACAATGAGTTGATGGCGTTCCCCAGCAAACATGGTTATCGCACAACAAGCAACTTAATAAGAGATAAAGTGCATAATTACATATTCAATACCACAATAGTTTTTAAGCTATTTGTCCCATGAGCTATATATTGCAAAGGTGAATGATGGAATTTTAAAGGTAGCACTCAAGCAATTTACTTTGGAATGGCGGAAAATACCATGTAGTAGGTAGGTATGGTGGACACAAATGGCATAGTGGTTGGCTCAAGTATTTTGGATGCATGAGAAGTATTCCCTCTCGATACAAGGTTTAGGCTAGCAAGGTTATTTGAGGCAAACACAAGGATGAACTAGTACAGCAAAACTCACATAAAAGACATATTGAAAGCATTATAATACTCTATACCGTCTTCCTTGTTGTTCAAACTCAAAACTAGAAATTATCTAGACCTTAGAGAAACCAAATATGCAAACCAAATTTTAGCATGCTCTATGTATTTCTTCATTAATGGGTGCAAAGCATATGATGCAAGAGCTTAAACATGAGCACAACAATTGCCAAGTATCACATTACCCAAAACATTTATAGCAATTACTACATGTATCATTTTCCAATTCCAACCATATAACAATTTAACGAAGGAGAAACTTCGCCATGAATACTATAAGTAGAAACCAAGGACATATTTGTCCATATGCTACAGCGGAGTGTGTATCTCTCCCATAAAGTGAATGCTAGGATCCATTTTATTCAAACAAAACAAAAACAAAAACAAAACGACGCTCCAAGAAAAAGCACATAAGATGTGGCCGAATAAAAATGTAGTTTCGGGGAGGAACCCGATAATTTGTTGATGAAGAAGGGGATGCCTTGGGCATCCCCAAGCTTAGACGCTTGAGTCTTCTTGATATATGCAGGGGTGAACCACCGGGTGCATCCCCAAGCTTAGAGCTTTCACTCTCCTTGATCATGTTGCATCATACTCCTCTCTTGATCCTTGAAAACTTCCTCCACACCAAACTCGAAACAACTCATTAGAGGGTTAGTGCACAATATAAATTGACATATTCAGAGGTGACACACTCATTCTTAACACTTCTGGACATTGCATAATGCTACTGGACATTAGTGGATCAAAGAAATTCATCCAACATAGCGAAAGAGGCAATGCGAAATAAAAGGCAGAATCTGTCAAAACAGAACAGTTCGTATTGACGAATTTTAAAATGGCACCAGACTTGCTCAAATGAAAATGCTCAAATTGAATGAAAGTTGAGTACATATCTGAGGATCATGCACGTAAATTGGCATAATTTTCCGAGCTTCCTGCAGGGCAGTGGGCTCAGATTCGTGACAGCAAAGAAATCTGGAACTGCGCAGTAATCCAAATCTAGTACTTACTTTTCTATCAACGGCTTAACTTGGCACAACAAAACTCAAAACTAAGATAAGGAGAGGTTGCTACAGTAGTAAACAACTTCCAAGACACAAAATAAAAACAAAGTACTGTAGGTAAAAACATGGGTTGTCTCCCATAAGCGCTTTTCTTTAACGCCTTTCAGCTAGGCGCAGAAAGTGTGTATCAAGTATTATCGAGAGATGAAGCATCAACATCATAATTTGTTCTAATGATAGAATCATAAGGTACCTTCATTCTTTTTCTAGGGAAGTGTTCCATACCTTTCTTGAGAGGAAATTGATATTTTATATTTCCTTCCCTCATATCAATAATAGCACCAACAGTTCGAAGAAAAGGTCTTCCCAATATAATTGGACAAGATGCATTGCATTCAATATCCAAGACAACAAAATCAACGGGAACAAGGTTATTGTTAACGGTAATGCGAACATTATCAACTTTACCCAAAGGTTTCTTTGTAGAATGATCAGCAAGATTAACATCCAAATAACAATTTTTCAGCGGTGGCAAGTCAAGCATATTATAAATTTTCTTCGGCATAACAGAAATACTTGCACCAAGATCACATAAAGCATTACAATCAAAATCTTTAACCTTCATCTTAATGATGGGCTCCCAACCATCTTCTAGCTTTTTAGGAATAGAGGCTTCGCGCTCTAGTTTCTCTTCTCTAGCTTTTATGAGAGCATTTGTAATATGATGCGTGAAAGCCAAATTTATAGCACTAGCATTAGGACTTTTAGCAAGTTTTTGCAAGAACTTTATAACTTCAGAGATGTGGCAATCATCAAAATTCAAACCATTATAATCTAAAGCAATGGGATCATCATCCCCAATGTTGGAAAAAATTTCAGCAGCCTTTATCGCAAGCAGTTTCAGCGAGCTTTAGCAGTTTCAGAGCAGTTTTTCGCGCTTTGCATTAGAAGTGGAAACATTGCTAACACCAATTCTTTTATTAGTATGAGTAGGAGGTGCAGCAACATGTGTAGCATTAGCATTACTAGTGGTGGTAATAGTCCAAACTTTAGCTACATTTTTCTCTTTAGCTAGTTTTTCATTTTCTTCTCTATCCCACCTAGCACGCTAGTTCAGCCATTAATCTTATATTCTCATTAATTCTAACTTGAATGGCATTTGCTGTAGTAACAATTTTATTTTCAATATCCCTATTGGGCATAACTTTCGATTTCAAAAGATCAACATCAGAGGCAAGACTATCAACTCTAGAAACAAGAATATCAATTTTATTGAGCTTTTCCTCAACAGATTTGTTAAAGGCAGTTTGTGTACTAATAAATTCTTTAAGCATGGCTTCAAGTCCAGGGGGTGAATTCCTATTATTGTTGTAAGAATTCCCATAAGAATTAGCATAACCGTTACCATTATTATAAGGATATGGCCTATAGTTATTACTAGAATTGTTCCGATAAGCATTGTTGTTGAAATTATTATTTTTAATGAAGTTTACATCAACATGTTCTTCTTGTGCAACCAATGAAGCTAACGGAACATTATTAGGATCAACATTAGTCCTATCATTCACAAGCATAGACATAATAGCATCAACCTTATCACTCAAGGAAGAGGATTCTTCAACAGAATTTACCTTCTTACCTTGTGGGGCTCTTTCCGTGTGCCATTCAGAGTAATTTATCATCATATCATCAAGAAGTTTTGTAGCCGCCCCAATGTGATGGACATAAAGGTACCTCCAGCAGCTGAATCCAATAAATTCCGCGAAGAAAAATTTAGTCCCGCATAGAAGGTTTGGATGATCATCCAAGTAGTCGATCCATGGGTTGGGCAATTTTTAACCAGAGATTTCATTCTTTCCCAAGCTTGAGCAACATGTTCAGTATCTAATTGTTTAAAATTCATTATGCTACTCCTCAAAGATATAATTTTAGCAGGGGGATAATATCTACCAATAAAAGCATCCTTGCATTTAGTCCATGAATCAATACTATTCTTAGGCAGAGATAGCAACCAATCTTTAGCTCTTCCTCTTAATGAGAAAGGGAACAATTTTAGTTTAATAATATCACCATCTACATCTTTATATTTTTGCATTTCACATAGTTCAACAAAATTATTAAGATGGGCAGCAGCATCATCGAACTAATTCCAGAAAATTGATTGTTCATGACAAGATTCAGCAAAGCAGGTTTAATTTCAAAGAATTCTGCTGTAGTAGCAGGTGGAGCAATAGGTGTGCATAAGAAATCATTATTATTTGTGGTTGTGAAGTCACACAACTTAGTATTTTCAGCGTTGGCCATTTTAGCAATAGTAAATAAAGCAAACTAGATAAAGTAAATGCAAGTAAACTAATTTTTTTGTGTTTTCGATATAGCAAACAAGATAGCAAATAAAGTAGAACTAGCAACTAATTTTTTTGTATTTTGATTTAGTGCAGCAAACAAAGTAGTAAATAAAATAAAGCAAGACAAAAACAAAGTAAAGAGATTGAGAAGTGGAGACTCCCCTTGCAGCGTGTCTTGATCTCCACGCAACGGCGCCGTAAAAAAGAGCTTGATGGCGTGTATTTCACACGTTCGTTGGGCAACCCCAAGAGGAAGGTATGATGCGCACAGCAGCAAGTTTTCCCTCGGAAAGAAACCAAGGTTTATCGAACCAGGAGGAGCCAAGAAGCACGTTGAAGGTTGATGGCGGCGGGATGTAGTGCGGCGCAACACCGGAGATTCCGGCGCCAACGTGGAACCCGCACAACACAACCAAGCTACTTTGCCCCAACGAAACAAGTGAGGTTGTCAATCTCACCGGCTTGTCTGTAACAAAGGATTAACCGTATTGTGTGGAAGATGATTGTTTGCAGAGAAAACAGTAGAAACAAGTATTGCAGCGAGATTGTATTTCAAGTAAAGAGAATTGGACCGGGGTCCACGAGTTCACTAGAGGTGTCTCTCCCATAAGACGAACAGCATGTTGGGTGAACAAATTACAGTTGGGCAATTGACAAATAAAGAGAGCATGACAATGCACATACATATCATGATGAGTATAGTGAGATTTAATTGGGCATTACGACAAAGTACATAGACCGCCATCCAACCGCATCTATGCCTAAAAAGTCCACCTTCGGGTTATCATCCGAACCCCCTCCAGTATTAAGTTGCAAGCAACATGACAATTGCATTAAGTATGGTGCGTAATGTAATCAACAACTACATCCTTAGACATAGCATCAATGTTTTATCCCTAGTGGCAACAACGACAACACAACCTTAGAACTTTCATCACTCGTCCCGGTGTCAATGCGAGCATGAACCCACTATCGAGCATAAGTACTCCCTCTTGGAGTTAAAAGCATCTACTTGGCCGAGAGCATCTACTAATAACGGAGAGCATGCAAGATCATAAACAACACATAAGCATAACTTTGATAATCAACATAACAAGTATTCTCTATTCATCGGATCCCAACAAACGCAACATATAGAATTACATATAGATGATCTTGATCATGATAGGCAGCTCACAAGATCCGACAATGATAGCACAATGGGGAGAAGACAACCATCTAGCTACTGCTATGGACCCATAGTCCAGGGGTAGACTACTCACTCATCACTCCGGAGGCGACCATGGCGGCGTAGAGTCCTCCCAGGAGATGATTCCCCTCTCCGGCAGGGTGCCGGAGGCGATCTCCGGGATCCCCGAGATGGGATCGGCGGCGACGGCGTCTCGCGAATGTTTTCCGTATCGTGGCTCTCGGCATCGGGGGTTTCGTCACGGAGGCTATTTGTAGGCGGAAGGGCAAGTCAAGAGGCGGCACGGGGGCCCAAACCACGGGCCGGCGCGGCCAAAGGCGGGGCCGCGCCGCCCTAGGGTTTGGCCACCCCGTGGCCCCTCTTCGTCTCGTCTTCGGTCTTCTGGAAGCTTCGTGAGAAAATAGGCCTCTCGGGCTTTTATTTCGTCCAATTCCGAGAATATTTCTTTACTAGGATTTCGAAACCAAAAACAGCAGAAAACAAAGAATCGGCACTTCGGCATCTTGTTAATAGGTTAGTTCCAGAAAATGCACGAATATGACATAAAGTGCGCATAAAACATGTAGATAACATCAATAATGTGGCATGGAACACAAGAAATTATCGATACGTTGGAGACGTATCACATGCCTCCACTCCTGCTCCGCTGTGTCGAAGGCATAGGTGCCGAGGGCCTCCGCCCCAGACGACACGCATATGGTGGCGCCGCCGTCGACCACCGCGTAGGCCGGCATCTTATTCCTTGTCCTCCGGTACTCGGGGTCAGCGAGGAACGGCGGCGACTGGAGGGCGCGCCGGTACCACCGCCACCCCATCATGTCGTAGTACGGCCTGACCGGCGGGTGTGAGAGGTCGCCCCTGCGGTACACGAGGGCCTCGAAGCGGCAGGGGTTGTGGTTGGCCCAGGGGTTTGGTGCCAGGTCCATCACGTAGAGGCACGACTCACCCTCCGACGTCACTACATCACGGTATAATATTTGGGGCATTTTAAAGTGCCTCAAATTTGAAACAAAGTGCCCTAATAAGCTATTGAGGTACTTTTTCAACTGCCACCTTTACTTGCGTCTCTATAGGTATTTGGGGCACTACCTAGGGGCACTTCTCAAAGTGCCCCAAAATCCAATTAGGGGCACTTGTCAAAGTGCCCCAAAAGCTAATTAGGGGCACTTTCCAAAGTGCCCCAACACCCAATTTGTGGCAGTTTTAGAAGTGCCCCAAAAACCAATTAGGGGCACTTTGAGCAGTGCCCCAAAACCCAATTTGTGGCACTTCGATAAATGCCCCTAATTCCATCCAATTAGTGGCACTCTAAGAAGTGCCCCAAAATCCATAATAGGCAATTCAAAACAATACCCCAGAATTCAATTATAGGCCATTTTCAAATATGGTTGAACAAACAAATAGAGCTCAAAACAGTACTATATCAAAATGTACTGCACACAACCAATTGCATATTCACGTAATCATCAATACCAAGTTACATGGTTTGTGCAAATTCAATAATAACATGCAATGGACCTCTAAATAATAGCTCCTACAGCTCTTTCTCCAGAGACCTCCGACAGCTCTTTCTCCAGAGACCTCTTCCGCCAGCACTCCCACAGCTGCTTCTCCAGAGACCAGCTGAGATCAAACACACGTGCATCACAAACTACAATCATTATGAGACCTGCTGAGATCAAACACAAGTATATCACAAACTACAATCATGATTTGCTGGTGAATCTAGATTATCTCTCATATCAAGTCAAATTAATCTGCAGGAAACTTGGCATTTTAAGTGGAATGCAGATGTCAACTTCGATCATCTAGTACAATTCCCTGCATTAAGGTAAAATAACCAGTAGATCAACATGGGACATATGGCGGTGACTGGCTAGAAGCGAGAAAATGTAACAGTGAAATGAAGATAAGGTTTGCAGCAAATTTGTAGATGTCATACCCAACAAGGATATCATTATTTTTTATGTCATACCTCGATTACTAGATGATAGAAAACATTATACATATCAAATTCTGTATGATAACTAATTTTTTTCTCACACAAGATAAATGTACTGCTTCCTTTGAGTTGCACAGTACAGGCAAAAGCACAAGCACATGGTCTACATCAATTATACAATAAGCAGCAGCACTAAACAATTACTCATTTTTCTGATGTAAATAGTTCTTATTTTAGTATGTTCAACTTTAAGTCCTTCGCCCATGAGTCCCCACCTCCTGTACCTAGCTCTTATTAAACCTCCATAAAGCTACCAAGAAGTATGTCCCACAAATCCAATTAATTTAGATGACCCAAACCAGGTAAAGCAAATACTGAGCTATAAAAGACACTGGCGTGTACATGCAGAAACTGAGGCTGAAAGAAGCAAACAGACCTGGACATTGTTTTGGTCGTCCTGGTCAAGCTCCCTAGGTTCACCATCAGTTTTCTGCTTATCCTCTAAGTTTTTCAAGCTTTTTCTTCCTTGAGGTCAACTGCAAAGCAAGATGAAGCAAGATGACCTGTGGTCAATTAGGAGATACTTGGCAGCAATGCATTCTTAGGCTATACAGGGAATTCCGGCCACATATTTACTAAGCACTGATTTTTCAAATCCTGAGAAGATTTGTCTACTAAAAGTTTAGCGACCCCAGGTTGAGTGACTAGAGAGGACAAATGTATTGTATGTAGCAACATTGTTCATAAATTTCAGCTACGTGTGTGCAGAGAGTGAAGGGACAACAAGAGATGACATGAGTCGTGGAAATTACTCCTGGGGAAGCACACCAAGGCGCGTAATGAGTGTGGCTAGAGCAGGGATTACAAACATCGGCAGTGCTTGGTTGGGTAGCCTCCAAGCCAAATTTCATCTTGTCGCCCTCCAGAAAGCGCAGACAAATACCAGCACCTATGCACTAGATGAACAATTCCTGTGAATCCCAAACCGCAATCAACAAATAAGTATATCGCTGCAACCTGCTATCCTGAGCACTAGCAGGCACAACAACCCTATGAGAATAATAATGAATGATTTAAAAAAATGAAAGCATTTAAGTGCTTCTCGGGCAATTCAGAAAATGGAGCAGAAAATATTACTACTTGTGATGATTTTATTTAGCATTACACAGGAAAATATTATCCACTTGCGCATGCATCACTACATGGCAAAGGAGCCAAGGAATTGTCGATAAACAGCTCTGCTACCTAATGTACTTCGCCAATATTGAATTGGGGAGCTGCACAAGGAATTGTGAAAAGCTGGGAAAAGTCATTGGTCATGAAGATGAGTACTACTAACAACGTGGAGTTGACTGTCGCGTGAGCATAGAAGCAAACACCTGAACAATCTGCTCCTGAACCAATCAATTGGTCGGAATCTCTCACTGCAGATAGAAGCTCACCTTGAGGTTGACGGAGATGAATGCGAGCTTCAGCCCGGCCCACCACGCCGCCGCCGTCCTCGCCATCCACGACCGCACGGCCGCCTCCTCGTCTTCCGCGTCGTTTTCTTCAACGGGGCCATCGCCGACGCCTGTCCTCGGTGGCGCCAGACGGAGATCGAGGGCCAGACGGAGACCGAGAGCGGCAGGAGTAGGTCAGCGGCGCGGGAACCGCACGGCGACCGAACCAAACCCCACGGCTAGGGTTAGCCGCGGCGTCACGCTGGGGGCAGGACCGGCGAGGCACAAGAAGGGATCCGGTAGAGTGGGCCAAGCCGCATCTTCCTCAGAGTGTGGTGCTCGCGTTTGTGGCCGGAGTTGGCCCGGACGGGGGGCAAGCAGCGGCGGCGGGTCGGGGAACCAAGCGGCGGCGGCGGGTCGGGGAGGTAGTGCGGGAGAGGAGATAGAAGAGAATAAGAGAGAGTTGAGTCGGGTCGGGTCGGGTCGGTTTGACATAGTTATAAACCGGCACGGATCAGCGGTCCGACAAAAACCCGGAATCTGAGTCTCTGGGTTTTTTCCCTTTAGGGCAACAATCGGGAATAGCAAAAGCCAAGGAAAAAAAACCGTTGTAGGAATCGAATCGAACTTGTCGAAAAAACAACAACAAAAAGTCGAACTTGTCAACTGTTCCTGCGTGCAAGAAAACCGATTGGGAAAACAACAACATATATATTTATTATAAAATAAATTATACTCCATATTATATATATACATCTATTAAAGTATATAATATAAAATTTTATGTCTTTTTTTTCAAAAGTAGCTTTAGCTTTAATTAAATATGATGGGAAATTTATATTTGCAAAGTTGATCACCCATACGTTTATGGATAGTGGGAAAAAGCTCTGGCCCTTCACGGTGATTTCGTAGCCGCATGATTGCGATGATATGGAAGGGACTGAGTAAAGAGTGTGAAAGAAAAATGGTTTGGCCCTCCCTGTCGTTTCCCATGGACGGGCAACGCGAACCCTAGCGCAGCCGCCACCATCCCCCTTCCCTCCCCAGCCGCCGTCGGGTTAAGCCCGCACGGTGCCTTGGGCCATATGGGTTTTGGGCTCGGCCAGGCCTGGTGTGCTCCTACCATTACGTTCGGACAATTAACGCTGATGGTGATGGAGTTAGTTCTCTCCCGCGCGGTTCCCTCACTAATTTTCTAACATTGATATCAAAGCCGAAGGTTTGTCGTCGTCGACCGCTGCCCATGGTCCATCGCCGAAGGAAAGATCCTGCACATTGTCGCCTTGTCCTGTTTACTGCGAAAGTCTAATGCACACATGTGTTCGATCCTCTTGCATGCCCCATCAGATCGCATCATCTTCGACGGAATCAACATCTGCTTCGTACTTTTGTCTTCCATGACCAAATCCGCCGCATTATGTCAGTATAGACTATTAAGTGTACTAAACTCTAATGTCATTATGGACTGTTAAATAATACTCCCTCCGTCCTAGTTTTTAAGTCATATTCCCAAAAACTATTTGTCCCATAACCCCCACCTCCTAGGAATAATTTTATTTAATGTGAGAGAGAAAGGGGTTGCATGCATCAATGAGGGAGAGAAAGAGAATGCATGCACCAATGCGGGAGAGAAAGAGGTTGCATGAACCAATAAGAGAGAGAGAAAATGAGACCCAATCAGCTAGTACCTTGGGCCAAGATATTCAAAAATTGTGACTTAGACTAGTCACAATGGGGAGTATCATATAGTAGTATCATGCATATGATACTAGTGTGTGATACTATCTTCACAATGCATAGTATCATGTAGTAGTATCATAAGTTAATTATATTTAGTGATTTGTAGAATCTCAATGTAAAAGTGTGTACAAGATTGGTTTGAGATTAATTTTTCTAGTTCTACGTGCTATGATACAGTATCTACCTATGATACTACTACCATCTCTTTCTTTATTTATTAATGTGACACATCAGCTTTTTGCATGCATGTGATGCATGATACTAGCTATGATACTCCCACTGTGGGTAGTCTTACAAACTAGGACGGGGGAGTACTAAATATGGACTTCAATGTGAGGTCAATATGGATTAATAAATATGAACTGCAATGTCGGTATTGACTGTTAAGTAATGCTAGTATGCAATGTGGGTAAATATGTATGAACTGCAATATTGGTACGGAATGTTGTATTTATTTCTGTTTATAATTACAGGTTGTATATAATTGTCAAGTGAGTAATGACAAATTGTGGCACTTAGAAGTGCCCCAAAAGGTATATATCTATTGGGGCATTAGGAGAAGTGCCCTAATAGGTATACACATATTAGGGCATTTGAGAAGTGCCCTAATAAGTATATAATTAGGGGGACTTTCAAAAAGTGCCACTACTATTAGCCGCACTTTGACAAGTGCCACTAGGAGAAGTGCTCCTAATTCTACGACGTGGTGTAGTGCGTGGTCGTGGAGAGGGTGGCGGTCTCCATCGCCACACGGATGCTGGAGCTGGGCATGGTCACGACGGACTTGGTGCCCGCGTCGTAAACCGCGGTGTGGCCGGAAGCGTCGGCGAAGAGGACTACGTCGTCGGCACTCCCGCTCTCTCCTCCTCCTCCCCCGTCTCCAAGTAACGAAGCGAACATTTGGTATAGGCGGGATCGCTGGAATCTCGCCCTCGCGACGCGGTAACCCAGGCGAAGGCTATCCCGAGGGTGGGGGATTCCTGGAAGTTGATCTCTGTCCTGGGCGGACGGTTGCAGAAGGTGGTCCCTGCTGCCGTCGTTGACGCCATGGTCGGCACTCCTCCTGATCCACGATTCTTCTGGGTCTTCTTCGCGTTCGATTTGGCATCTGATAACGGCGCTGATTTCGTTGCTTCTTGCGCTGCAGCTGCTGATGGGTAGAAGAGGTGCTTGGAGGGGTCAAGGCGGCACAGGGAATAGATGCGGCTGCCGTACTCGCGCACCACCAGATTCAGAAACCGACGGCGACCCATCCTCTCCGGCCAGGAAGAAAGGCGGCGGAGAAGCAGAGACTATTAGGATCTAAAACTAACCCAGTTGTTGGTATTAGCAAAACCCTATATCTTTTTTTTTGGCGGGGGATATTGCTTCTTTGTTGGTCCATCTGCGTTGCGTTACGCTGCCTAGAAAAAAAAAATCTAATTTGTGAATTTCCCAGTCGGGTCGCCTTGGAAGCCTCTCTGTTTTTGAAACCTGCCCTCTACCCTCTCGGGAGGTATCCCCTATCTCTCTCGCTTCAGGCCTTTCACTAGGTAAAAAAAAGGTGCCAATTTTTTTTTTTAAAATGATTTAAAAAGGTTCATATTTTAAAAGTTGTTCACCGGGCAAAAAGGTTCATATTTAAAAAAATGCTCACCGAGTAAAAAGGTTCACATTTTAGAAAAATATCATAGGGTAAAACAGGTTCAAAAATAAAATTTGTTCACTAGGTAAAAAGTTTTGAATTTTTAAATATATTCATGAAACTAGTGGGGGAAAAGATAACAAAAAATTAACAGTAAGTAACAAAGGTATTGGGCCGCTAAAAGGGGTGTGCCGTGCGGGCACCGCACAAGGCACGCCTCCGCAGGTGCTCTATATATTGGGCAGCTACCCACAAAGGTATTTCCCCATTTTTCGGTTCTCAACTTTGTTCATTTTTCTGTATTTTCTGTTGTTTAAAAAATGTCCAAACTCTTTTCAAAATTTGAATGTTATTTTAAAATAAACATTTTTGTCTAAAAATTATTAAATAATATAATTTATATACTTTGGTCTGTGAACTGAAATTTGCAAATGGAAAGTGAAGGTGCAGTGCACAATGAGGTATACCATTTGGCTGACACCTGAAGAGCAGGTGTGACCCATCTACCGCCAAGCATATGTCTCACCTAACTGCTACACGATACATGCAAACCCTCTCGTATATCTCATTTCCAGCACTATGTATTCAATTAAACTCACTACGAATGGCTCATAGAAACGCCACATGGCAGGATCATTGGTGCTCGAGTGCAAGAAATCTCCATCCTCATCCTAAGCTAGCTGCACATATCTTGATCGTATACTTAAGCACTAGTAAGGTGAGGTGCGGCGTGTAGACTATGCCAATGTTCGCAATGCATTGGTAATAATTTTGAGAAGTGTTGACAACTGGAGGTGATCTCAATCATTAAAAAAAATTTAGATAGCGGTACGTACTGATGCGGTGGCGTGCTCTTCTTAGTTAGATTGTTAGACAAAGCTTTGTAGAAGTGTTACAATATCCGAGTTGCCGAAGTATCCCAAAAGTGCTGGTGTCAAAGAACGTTGAAATAACTTAAAAGTGGTAGTCTAGAGCCATGGTTCGGAATTACGTATTTTGTTGCAGTGCCGTTATGTTGCTCCATCTCAATATACGGAGGGTTCCCAGATGGCAAGGCTGGAGATATTACGACTACGTAATGTAAATGTGTGGTGATACCAGATAGTACCTGCTGCTCGATTTCTTCATTTCTTGATCTAAATCAGCTCTGAGCTTAGTTAATGTACTACTCCAGTTTGATGCTGCCAAACTGCTAAGGTGTGTTTATTACCAATCAAAGCCCCTCCTCAACACACACACTGACACACACAGTCGGGTAGAGCCGGAGGGAGTCACCGCCTCGGCCGCGTGCTTGCCACAGCCGGGCAGAGCCTGACGGATTACGGAAGTCCGTCGTTCCTCGTCGGCCGTGCCGGCGTTCGCGTGCGTGACGACGAGTAACATTTGAATGTAGGGGTGCGGGACCGGCCAGGCGCGCTGAGCGGAGACGACCTCCTCAACGTCCAGCCGCGCAAGAACATCTCGCGTGCCGGGTGATCTGCCGTCCATGGCAATGGCATGGTCGACGCCCGACGCCCTCTCCTCCGTCCGCTGGAAGCACCACCAGGTCAGCTTTCACCTGCCCGCCATGTGCTTGCGTTTATTCCCATCCGTTCCACTGCGCCCTAGCTGGAGGAGCCGTACGTGCTGCGTGGTGCATTTCTCTGGTAGTTATGATTTAGGAGAAGTCCACGCGGTTCCGCACACTTTCCGGCATGTGGCATGTTCGAAAGCAAATGGCTTTTGCCCATGCACACAATTCCTAGAATAAGAGGAAGTCTACGATAATATTAGTCTTCATCAGGCAAGATACCCAGTTGAGCCTGCATCTCGGCGCCTCAGACCAGTAGCAGCCGGAATAACTCGTAATTACGTTGATATATTATAGGGACTTCAAATGAATTGAGCTTTGCAATTAGGCAAGTCAAGCAAAATATCATCAAGTCCAGCCCGACGCACCTACACCCATTGATTAGATGCGCAACTTAAGTTAAAGATAGAACCGTCCTGCCAAGTCAAGCAAAAAATATGTCTTCAAGTCTTTAAGCCAGCCTAGTTGATTCAAGCAACTCTGAAGGCATGTGAAACAATGAGGGAGTCACAGCTAACCATGTGCTTTCATATGTCTACATAGGGTGAATGGGTGATCTCAAAACCAATCAGATTGTCACCTTTTTTCGTGTCCACAACTCACTGAGAGTGCTATTGTGTCAGAGAGGGCTGAAAAGCCAGATTAGATGGGTCTCTCAAGTGTTATGCAATGGTGGGAGGAGTGGCAACTGCGCATCCTCGTCCTCAGCAGCATCTTCATGCAGTACGCCCTCTTCTTCTCCTTTTTCATGCGTAGAGCTCCTAGCCTGCGCAGGTTCAGAGTACTGGTGTGGATAGCATACCTAGGTGGTGACGCCGTGGCAATCTACGCCCTCGCCACCCTCTTCAACCGTCGTAATCAGACTTTGGATGGGGAGAACAGCACTCTGGAGGTCCTATGGGCGCCTGTCCTCCTCATCCACCTCGGGGGCCAGCAAATGATAAGTGCCTACAGCCTCGAAGACAATGAGCTATGGAAGCGCCACACCATAACCCTGGTGTCTCAGATCACGGTTGCTCTGTACGTCTTCTGCAAGTGGTGGTCTGGTGAGAAGAGCTTGCTGGCTGCAGCAATCTTGCTCTTCCTACTTGGCATCCTCAAATTCGCCCAGAAGCCATGGGCCCTCAGGAATGCTAGTTTTAACATCATGCAGGCCTCCAACGGTCTGCCACTAGCACCAAGACTTAAGCAAATATGTTGGCTTGAAGAATATGTAGAAGAAGCAAAGAAGTGTGTACAGGGAATAAACGTAGACAGTCAGCATAAGGATGAAAGGTACAAAGGTTATATGTTCACTGACCTGTCTATTCCATACTCTCATCGCATTGCACAGCTAGAATCTTTCCTGAAATTTGAAGATATGGATGCATACGATGTGCTGCAGGGCTGCCTCGCAAATACATTTAATTATATGTACACCAGAATGGGATCAGCTTTTACTTCTCTCGGCATAGTCCAAGTGTTGTTGCTTCCCTTTGTGTCCTTAGCTTCAATGGTGCTCTTTGCCACGAGCCACAAGGATGGTCACAATGAGAAGGACATCACGGTGACATACATCCTATTCGTTTGCACCACCGGGCTGGAGTTCTTATTTCCCTGCATCTGCATCTTAATGTGCACGAGCATACCATGTGTCGAAAGTTTCTTTGACAAGTATGTTGCTGGGTGGCACGACATGGTTTCCCAGTATAACCTCATCTCCTTCTGTGTCCGCAAGAAGAAGCCCACATTCCTGATGAAGCTGGCTACCTTCAACTTTCTAAGGGAGTTCATTAACCAGCATTGGTATATTCAACACGTACCAATAGCTTTCCAGGTCACGGGGTTGGTTCGCCGGCATGTGAAACATGGTTGGGAGAAGTATATATGTGACTCTGCAAGTTACAGAAGATTTAACGATCTCCGGGGCCAGTGGGCTCTAAGGAGGCACCATCAGCTAGGTTGGAGCTTGAAGAGGCCTTTTGATGAGAGCGTCATCATCTGGCACATTGCCACAGATCTCTGCTTCTATCACCAGAACACATCCCCACAGTGTCGACAAGGAGAAGGCACTCAACTCAGTAGGGAGATATCCAACTATATGGTCTACCTGCTTCTCATCCGTCCTGAGATGCTAATGTCTGGCACCCGATCAGAGATCTTCACCTGGGCCAGTGACCAAATTGTGAGAAATAGCAAGGGACCGTTCGACACCGAAGAAATGTTTGCGCATGATATTCTTAACAGGCCGATGCCACCCACTTCAACTGGTATGGTTTCCGCCGTATGTCAGCTCACCAAAGAATTGATGGCTCTGAGTGACGTGGAGAGGTGGACTGTGATCCAAGATGTGTGGGTGGAGATGCTCTGCTATTCCGCCAGCAGATGCAGGGGTTACCTACACGCCAAGAGCCTGGGTGATGGTGGGGAGTTTCTGACCACTATATGGATTCTCTTATCATTCATGGGGATGGAGACCTTGGTGGACAGGCATCAGAGATCAGAGTCTCCACAAGAGGAAGAAGGAGAAGAACAAGGCGGAGAAGAACAAGGCAAAGCTGCCCAAGGCAGAGCCAATCAATCTGCAGATGGCTACAGCCCCGTCTCACAGATGGCACCTGTGGAAATTACTATACTTTCTTAGCTTATGTAGTGTATTTTAACCATGTGTTGCTTTTGTTTGTATGCGTTTTCTTTTTCTTTTTTCCCTGATCTGGGTGTCCTTTTGTGCTCTTTATTCCCTTGTCTATTCAAGGCCTACGATGCTTATCCATCCATGTAATATTAGTTTGAGCCATTGTTGGTTTTGCACTTCTGATTCCTGGTCCTGGAAATAGTTTAAACAGACACATAACTAGACCATCCGTATGTAAACCAGGTAATGTGCCTATGAATGAGCTTTAAACAAATCAATCTAAGTATGGTCTTTGGCCAATTGAAGTAAAAGATGACAATAAGTTTTTTACTCCCTCTGATTCATAATAAGTGTCATGGTTTTACTTCATTTTTAGTTAAATTCAAACTAAAACTACGACACCTATCATGGATTGGAGGGAGTACATGATTTGGCTTTAGGTGATAAGAGCATATGGGTGGTTATCGGAGGCAGTTGTGTGGAAATGCTCTGCTTCTGGGTTGGTAGATGCAACGGGTACCTACAGGCCAAGGGTTTGTGCATCGGGATGGAGTATCTCACCTATGTCCTGCTCCTGCTGTTACACATGGGCACGCCGAACCTTGCCTTCTGGAGAAGACAGAGCTAACCAGCAGAGGAAGAAACGGTTGGGCACCACTCTGTCGACTGCCCAGGCCAGCACACACCAATGGGGAAGACATTGTTTGGAAATTGGTGCTCATACTGAAGCCGATTTCTCACCTGCATATTTCGATCTTAGTTGTTGCTTGCTTGGTCATCCGCCCTGGAATATCTTTCTTGATTATCTACTGTGATGTCTTTGTTTCTTGTTATACAGAGTCCGCATGCCAGGTCTTTTCGTTTCTTCTTGGACTGTAAGCGTAACTTGAACACTGATTATCTATGATTACTTTTAGACTTTTAGTGCTGTCACAGTGTAGCTCCGTCTCGAAACATAGCCATCAATGATGCCAAGGCTGGAGATTGTTTGCTTATCCGTGGTAAGGTTTGTCTTGATCTGTTTGCTTCTTCTTAACAGCGTCTGTTTGTCTAAATAAGATCGGTACAGGAAGAGCCATGCAATATACGTATGATTCTGCTACCCTTGCTGAGAATCGGAAAACCATGGCAACTCAATTTTTTTTTTTCGAAATGGCAACTCAAATGCCCGGGTGCGTGCTAGCCGGATGGCGGGAAGCTTCACGAGCCGGCGATGGCGAGGAGCCGCTCGGAGGTGGCCTCGTCAACGTCCATCGTCAAGGACGTATTTCGGGTGAACTGCTTCCATGGATTAATGGGGACGGATGTATTGCAGTGCAGTTACCCAACCGCAGTGATGTTTCTGTTCAATATTCCTGTTCTCCGTGATGTCGCTCCATCTCAAAACAGACCATCAAGTGCCAGAGGTTGGAGATTCCCAGAAAAGTTTAGCTGACACGCAAGATACATGGCCTGGAAATGGGAGCTCGTGAAGAGTCTTGTAGGCAGCTGATTTTTAGTTCGCCAGGAATCACATTGTTCGTCCGTATGATCAACCCAAACCTGCACACACCAGGATGATTTTTAAGACACTGATTAAAAATTGTTCACTAGGTAATTTTTTTTAATTTTTAAATATATTCCTGAAACTAATAGGGGAAAAGATAACAAAAAATTAACAGTAAGAAACAACAAAAAGGGAAAATAAAATAAAAAGGAAACAAAACAGAAACAATAAACAGAGAAATAAATAGCAAAAACAGGGGGAAAACAAGTCTGCGGTTGCGTGAAGTGGATCGCGGCCCAATCCGGATCACACATGGGCGAGTCGGAATATCGCTAGATAGTGCTCGGGGTCCTATAGGCCGCTGAAAGGGGTGTGACGTGCGGGCACCGCACAAGGCACGCCTCCGCACGTGCTCTATATATTGGGCCGCTACCCACAAAGGTATTTCCCCCATTTTTCGGTTTTCAACATTGTTCTTTTTTCTGTATTTTCTGTTGTTTAAAAAATTCCAAACTCTTTTCAAAATTTGAATGTTATTTTAAAATGAACATTTTTATCTAAACATTACTAAATTAAAATATTTTTAAAATTTAAATTATTTGAAAAAGGTCATTTATAAAAATTGAAAAATTGGAGTTGAAATTTTTCGAAAGTTAAACATTTTTTTAAACCAGTCATTATTAAAAATTCAAAAAATGGAATTGAACATTTCTTGAAAACATATATTTTGGAAAATGAACAATTTTGAAACAATTTTAAAAACCCGCAAAAAACCAGTTTGAAAAGCATCGAAAACAGGAAAGAAATCAGAAAACCTGAAAGAAAACCAAAAAAAAAAACTAGATCGAATAAGTGAACCTTGATATATGGGCTAGCCCTATAACCCGCAAGGGTGTGCAGCACGCGGTGGCGGCCGCACTTTGCGACATAGAGGATTTGCCTCTTCCCTACTAGACGTCGCCGCCCCTCCGGACCACCTCGGCGCTGCATGCCCAAAAGTTTAAGCAGGCCCCTTCCTCGGCCCGCGGAGCCCTTTGCTGGTCACGAATCTGGCCTAGAGTAGCCACAAGAACTGCTGATAGTACATGTACGTGATAACGCGGAAGATGGAGTTTTTGTTTTGATAAGTCTGACTTATGGTGAAAATAATGCCTCATCTGTCCCTCCGGTGAAACTATTTCAAAATCTAACGTCTAGGTCGGTGCTAATTACTATGGAGCTGAAAGTGTGGAGGTTGAGCCAAGAAATTTTGCTAGAAATAGACTCAATGGGTTCGGCGCCAACCTCGCTTTGGCATTTGTTGTGGCGCCTACCATCATGACGCCGACCTACACTATTTTGACTCCATCTCGCTCGCACCTAACTCAGGGGTCAGACTATGAAATAGTTTCGCGGGGGTTAGATGAGGCATTAATTAGTTTCGTCTGGGAGTCTGATTTGTCAAAAAAAAAATGTCAGTATGATCCGTAATTTGCAGGTGGATTAGATGTTTTTAGCAAAAAAAAAAGAGTCTAGGGTGTTTTGAATATCTGCTAGGCCCTTTGTTTTGTCATATATTGAAATGTTCCAGTTTTTTTTTTTTTTTTGCTATCGGAGGTGTATATCAAATGTGTTACATGTCCATTGTTTCGAGCTAACAAAATGCGTGCGTGCATTCATACTCGTAATTGAAATTTTAAATCAATATTGGTCTTTAATCAAATTATACTACCTTCTTTCCTTAAAAAAGAGGTTCATACGTGCTACTCTGAAATTGGTTATTGCTGGGCATACACAATGGCCTGCAAGGCTGCAACACATGAGGAAGAAAGAAGCCAAGAACGTATGGAAATATCGAATAATTCCCCATATTTCCCGTGTCACAAAAAAGGGCAAACGTACGTACGTCTAGCAAAGACGTACTAGGTTACATCACAACAAGTAGCCGAAACCTAAATTAAGCAGCACCACTAAGCAGCTACTCCACCAAAAGTATAGGCGACAAAAGCCTGCCCATACACCTCCGCTAAAACTTGGTAATCAGCAGGTGTGGCGGCGACGGTGGGCATCTTGACGACCTGGCTCCGGCACATGGGGCAGCTCCCTTTCGCCTGCAGCCACCTCTCCACGCACCGGCCGTGGAACCGGTGCCCACACGGGGTCTCCTTCCACGCCGCCGTGTCGTCGTCTTCCTGCAGGCAGATTGAGCAGTCGCGGCTTTCGTCGGACGGAGCCTCCACCGTCTTCAGCACCTCGGCCACAGCCAAGGCCACCTCCGAATCGTCTGGAGCACACATGGCGCCGACTCGTGGGATGATGTCGGCGAGACTGCTGACGCGAAGCTCGTGAAACAGTTCAGTGCTGAAGACGCGTCCGCCGTCCTCGTCTTCTTGATCTTCTTCGTCGTCCTGCTCGGGTGGCAGCTGGTGGTGGTCGGCGCCGTCTTCTTCCACAGGTGAAAGCTGCAGGTAGTCAGCGCCGTCGCCGTCCTCTTCCACAAGAGAAAGCTGCAGGTAGTCATCTCCGTCGCCGTCTTCTTCCACAGGACAAAGCTGCAGGTAGTCATCGCCGTCGCCAATCTCCATGGCAAGCGACGCCATCTGGGCCAGTGCGCGCGCGAGAGAGAGCTTGATCAATTCCTGGCCTCAAGGGGGAAAGGAAAATAGATTGGATGGGAGGGGATGTTTGTGGAACCTCGGGATGAGCGAGCATATGCGTGTGTGCTTCGATGTTTATAGTGGCTTCTGCGTGTTCGTGTCGGAGTAGGATTTACGAGCATGCGATGCGAGTCCGTTTACACTTCGAATTCAACCGGAAGGAAGTGTCGGATTGGGAGCTTTTTTCTCTCTCTTGAGAGTACTCGGATTGGGAGCAGCTTAACGCGGCTTCGATGCATATGCAGATTGGGTAAGATTGGTAAGCCTGTTAGGCCGGATTGGCATACTGGCTTCGTAACTAACCCGCTAATTAGCTATCAGCGTTGGGAACTATTGTAATTATTATCTATTATAAACATTAATTTATTTATGTTTATATTATGAAATAATAGACCTTTTAGGTTGTTACTACTATATCTCCTTATTGGCTAGATCCAAGGAAAGTTATAATTGTGCAATCCTGCTAGTGTTGTGATGGTCGAAACGACATGCCCTGACCTCTGCAACATTGCGCTTTGTGGTGAATTGGAGTAGCGAAAACTCCAAATGCGAGTTGCTGGATTTTGCTTACCAGTAAGTTACAGATAATTTACAAATTTTGAAACTTACTGTAACATCCCTGTTTTAATAAAACCAAATTAGGGTTGATTGTGCATCATTTGCATCATAATTTTCCTAAGAAAATTTGCATCAATGAATTGTTTTGAAAACCCTAATGTTATGCAAATCTCCCTCTCAAACTCAAATGCTCATTATGTTTAAATTGTTCAAACCAAACCTACATGGCACTTCTCTTTTAAGAAGTCCATGTGATATTTGAAAACTTTAGAAAGTTTGAAAATCCAAAACAATTTCAAATAGCAAAAGAAGTTTGAAACAAAATAAAGAAAAACAGTTTTTGTTGAAAAAAAGAGAGAGAACTCTCCTCTCTCTCTCCCCTGGGCCAGCAGCCCAATTTCCCCTCTTTCCCCTCTCCCTGCGCAGCCCAGCACGCGGCCCAGCTCGGCCTAGCCAGAGTCACCTCAGCCCGACAGATCTTTCCAGGGGGTTTTCGGCAAAAATGCCTTCTTCCCCGCGCCTCCAAGCACCTGCCTGGCAGCGCCACGGCCACCCGATGCTCCTCCTCGCCGTCGTGATGCCCGCCGCCGCCCCCTGTGCCTATAAATCCATCGCGCCGCCGCAGACCAACCCTAGCAAGCCCCATTTCCCCTCTCGCGCGCTCCCGAGTGGACACCCTAACCCTAATGGCTTACAGTAGCCGCTCGGCCTCCGGCTATCGCCGCCGTTTCGAGCCCCGGCGAGCTCCGGCGAGGCCCCCTCTGGGTCCACCTCGTCCTCCTCTACTTTCCTGCCAAGGGAATCGTCCTGGGAAGCCCCCAGTCGGCCGCCCCGACTCCGTCTTCCTCGTCACCGGCCACCGGCAACCGGCCCGATGCCGGCGCTGCAGGCCTCCTCCGCCCTCGCCGACCCCTCCTCCACGCTCGCGGTGAGCTGCTCGTCCTCCAGGACCACTCGGCCCTCTCCCTCCCCCTCTGTAGCGTCGCCTCCACGAGCGCCCGTGTGCGCCGCCGTCGTTCGTCGTCGCCGGCCAAGCTCCGGCGGCCATACGAGAGCGGCGCCACCACGAGGCTGCTCAGCGCGGAGCCGCGCACCTAACGCGCCCCTCGGCGCCTCCAGGGGAGCCCCGTAGCTCCTCCTCGCTTGCTCACCGGCGCGCCGGCCACCGTGGTTGACCACCGTGGTGGACTCCGGTGGGGCCCGCCCCTTTTCTCTTATTATTATTATGATGATTTTCTGAAATTAATAAATCCATGACAGGTGGGGCCCCTTGTCAGATATTTATTCATTTCGTAAATGTTTAATAAAAGAATAAAACCCTGACAGTGGGTCCAGTCTGTCAGAATTTTAACATTTTCTAGAATTTTCATAAATGATTTAAAATGAATAAATCTTGTGAAATTCATAACTTATTCATTTTAAATCAGAAAAATATGTATAATATATCAAATTTTTCAAAAAAATGAGATCTACATTTTGGTAGCAAAATCATGCATTGTTAAACAACTTTGAACCCTAGTTGCTTTAGAAGAACTAATTGTACCCCTTCTGAGGCGCCGGAACTATTAACCCTATTCCCGTCGAACCCCAGTTAAATTGATGATCATGTCCTAGGTCTTATTTCACTACCTTTAAGATGTCATGTCATCATCCTTGTATGAGCATTGCATTATGCCATGTGTTGATTGTTATTTTCCCTTTCCGGTATTTGCTTCTTCGCGATCGATAGAGCAACTGCCCGAGACGATGAAGATCGATAACACAGAAGATCAATACTTGTCCATCGACGAACAAGTCAAGCATGGGATCTCCGAAGATCCATATTGGTTTGTCAGAGACAAAGGCAAGCCCTAGCCTGGTTCATATTATGATTTCGAAATGCTTTTACTTCTGGTTCCTACATATTGCATTCGTTTCCAATATGTTTTATCGGCAGATATAGTTATCCTATGTGTGTTGCATTTACCATCCTTGTAGCCTAAATACTACGATCCATCGCTCCCAGCAAGACTAGGTTTGAGCTCGTGTGCATCGCTAGAGCCGTTATATCGAATATACTTAGCCATGCTTAGTTGACGAATTCTGATCCATCCGGTTGATGAATCAGAACTGCGAATGAACCTAGTTTGACAGGATGACGTGGTAAGATCGGTGATGATGTTAATAAACATGTTTAAAGGCTTGGATGGGCCGCCACATGGGGATGTGGTGATTTGACTCGTTCTCGCCGATACTAGGACTCGAGGTTCTCGCCTTCGGAACCAAGACCGAGCGTACAGCCCACACGGGGCCCATGGGAACCCCTTGGCCCGAACTTGCCTAGCTTACCCATGAGTCAATTAGTTTGCGAGTTCCATTTGGCATTCACGCTTGACGAAGGCGTGGAAAAGGTTTTCAAAGGTGCATCATACGGGCGTGGCCGGGGTGAAGGATGCTCGGAGGCATTGAACTCGGATCCCCGCGCACAATGACCGGGACCGCCTCGGAGAATGGCTACCTACGATGACGGAGCTCTCCAGTTAGTTTGACTCATGGAATAGGCGAAGCAAGGGAAAGGTTTTGGTCGACCACCCTCTGCCGGCACACCAAGGAAGTGTGCTAACGTTCTGGCATTAAGAGTCGGTCGGCGCGTGTGGGTAAAGTTGTACACCCCTGCAGGGTAAATCTTTTCGAAAAGCCGTGTCCACGATTATGGACGACTTGGTGATGGATTCTGTGAGCATAGACAACATGAACCTAATCATAAAACTTGGAATCAATGTGTGATAAGGATCCCTTCTCAGGGTGTCGAGGGGGTGATCCTAGGTAACAGGTTCAGGTAATGATGAAGATCTCGGTGGATTCAATATGATGATCAGTAGAGCTAGTGATATCGCTCTCTTATCCCCTTTTGAAAATGATCTGAATAGACGAGCTTCTGGTCCCTCTTGTTTTACAAAGGAAAACTGGCTTTACGCAAAATAAGCTTCACATAAAGCCTCGCATACCCGCTTTGCTAATAGGTTGTACTAAGTCCTGCTGAGTCCCTGTACTCATCTTTGCATGCTTTGTTTCAGACGAAGACTCTCCAACAAATGATGGTTTCTAGGTTGACATCGACGAGTAGCTTGGGATTCCTAGGTGGCAGCCTGGAATCTATGGGTTGGGACGTCGCCGTTATGCTCCTGGCCTCTTAGGCCTTTTGCTATCTTTCTATTTAGAATAGCATAACTTCGCTTCCGTTGATTGATCAAATGTCAGGTCAGTGACCTCTGCTTGTAATACTTTGGTTTTTCGCTTAGTTATGAGCTTGTATTACTCTTTGAGTCATAGAGTCACTGTTATGTTACCGATTCTCACCCTGTAGGCCCTAGAGATCTAGGTTAGGCTTATGCCAGATGCAGATCTGGGTTTGTCTAGCCTACGATCCCCGGGGTGCCGACAGGTTTTGGTATCAGAGCAGGACTGCCTGTAGGAAACCCTTTCCATTGGTCGATGTTGAGTCTAGTGTTTGCGAAAACTATTTGAAAGCTAAAAGTAATTGCGAAAATCTGATTAGGATTCTTTTTACTCCTTATCTGGTATCGCTCTAATTCAGAGTCACCTTACCTTGTGTTGATTTGAGAAGGTTTTATTATCTCTTCTGGTCTTTCAAAACTTAGGTGCCTCAATGGCAGGTCGTTTCTTAACCAGTTGACCTAGTGTTGATTTCTCTAAACTCTCGTGTGTTCCTTGTTCTCTCTTTGTTGTGTTTCAATCGAGAGATTCCTTTCCATCATGATCTCTCTATTTTATGGGTTCCACATCATTCTGTTCTAGGCTTCGAGGTCTCCTTTCACCTTGGACGCCTCCTTTCCTTTGTCCTGGATACTTCTGAAGCTAGGTATGGCTTCTTGAAAGTTACACCATGATTACTAACTCGCAGTGTCCTATGTGTCACTCAGGTAGTAGTTACTCCTTTTCCATGTTTTTAACCCTTGGACTTGAACCGAAGGTCCCGGATTGTGCTAGGTTCTCTCAGCGTGAACTTAGTACATGATGCTGGCCTTTAACCCAAGATCCATTCCGTTGATCCCTGTTGTCCATGGTCAAACCATACATCAGGATGGCTAACTTCAAATTCACCTAGCCCTCAAGTCTTTGGTTGTAGTCGTGATTGAATTGCGGCAACAAAACATCTTTCCTACCATTAGCTATGGCAGAGGTTCTTTCATGGAACCACAAGGATCACGACAAGAGTGCTCTTTGTGAGTCTCACATCTATGTCCCTCCCACCTCCCTTTTCAGCATGAGTTTCACAATAGTGCTATCTTGTGCATCTACATCTCAGGATTTCTAAATCTGATGATGTTCCTCCTCCTAGTTCCTTTCTGACCTTTATCTGCTAGTTAGCAGCCAAGTTGTAATTGTGCATTAGAATCTTCTACTGCATGTTACCCTTGTGGTCTTTCAAGACATTTCACTTCGAGATGTCAGGAAAAAACAAACTCCAGTAACTCGTCCATTTCTAGGACCCGGTCAAAGTGTTGTAATACGCAGATTAAAAGGATTGTGTAGCTTCTATTCTATCCTACCTTAGAGTATCACAATCTTTTATATCTATAGGATGTGCTAAGTCCCATGGCCTTATTGATGAGGTGATGCTCTTACATATCTTTACTCACCCTTCCTCCAAGCTGCCCGTGCTTGGGAATGTTGGGGTGTATGTATTGATGTGTCCATCCGAGATTCTAAGTAATTCTTATTGCTTTGAAATCCAAGGACGTTTATTTCATTCTTAGCATGATTGGTTAACAAATCACCAAGCAAAGTTTGAATGTGTTCCCTAGTCTGTTATCTAGGCACACCTTCTTCGGTCGAAGAGTTAGGTTCGTGTCGATGCTCTCACGACCATATCGCTTTCTTTATTTAGCAAGCTTCCCTCTAGAACTTAGTGATATATCGGTGGTACGTGATATTCTGGATGTCTTTCTAAAAGTATCGCCATGTTTTCACATGACCGTGTTGTCAAGTTCGTGAGTAAGTTGGTTCTCTGAATCGCTCCTCCAAGACACCATACTGGATATCCTAGACTAGTTGGTTGAGATTCCACAACAACTTGGAGAGTTGTAACACAAGAGCTCTATCCGACTTGATCCTTCTTGAAGCGATGTCTAGTTTTGATCGTGTTAAAGGACGAAGTATCTCCTTTATGGGTATGCTATCCTCCCCATATTTGATTTGAGTCTGGGCTATCATCAAATCAAACTCAGTTCTGAGGAATATCTTGATGATGTTTATACTAATGGTGTTTCATCTGAATACACCTTCATGTCCTCTGGTCTGACCAACACTTTTGTATTGTTCATGCAATATATGAGTCTCTCATTGGAGTATCTTGGTAAGTTTGTTGTTGAGCCCATTGATGACATTCTTATTTTCTCCATGTCTAAAGAGGTTCATATTGAACAATTGGCACCAATGTTGGAAACTTTTAAGAACCATCTTTGTGTTACCATGAAGTATGTGTTCTCGATGTTACAAGTGACCTTCTCTGGTTCACGTGCACTTGCTGAAAGATGTCGTCGTGGATCTGAGTACAGTTCCCTTCGTTTCCCTCGGGAATCATCGCAAGTCGGTCATGCATGTGCGGAATATTCTTGGGATGGTTGTTGTTACCTCCATTTGCTTGAAAAGTTCATCTATGCAAACTAAGCCACTGACTGGTTTGCTCGAGAATTAGAAGAAGCTTAAGAACGTCAATATCTTCTTCCATGTCCTCACAAGGACTCAATTGTGTTTCATTGCAAGTAGTTCATATGAGCGCAATTGCCTTTTGGCGATCGCCACCACATGGTTTTACGCAATCTAGCTCAATCTTTTGGAGCTTGACATTGTAGTCTATATCTTGAGAATCTAGCAGCTTTACCTTGGTGGTAACAGTTGCAAAAGTTTCTATTCGTACCTTCTAAGTCTGAAATATCTTTACACCTAACCTAAGCTGAATCTCAAGCAGCAACGATGGTTAGTGCTTCTCAAGAATTTTTGACATTTGGTCTCTTTATACATCCGGCAGGATTGATGTAGTGGTTAACACAATTAGTCGGAAGGTCTAATGCCATAATCTCTTGAAACAATAAAGAATAACTGTTCTCCATAAGGATCTTCTGCGACTTATTCTAGGAGTTGCTCTTATGATGTCTTTTCAATCCCGAAGTCTGACCTTCACTTGATGACCTATTGAAGGCTATTCAGAAGCTTGATATTGGTGTCTAGAACATCAAGGAGAACATTAGAAGCGTAGTTTCTAAGTGTCTCTCGGTCAATCCCTCGAAACCATTTCTCCGGTGATAACAACTCCGCTAGGAGAAAAATTCACTCCCCGGTGATTCTTACTACGTCGTTCGACAATGTTTTTCCCCTTACATTGGATTTTACTTAAAGCTCTCTTAAATTCACACGTTGTGTGAATTCGTCAGTCATATGTGACCCCAGTACTTTTGAGCAAGCTTTAACTGAATGACAATCCTCTTGTCATATCCAAAGTTTAAATCCTGGGAGAAGTATCTTTTCTTAGGATGCCAAATCTCCGTTGTCTATTCGTTCAAGTAACATTAAGTTATATCATGATCCTTGGCACTTCAGTAGCCAATGCTCTTTCCCTTCCTTTGGTTTGTACCTGAAGTTCCAATCAATTCACACGTTGTGTGAATTCGTCAGCCATCTAAGGCCCCAGCCTTTTGGGTAGGCAATAATCGTTTCATGTATTCTTGCCCGAAGAGTGACTAGGATTTTTGAAATCAAAGTTGCTCTGGTTTCCTAATCATTTGTGCTTCTACGAGTCACCCTCTCTAAGAGTGCCTCGTCATGGTATCAAAGGCAGTTTAACTCCTCGCTACTTTGTCCCTTCGTATTCTTATCAAACGTGGAGCAATTGCCTACCAAAATTTGAAACTTCTTCCGTCTCCTCCGTTACCTTGACGTGTTTCATGCTTTTTAGCTCAAGAGTTGTTTTTAAACACTCCTTCCATGAGTTGACCATGATATACTCGATCTTCGTGAAGATCCACCGTCCAGTGTCATTCCCTCTTTCCTTTAGGGTGAAGAAAGAAAAATGAAGAACTCTCCATGGTGTGGTGGATCAACTTCTTCATGACATCGTGACTAAACCTCCTCAGGAAGATTGTCGTGGTATCGACAATATCGTTGAAGACCGGTGTAGTCCTTGTTACCTTCTCTATTCCTACCTTGGAATCTCGGGACAAGATTCTTTTAAGGGGGATAGATCTGTAACATCCCTGTTTTAATAAAACCTAATTAGGGTTGATTGTGCATCATTTGCATCATAATTTTCCGAAGAAAATTTGCATCAATGAATTGTTTTGAAAACCCTAATGCTATGCAAATCTCCCTCTCAAACTCAAATGCGCATTATGTTTAAATTGTTCAAACCAAACCTACATGGCACTTCTCTTTTAAGAAGTCCATGTGATATTTGAAAACTTTAGAATGTTTGAAAATCCAAAACAATTTCAAATAGCAAAAGAAGTTTGAAACAAAATAAAGAAAAACAGTTTTTGTTGAAAAAAAGGAGAGAGAACTCTCCTCTCTCTCTCTCTCCCCTGGGCCAGCAGCCCAATTTCCCCTCTTTCCCCTCTCCCTGCGCAGCCCAGCACGCGGCCCAGCTCGGCCTAGCCAGAGTCACCTCAGCCCGACAGATCTTTCCAAGGGGTTTTCGGCAAAAATGCCTTCTTCCCTCCGCCTCCACGTGAAGGAGATATGCCCTAGAGGCAATAATAAAGTGGTTATTATTTATATCTTTATGTTTATGATAAATGTTTATATATCATGCTAGAATTGTATTAACCGAAACATTAGTACATGTGTGATATGTAGACAACAAGAAGTCCCTAGTATGCCTCTTAAACTAGCTTGTTGATTAATGGATGATTAGTTTCATAATCATGAACATTGGATGTTATTAATAACAAGGTTATATCATTATATGAATGATGTAATGGACACACCCAATTAAGCGTAGCATAAGATCTCGTCATTAAGTTTTTTGCTATAAGCTTTCGATTCATAGTTACCTAGTCCTTATGACCATGAGATCATGTAAATCACTTATACCGGAAAGGTACTTTGATTACACCAAACACCACTCGCGTAAATGGGTGGCTATAAAGGTGGGATTAAGTATCCGGAAAGTATGAGTTGAGGCATATGGATCAATAGTGGGATTTGTCCATCCCGATGACTGGATAGATATACTCGGGCCCTCTCGGTGGAATGTCGTCTAATGTCTTGCAAGCATATGAATGAGTTCATAAGAGACCACATACCACGGTACAAGAGTAAAGAGTACTTGTCGGGAGACGAGGTTGAACAAGGTATAGAGTGATA
>NC_061508.1:7965118-8033146 GCF_022539505.1 Lolium rigidum | reverse complement strand
GACATCACGAGGAGTTCCGAATGGTCCGGAGAATAAGATTCATATATAGGATGTCATTTTATGTGAATAAAATGTCGCGGAAGGTTCTATGGAAGGTTCTAGAAGGTTCTAGAAAAGTCCGGAAGAAACCACCAAGGAAGGTGGAGTCCACAAGGGACTCCACCTCCATGGCCGGCCAGCCCTAGTGGGGGTGGAGTCCCAAGTGGACTCCACCATAGGGGGCCGGCCACCCCCACATGGGAGGTGGGAATCCCACCTTTGGGTGGGAGTCCTAGTTGGGCTAGGTTTCCCCCTCCTATGGAAGGTTTTGGTTTCGGGTCTTATTCGAAGACTTGGACACCAACACTTGGGATCCACCTATATAATGAGGGGCCAAGGGAGGGGGCCGGCCACCCCAAGACCACAAGCTGGCCGCCCCCCATAGAGTGGCCGGCCACCCCCTCCCAAACCCTAGCTTTGCTCCTCCACTTCATATTGCCCGGTTTGCTTAGCGAAGCTCCGCCGGACTTCTACACCGCCACCGACACCACGCCGTCGTGCTGTCGGATTCAAGAGGAGCTACTACTTCCGCTGCCCGCTGGAACGGGAGGTGGACGTCGTCTTCATCAACAACCGAACGTGTGACCGAGTACGGAGGTGCTGCCCGTTCGTGGCGCCGGAACCGATCGTGATCAAGATCTTCTACGCGCTTTTGCAAGCGGCAAGTGAACGTCTACCGCAGCAACAAGAGCCTCATCTTGTAGGCTTTGGAATCTCTTCAAGGGTGAGACTCGATACCCCCTCATTGCTACCGTCTTCTAGATTGCATCTTGGCTTGGATTGCGTGTTCGCGGTAGGAAAATTTTTGTTTTCTATGCAACGTTATCCTACACCACGCACCTGCCTGGCAGCGCCACGGCCACCCGATGCTCCTCCTCGCCGTCGTGATGCCCGCCGCCGCCCCCTGTGCCTATAAATCCATCGCGCCGCCGCAGACCAACCTTAGCAAGCCCCATTTCCCCTCTCGCGCGCTCCCGAGTGGACACCCTAACCCTAATGGCTTACAGTAGCCGCTCGGCCTCCGGCTATCGCCGCCGTTTCGAGCCCCGGCGAGCTCCGGCGAGGCCACCTCTGGGTCCGCCTCATCCTCATCTACTTTCCTGCTAAGGGAATCATCCTGGGAAGCCCCCAGTCGGCCGCCCCGACTCCGTCCTCCTCGTCACCGGCCGCCGGCAACCGGCCCGATGCCGGCGCTGCAGGCCTCCTCCGCCCTCGTCGACCCCTCGTCCACGCTCGCGGTGAGCTGCTCGTCCTCCAGGACCACTCGGCCGTCTCCCTCCCCCTCTGTAGCGTCGCCTCCACGAGCGCCCGTGTGCGCCGCCGTCGTTCGTCGTCGCCGGCCAAGCTCAGCGCGGAACCGCGCACCTAACGCGCCCCTCGGCGCCTCCAAGGGAGCCCCGTAGCTCCTCCTCGCTTGCTCGCTGGCGCGCCGACCACCGTGGTTGACCACCGTGGTGGACTCCAGTGGGGCCCGCCCCTTTTCTCTTATTATTATTATTATTTTATGAAATTAATAAATCCATGACAGGTGGGGCCCCTTGTCAGATATTTATTCATTTCGTAAATGTTTAATAAAATAATAAAACCCTGATAGTGGGTCGAGTCTGTCAGACTTTTAACATTTTCCAGAATTTTCATAAATGATTTAAAATGAATAAATCTTGTGAAATTCATAACTTATTCATTTTAAATCAGAAAAATATGTATAATATATCAAATTTTTCAGAAAAATGAGATCTACATTTTGGTAGCAAAATCATGCATTGTTAAACAACTTTGAACCCTAGTTGCTTTAGAAGAACTAATTGTACCCCTTCTGAGGCTTCGGAACTATTAACCCTAGTCCCGTCGAACCGCAGTTAAATTGATGATCATGTCCTAGGTCTTATTTCACTACCTTTAAGATGTCATGTCATCATCCTTGTATGAGCATTGCATTATGCCATGTGTTGATTGTTATTTTCCCTTTCCGGTATTTGCTTCTTCGCGATCGATAGAGCAACTGCCCGAGACGATGAAGATCGATAACACAGAAGATCAATACTTGTCCATCGACGAACAAGTCAAGGATGGGATCTCCGAAGATCCATATTGGTTTGTCAGGGACAAAGGCAAGTCCTAGCCTGGTTCATATTATGATTTCGAAATGCTTTTACTTCTGGTTCCTACATATTGCATTCGTTTCCAATATGTTTTATCGGCAGATATAGTTATCCTATGTGTGTTGCATTTACCATCCTTATAGCCTAAATACTCTGATCCAACTGCTCCCAGCAAGACTAGGTTTGAGCTCGTGTGCATCGCTAGAGCCGTTATATCGAATATGCTTAGCCATGCTTAGTTGACGAATTCTGATCCATCCGGTTGATGAATCAGAGCTGCGAATGAACCTAGTTCGACAGGATGACGTGGTAAGATCGGTGATGATGTTAATAAACATGTTTAAAGGCTTGGATGGGCCGCCACATGGGGATGTGGTGATTTGACTCGTTCTCGCCGATACTAGGACCGAAGGTTCTCGCCTTCGGAGCCAAGACTGAGCGTACAGCCACACGGGGCCCATGGGAACCCCTTGGCCCGAACTTGCCTAGCTTACCCATGAGTCAATTAGTTTGCGAGTTCCATTTGGCATTCTGCTTGGCGAAGGCATGGAAAAGGTTTTCAAAGGTGCATCATACAGGGCGTGGCCGGGGTGAAGGATGCTGGAGGCATTGAACTGGATCCCCTGCGCACAATGACCGGGACCGCCTCGGAGAATGGCTACCTACGATGACGGAGCTCCCCAGTTAGTTTGCCTCATGGAATAGGCGAAGCAAGGGAAAGGTTTTGGTCGACCACCCTCTGCCGGCACACCAAGGAAGTGTGCTAACGTTCTGGCATTAAGAGTCGGTCGGCGCGTGTGGGTAAAGTTGTACACCCCTGCAGGGTAAATCTTTTTGAAAAGCCGTGTCCACGGTTACGGACAACTTGGTGATGGATTCTGTGATCATAGACAACATGAACCTAATCGTAAAACTTGGAATCAATGTGTGATAAGGATCCCTTCTCAGGGTGTCGAGGGGGTGATCCTAGGTAACAGGTTCAGGTAATGATGAAGATCTCGGTGGATTCAATATGATGATCAGTAGAGCTAGTGATATCGCTCTCTTATCCCCTTTTGAAAATGACCTGAATAGACGAGCTTCTGCTCCCTCTTGTTTTACAAAGAAAAACTGGCTTTACGCAAAATAAGCTCCACATAAAGCTTCGCATTCCCGCTTTGCTAATAGGTTGTACTAAGTCTTGCTGAGTCCCTGTACTCAGCTTTGCATGCTTTGTTTCGGACGAAGACTCTCCAACAAATGATGGTTTCTAGGTCGACATCGACGAGTAGCTTGGGATTCCCAGGTGGCAGCCTGGAATCTATGGGTTGGGACGTCGCCGTTATGCTCCTGGCCTCTTAGGCCTTTTGCTATCTTGCTATTTAGAATAGCATAACTTCGCTTCCGTTGATTGATGAAATGTCAGGTCAGTGACCTCAGCTTGTAATACTTTGGTTTTTCGCTCAGTTATGAGCTTGTATTACTCTTTGAGTCATAGAGTCACTGTTATGTTACCGATTCTCACCATGTAGGCCCTAGAGATCTAGGTTAGGCTTATGCCAGATGCAGATCTGGGTTTGTCTAGCCTACGATCCCCGGGGTGCCGACACTTACATGCAACTTCGTACACACCTACGTGCATCTATTACCTTCTCGAAATAGGCTTTCGCTCCGCTTTATAAATAAAGCCGCAATGGCCGAACAAATACAAGGTGGTAAGGAGAACCTCTTACAAAGCAGATCAAGAATAAACAAAAAAAAAGAGCACGAAAATCAAAACTTGCGGCGACATTGAAAACGGCCCGAGTTGCAACGGAGCTCCACAACGGCGCCCCCAAGAGGGTAACGACGCATTACGCAGCCGCCGTCGAGACCGCAAGGTCTAGGTTTTCACCCGGGGCCGTCACGCAGGGGGGATACCCACAACAACGCCCCCAAGAGGGTTGCGACACCCGCAGGCATCACCATCGCTGGCGCCGAGGCGCTGAGCTTTCGCCCGGAAGCATCCTCACACCACACCCGGAGAACTTAGCCGCCCGCAGCCACCGAGGTAGGTTTCCGAAACAAGATCTGGGAGCTACCAAAGCCGAAGCGCCGCCAACCCCAGGAACACCTATCGTCCGCTCCACGCCATCCCCATGACCGAAGAGTGGGACCACCACCACCACCACAACGTTTGTGGTGACCCGGCATACCACTGCATGGTGTAGTATGCAAGTCTGATATAACACCAATGAAACACCGTTCCACTAGTATTATATCGCTCAGAGTGGTACAACAGAAACATATGCGGGTCCAAGGCATGTCTATAGAATTACATACAGACTCTGTTACAGAAGATCAGCACAGCCTCCTACTTTACAATGAGGTAAAATTGCAAATAAACTCCTGAAGAACGACTCGTAGACTAATCCTAACACGGACTCTATTTGTAGAGTATTTAACTAGCTACAGAGGCTATGAATAGATTCTAGCTAAATAGGAGCTAGGTTTAGGAAGCTAGTTCCTTTCTATTGCTAATCTAGGTTTCTCCTTGTTGGATGTGGTATCTGACTCCTCACGGTAGGTCCTGTTTCTTGAAGTACTTGTTGACTCCTCGGCCTTCGAGTTGCACTATAGATCCTCCATCGTGGCCTCCATATCTAAGCAGGGGATTTAAGAGTGGGATGAGTACGAGCGTACTCAACAAGTTCATTATAGGAAAGAGGTGTTTAATGCACTAGCTACGGCATTAGACCAGAAAGTCTAATACCAATGCAAGTTTTCATAATCATTTCTTCAAAAGGTTGCTTTTATTCAGAAGAACTATGTCCGTCGGCCTTCACCGGTTTACTAGAACTTCATGGAGCTCCTTTCCGGCCGCGTTCGCGATTCCATATCCCGAACGAGGAGTGACAGGTCACGGTTCTTTACACTCTGCAGAGGTGTGTTGCTTTACCCATAATTGATCTTAACCTTGGTGCCAACCGAGTCATGTTCTCGTCCACACTTCCTTTGGTGTGAGGCCCGGTATAAGGTCTAGCCAATCATGTTCCTCCACTACCTCGAACACCCACCCTTTGTTGCATGCCCCGACCCTGGGTCCTCGCCGGTCCCATTATTCCCGTAATTTCAGGGTGGACCCCGACCACGACAACGTTTGGGACTCGTTAACCAAACTCCTTCGCCGGTAGCTGCAACCCATCATAGACCACATTACCGTGGGGAATTAGAAGGGGATCCCCACCCTCAAGTTGTTCCGCAAGCAGCAACCGCTACGGTAAGCAACAACTATACCGTGGGGAATTAGAAGGGGCTCCCCACCCTCAAGTTGCTCCGCAAGACACAACTGCTACGGTAAGCGCATTCGTTGATGAACGAGAGGTGGAAACACTTTTGACTACTCCGTCCCACTCCGGATCTTATGGTTAACACGGGTATTACGGCACAAGAATCACTGGCGACATTTGTTGTTTAATCCTAGATGGATATAAACCCGTGCAATGGAACCTCCACCATATCAACACAATCCATGGTTCCATTGCCCACCACATAGTCATATTCATAGTTATGAAAATAGTGGTTTTGATTTTTATGCAATAGTGATAACCATAATACTTTGCAAGTAATTTGATAGAAATACTCAAATGGCATGAGCAAGTGATGAACCTGCCTTTCTTGGCTGCAAGATTATGCAGACAAGGTCTTCGATACGCAATAACTCCAAATTCTGAAATAGCATCATCGTCCGGTAAGGACGATGTTTTAAAAGATTGGCAAGGATGCAATAATGCATAAGTATGAGATGCAATCGCTCTAAGCGTGACCTAACCCCGATGCTTTAGGATTAGTGAGTTGTAATGATTAGTTTCGGGTGTGTTGCACTTTTAGAGTGATTCACAAACAAGGTTCTTATTCAGGGTTGTGTTGTTTTAGAATCATAAGCAGATGGTAGAATGCATAGTAACAATCATACACACCAAAGAATAGTAGTTGTATAATAAGTAAAGAGCAGTTGTCAATTTTTAAGTCCTATAGTGCATGGTTGATGATTACTTATTATATAATTCAAAAGAATAACTTTTGAAGAACATGTTCTTTAATAAAGAACAAGTATGATAATTAGGTTGGTGGGGTTCTATGGTTGACTATGGTTTCATCTAGTTTCTGGAGTAAGTATTAGATGGATCACAACAATGTTGGATTCATCAATACCTAGGCTGGTAAGGCTGAGTTAAGCTTAGGCATCCCAAGCAATTCATTATACATGGTTGTTGTCAAGGTTGGTTTATCTTGCTAATGATAGCTGGCTAAGGTTTATAGGTCCTGTTAGGTAGAGTTGAGGGTGATTCTTTATTTTCTTCAAAAGAATAACTTTTGAAGAACATACTTCTTAAGTAATAAGAAGTATAACAGTTAAGGTTGAGGTTATCTAGGATTAGTTATTGGATTTCTAAGTATAAAATACTTAGTTCTTAAATAGGATGGTTCATAAGTATCTCACACTAATAGGATTTAGTGGAACAGGATTATGTAAGGTAGAATAGTAGGTATGGTTGTTATTAGGTTTCATCACAATGGTGTGATGCTAAATAAGAATGAATAAGGATGATAGCTTTGGCAATAGGATTTAGGGTTTACACTTGGTTGACCCTACTTAATTTTTTAGGTCTGATGAAGATGAATATATGGAATACCCATATATTGGTGATAGGTCTCCTACATTTTATGTGACCAGGACAAGTATTTAGTGGCTACTATGGTCCTATGATTTGGGAAATAGGTATCATGATCACATGTTCTAACCTAGGGTTTTAGGTTAGAAGCAATTTAGGGTTTACATGTAATAATGGAACTAAGGTTCCTAATGGAGTTAGGGTTTTTTAGTTGAATTAGGGTTTTGGGTTTCACATACAATTATGAATTCCTGTTTTTCTACCATATGGAACTAGGTTTTTCTAGTTACCCTATAATTCTTGGATTAATAACTTCAATAAGGAAATTGAAGTTATTAATAACTTAGAAATAAAACAATGTTGGGTTTGGCATTTTATTATTTTTAATGAATTAATAATTAGGATAATTACTAATCAGGGTTTTAAATCCTTTAATAAGGATTTAATAAAATAATAAAGAAAAATTAGTTTTAAAGTTTTCTTTATTTATTTACTGGTTTCAATTTAATTTTTAAAGTTTTCCTTATTTATTGAATTTAATTGAATTTAGAATTAATAAATAAGGCTTAAATAACAAGTATTAAATAATTAAATTTTTATTAAAAATAAAAATTTCATTTTATATTTTTATTGGGTAGAGTTTACTTTTCTAAGAATTTCAATATCTTATTTATATTTTTCTGACTTAAATTGGATTTTCTAGATTTATTTGAAGTTGCAGAACTTTTCTGGAATTTAAATTAAGTGGAAATACTATTTGTACCGTGGCAGATCCTAACCCTAGTCACTAACCGGTGGGGTTAGTGACACGTCGGCTGCCACGTGAGCAGCGATCAGTCAAAGTTGACCAGGAATTTGACTCTACCGGCGGTTAAACGCCGGCGAGTCAGCGCGCGGCGGCGCCGCCGTTTTACGGCACCCCCGGACGCGCGGCCAGGCTTTTCCGAATCCCCTTGACATGCTGAGTACAGCGGTGGTGGTGGTTTTCTCAAATGGCCACCGGAGCATCACCGGAGAACAAGCCCGCGGCGGAGCAACTCCGGTGGGATCTCGAATCACGGTTACGGTTGATGAAAATGCATAATTAAGGGGTCTCTGGGAGCGCACACTCACCCTGAAGCTGATAGGCTGCTCGACGAAGCCCGGGATGGTCGGAGTTGCCCTCACGGACATGATTTCCGGCGAGCACCCGAGAAAGGGAATGTTGAAATTGGGCCAATTCGTAGCTCCCTCGGTCGTGTGCTTCCGCACAAAGGATCTACGCGTCGAGGCGCATCTCCGGGACCACTTGCCGGAGTCCGGGGCGGCTCCTATCGCTGGTTTCTTCTCCGACGCCGGCGACAGAGCTTGATGGTTTACGGTGAATAGAGAGGTACTGAGAGGGATTGGTTGAGCGGAGGTGAACAAGGATGGCACGGCGGTCATTCTGGTGCTTTTATAGGCCTCGAGGTGGTCTAGAACGACGACGAGTCGTCGGCGACGAACGGCCAGGATGCGGTGGAGATGCGACTAGGGTTTTCGGTGCCCAAATCTTGATGGTCCGACTGGCTGCGGATTCCACGACCATGTGCTAGGCTTCTGGGACGAGGCTTGCATCCGGATGGTGCTTATCGGCGACGAGGACGTGGCCGGCGAAACCGAGCACGTCGTCGCGGTGGCGTCCATGCGGGGAAGACGAAGACCACGTCTTCACACGATTTTTAAAGCGAGGTGAAACGGTATGTGGTTTGGGTTGGGTTGGCCTGGTGGACTTCTGCTGGGCTCGTGTTGGGCTGCACTTGGTGGGCTTCTGCGGCCAGGTAAGGTCCAGGTGGTTTTTCTTCTCTCTTTTTTTTTCTTTTTATTTTCTGTTTTTAATTTCTGTTTTAAATTCAGAATTGAATTATTTTCTATTTTGCAGGTCTTGCTCATCTTAATTCATACAAAGTTTAGTACAGGGTATTGCAAAGTCTTTAGTGGTGTATTAGCCAATTTAATATAAGACTATAACATTGGTTTAGTTATTATTATTGGAACTTGAATTTAAATTCCTATATGGACATGAATTTGAATATTATCTTTGTAAATATTCAAATTGTTTTCCAATGATAATTTTCTTACTTATATATATATAGAGTTTTTATTTGGTATTACTTTGCAATTTCAAAATAATATTTACTTATGGATTTCAATTAGGAGGTGATTTAATGGCATGATTTCATGTGCTAAATTATTTCTAAGGACTTGATCTCATATTTGGAAATTTGGTTACTTGCATATGATTTTATGTGAGTACTTATTTATTAAGGTCTTGTAGGTTTGATTATAACCCCATTTCAAGGTTAATACTAGTACCATATTTTGATAACACCTTGAAATACCTAAAGTAGATGCTACTCTCATTATGGTTTGGTCTTGGTTATAATGATAAGTAGTTGATCACCACTTGTGGGTTTTAACTATAGGACTAAGCATTAGATGTCTCTTATGTTCTATAATTAAGCATAAGGTTTAACTAATGAACCATTCTAGGGTTCTAGTTACATTCTCCTAATGGCTCATGGTTTGAATCTCAAATATGGCTTCATTGGGTTTTATTGTGCTCACCCAAGTGGTATACAAACTAGGTTGAGATATAATTCTGGTTGTGGATATGAGATGACACCATATTGCATGTGCTAGGGTTTAATCTCCCCTAACCATGATAAGGTGGTTGTTTATTTAACATTTTATGTTCCCTCTAGTTACTATGATATTGAGAATTGGTTTTATCTTCTACCAATTGGCTTCTATTATTAACCTCAATTTATCATTTAAGTAACTACATTGGTTATAGTTCCTTTTATAGTTAACTTTGGTCATATGGGTATATGGTTTCTCACCATATAAAGCATAGAGTTTAACTCTAAGGTTTTCTTAGGTTGTTTAATTTATGAAGTATGGATATGGTAGGATTCTACTTATGATCACCAAGTGGTTCACAAGTAAAGGTTGGGACATAAGTCTAGGGTTGCTTACTAGTTACCTCCCTATGATTTCATGTGGTGGATGATATCCTCTTATCCTATTAGGTTTTAACTTATCCTCACATACCTCAAGAGCATGATCATGGATTAGGCATGATCCACTTGTTCTTAATATCCTTACCTCAAGTTCTTAGGGTTTATGATCATCACTCAATTTATAATGATCAAGGTTTGGCTTCCTAAGGTATCTCTTATTAAATAGGTTTCTCACTTCCAGGATCAAGCATGGTCTTGATCAACTAGGGTATAATACTTCTAATATACCTTCTTGAATGGGACTACTATGGTTGCCTCTAGAGTTTATATCCCAGGAGAATGCCTGAGATATTATGTTAAGGTTCTACTTAATCAATAATGATATGATCATCTTGTTGTATAGATAGTTCTCTACCCAAGTCTAAGTGTTGCCTCATTAACTTGAGTGTAACACCATAACTTGAGCTCTCTTGTAAAGGAATGGTTTATTCTAGGGTTTATGGTGTATTTACCATATCTCAGTGGATATCAAGTCTAAAACTTCACTTGACTATCTTGGTTGAATTAATCCCCTCCTTACTTTATCAATTCATGGATATGGTATTATTCATTTGATATTAGGTTATCTCACCCCTCCAAGGTGAAATGGTTTACAACCTAATACTTCAGTTCTAGATTTATTCTTGGTTCTTAAATAGGTAAATCTAGAATTGGTATGAATGGTCTCTCTCATTTTATTATTAGTTTCATTTGAGATCAAGCAATTGATCATTGAGTAAGGTGTTGTTGTGTTTATTATTAGTTTCATTTGATCTAACCCCTTAGATCAAATCATCTTTTCCTAAAACAAGGTTTTAACAAAGTCACATTGAGGTTTGTAGCGCTTGACTTGATGAGCTACTTCAATTTCACCAAGGTCAAGTGAAACTTCGATTCATGTGACTGTTTTACTTTAAAGCGCGAAAATTCCCCAGATTTTCTATGCATGAATGCAATGCACACATCTATTTCCTCTATTTTTGTAACCCCATTACCTGGGATATTACAACGTTGCCCGCCGTAGAGCCAACCGTGCAGTCCGCCTTCCGGGGCCGCCACCCCGGCATCCCACAAGCTCGAGCCCATGACCTAGCCAACACACGGCAACGCCGATGGATTGGACAGGGCAGGCCAACACCATAGCTAACAGTCATCAGGGCCAACGCCAGCTAGGGGAGGGGATCCACCCTCCGGCACACAAGGTGCCCACCGTCCGGACGCGGTAGCACTGCCAGTTAGGCCTAGATCAGGACCGACCGCCTGCCATGCCCGGATCAGGCCCCATTAGACGTGCCGCTGTGCTGCTATGCCCACGTCGCCGATGCCATCCAACTGCAGCTATGTGCCGAGCCAACCCATGCCGCCACCGGCCAGACCACCATGTGTTAGGCAAACTCCAAGAGCAGCGTCACCGCAACCTCACTCCTCGCAAGATGGCCCCGGCCGAGACCGCACACCGCCGCAAAGGAGCACCCCCGCCGCAACGCCCGGGGACATGGTTGCACTGTAACCGACGCCACCACGCCGCCGATCAAGCCCGTCACTTTGTCGGCATCCAAGAACTCGCCTTTGAACGCCGGCAAGAACATCCGACGACCCACCCGAGCAAGATAGGGGACGAACGCAGAGCTGCCCGGGCCACCATATCTGGGCCCACCTGGCCCAGACCTAGATCCAGCCGCAGCCCGGAGGGTGCCCCGCCGGCGGTGGCCCTGCCTAGGCCCGCCTAGCCATGGACAGTGCCCGCCAGGCCCAGATCGGGACCCAACTGGCCCTTCCTGCATCGTGCCGCCAGCCTGCCCCTCCATCGCCGCGCTCCGCCGCTCCTGCATCGTGCCGCCAGCCTGCCCCTCCATCGCCGCGCTCCGCCGCCTGCCCTGGCTCGCGCTGAGCCGCCACCGCCTTCGCCTAGAGCCGCCGTCGCCCTGCCTTGCCGCCCCGCCGCCGGAGCGAGTCCCAGACGCCCCGAAGAGCACCGCTGTCGACCGCATTTGCCCCGCGCAGAGCGCCCCGCGCGCGGGTGAGGAAGAGCCCGCCGCCGCCGGCACCACATGGGCTTTGCCCGGCGGCGGCGGGGAGGAGAGGAGGAGGGAGGGTGGGGCGCGGGATGAAGCTAGGGTTCGCCCCGGTCGCCCGCGGGGAGCGACGCGGAGCGAAGAGTTTTTCTGTCGATGTCCCCGTGCATCCATTACCTACATGCAATATTCCTCAAAAGTTTCTAAATTCTAGAATATGTTTCTTAAAAGCTTTCCTGCGGGCCCACCTCATCTGCCGTTGGAAGCAACCACCACACATTTAAAGGGAGCAGGCAAGCCCGGGTGTGCATCGTCCGCATTAAGTCAATACATGAAATTCGACGTACTCCAATGGCATGGATTCTACGTCAACAGCTTTTTGTCAGGGATGTCGGCGTAGGTCTCGAGCAGGGGAGGGGTACCGTGTGAACGTCAGCATAGATGGACCTACGCCGATGGTAGCCGTCGGTCTAGTCTAGCTTGCATCGTCGGTGTAGCTCTGCCAGTGGGCTCTCCCAACATCCATCATGACGTACTACCTGGCGGCGTCAGGGTGACATCTATGCCGACGCCATCGACATAGATAATTGTTTTTCTTTGTAAACATGAAATTCCTCCAGGAGGCAAGTTTACTCCCAATCTTGTCAATTAAAAATCTTGAAAATCCTATTGTTAAAAAAATCTCTTGAAAATCCTCCTTGCGTGCATTTCTAAAATGGAGAGGGAGTCCAAGATATTTTATTGGCAGTCTAGTGAATTGGCACTCTAAATATTGTTGATCTTCTAAAAGATATCTTCACAACCATAGATAGGATAAATATAGTTCTTCCTCATTTTAGAATTTCGACTGGAAGCTCCACCAAATATATCCAGCATAAATTTAACAGTGGACGCATTTGAGTTTGAGGCCTCAAGGAAGATAATAACATCACCGGCATACACCGAAAGTCTTTGCTGAATATTTCTTCCAGTGGGGAAGGGGGAAATCAAACCATTCACTTCGGCTTTGGCAAACAACAGACTAAGAGCTTCCATTACCAAAATAAATAAAAAGCATGGGAGAGACTAGAGAGGGTGTCTCCTTCCCTTAAATGGTCAATATCATTTTTTTTACACCTTATTTTTACACAAGGAAGGCTAACATATATACTACTATATATGGTCAATATCATTATATCAGGTCTTCTCTATTACAAGTAAAAACCATCGGTAAGCAGCATCATCACTTTCTCTAGCTAATTAAGCAGCTAATCCTCCTCCGTGAGAGCGGAGCTGGCAATAACCCGATCATAGAAGTCCACGAAAACTGACTGTTCTATCTCTGGAGCAGTACTTGTGGCGGCGGCGGTGGGAATCGTGGCCACCAGCTGACTCCGGTACATCGGGCAGCTCCCTTTCGCCTGAAGCCACTTCTCGAACCGGTGCCCGCACGGGGTCTCCTTCCACGCCGCTGTGACGTCGTCCTGCAAGCAGATCGGACAGTCGTGGCCGTCAAATGGCGCCTCCACCGTCTCCACCGCCTCGGCCACCGCCCTACCAAACTCCGAATCGTCTGAAGCACCCACGACGCCGATGCTTGGGGTGGCGTCGGGCGTGCTCGCCGCAGCGTCTTGCGCCTCTATTCGATCCGCGAGTCTGTAGCTTTCAAGGTCCATAGACAGCACAAAGGCCACGAAATCCTCCAGACGAATGTACTCGGGCCCGTCTTCCTCTTGCTCCTCCTCTTCTTCCTCTTCCTCCTCTTCTTCTTGCTCCTCCTCTTCTTCTTGCTCCTCCTCTTCTTCTTGAGATGGCAGGTCTGTGTAGTCGTCGGCGTCCTCTTTCTCGAATGACGGCAGATGCAGGTAGTCACCGTCGTGGCTGATGTCCTCGACAATGGACGCCATCAGGCAAGGAACTGCTGATCAATCCCGGCAGGGTACGTGCTGCCGAAATTGGATTGCAGGCAAGGAACTGCACGTTTGAGGATTAGAAGTGTACGACAATGAGCGCGCGCTTGCTCCGGCAGTATTTATATATCGGCCTACCTAGGGTTGGATCACCGAGATGTACGTGTTGGTCTCGGAGTAGATTACAAAGTCGGATTCGGAGCAACATAGAACGGCCAATTTGTTTGTAGAAGAGGTAGCGTAGCCTGGATGTATAGCATGCGAATTGAGATGGGAGCGCCTATAGGACGCTTTAAGCCAAGCGTTACGTTGTCTCCGCACAGACCGGTGCGGGTGACAGTCGTTAATGGGCTGGGCCCATTAAAGCGTATGTCGTTACCGGAAACAGCCTGTTCGTCGTTCTCGTGCGCTTGCGCGATTGTACGGCTCGTTCTATCGTTTCTTTTTAGCCAGGTTTCTTCGAGTCTGAAATTGGTGCTAGACGACCAGAAACTGCAAAAATTTGGAATTTCGTATGTTTCAAAAATAAATCTGAAGGACCCTTTGTCATGTCGTAAGCTAAAGGCTGCAGGTTTTTCAACCTTTTAAAATGCACTACATGATGATTTGAGAAACTGCAAAAAGTGAAACTTCGCATGGAACACTGCTATTTTCGAATTGCATCTCAGTTGGTGAAAATCTGTATTTGTAGAAACAGAAGCAGAAACAGACATGAAATCCTGAAGAAAATTCGCTGTCTTCTTTCTTTCTTGACCGCTCCTTTACCGAATTTTGTTCTTTGAATAAGAGAAGAATTCTAATGAAAAATCAGAACAAATGCTTCATTTTAGAAAGTATGGCTTACAAAGCTGTAACTTACTTTTCCAAAGAGGTGTTCATCTTTGTAGAAATGACTGCTATGGTTTTATTTATTCAAAAGATAAACGAAGCAGGTGAGGGGCCTGGTATTTTTGCATTAGCTTAGTTCCATGTATCATACAAAAAATTAAAAAAGTAGAACTATTTTAAAAAAAAAACTCTTACATGTTTAGCTAGAAACCTTTTGACAACTGAGACTTGTTGCTCGTTTAACTTGCTTATTACAAGTTGGCAGCATATTTTTTCGCGCAATGCTTGTAGAGCAGCCTATTGAACATGATGATAAAACAGGTGAACTAGCAATAGAAAAATGACTTATTGAGTAGATACAAAGTATAGATACAAAAAGTTTCATGATGAACAAAAATACAAAGCATGAAGGATTTCCTTCCTTAAAAACATTTTGTAAAGAATAGAAACGGATTTTCACCTTGAATATATTACATGAACGAAATTCAACTATGAACGGTTTCCTCCTTGAACGGTTTCTGTGTATTAATTTTTTTTAAAAAAACGCATTCCCACCTTGCACATTTTTGAAGAAATGAACGTATTTCCACCTTGAACAGTTTGTAACTAAAACAATTCCTTAAAAATGAACAGTTTTTCCCAAGTTGGTTAAATGAATGGATTTCCATGATGGACAAATTGCAAAACATCAACGGTTTCATGAATGGATTGTAGGATAACGTTGCATAGAAAACAAAAATTTTCCTACCGCGAACACGCAATCCAAGCCAAGATGCAATCTAGAAGACGGTAGCAATGAGGGGGTATCGAGTCTCACCCTTGAAGAGATTCCAAAGCCTACAAGATGAGGCTCTTGTTGCTGCGGTAGACGTTCACTTGCCGCTTGCAAAAGCGCGTAGAAGATCTTGATCACGATCGGTTCCGGCGCCACGAACGGGCAGCACCTCCGTACTCGGTCACACGTTCGGTTGTTGATGAAGACGACGTCCACCTCCCGTTCCAGCGAGCAGCGGAAGTAGTAGCTCCTCTTGAATCCGACAGCACGACGGCGTGGTGTCGGTGGCGGTGTAGAAGTCCGGCGGAGCTTCGCTAAGCAAACCGGGCAATATGAAGTGGAGGAGCAAAGCTAGGGTTTGGGAGGGGGTGGCCGGCCACTCTATGGGGGGCGGCCAGCTTGTGGTCTTGGGGTGGCCGGCCCCCTCATTTGGCCCCTCATTATATAGGTGGATCCCAAGTGTTGGTGTCCAAGTCTTCGAATAAGACCCGAAACCAAAACCTTCCATAGGAGGGGGCAAACCTAGCCCAACTAGGACTCCCACCCAAAGGTGGGATTCCCACCTCCCATGTGGGGGTGGCCGGCCCCCTATGGTGGAGTCCACTTGGGACTCCACCCCCACTAGGGCTGGCCGGCCATGGAGGTGGAGTCCCTTGTGGACTCCACCTTCCTTGGTGGTTTCTTCCGGACTTTTCTAGAACCTTCTAGAACCTTCCATAGAACCTTCCGCGACATTTTATTCACATAAAATGACATCCTATATATGAATCTTATTCTCCGGACCATTCCGGAACTCCTCGTGATGTCCGGGATCACATCCGGGACTCCGAACAAATATTCCAACTTCATTCCATATTCAAGAACTACCATTTCAACATCCAACTTTAAGTGTGTCACCCTACGGTTCGAGAACTATGCGGACATGGTTGAGTACTCACTCCGACCAATAACCAATAGCGGGATCCGGAGATCCATAATGGCTCCCACATATTCAACGATGACTTTAGTGATCGAATGAACCATTCACATACATTACCAATTCCCTTTGTCTCGCGATATTTTACTTGTCCGAGGTTTGATCTTCGGTATCACTCTATACCTTGTTCAACCTCGTCTCTGACAAGTACTCTTTACTCGTACCGTGGTATGTGGTCTCTTATGAACTCATTCATATGCTTGCAAGACATTAGACGACATTCCACCGAGAGGGCCCGGAGTATATCTATCCGTCATCGGGATGGACAAATCCCACTATTGATCCATATGCCTCAACTCATACTTTCCGGATACTTAATCCCACCTTTATAGCCACCCATTTACGCAGTGGTGTTTGGTGTAATCAAAGTACCTTTCCGGTATAAGTGATTTACATGATCTCATGGTCATAAGGACTAGGTAACTATGAATCGAAAGCTTATAGCAAATAACTTAATGACGAGATCTTATGCTACGCTTAATTGGGTGTGTCCATTACATCATTCATATAATGATATAACCTTGTTATTAATAACATCCAATGTTCATGATTATGAAACTAATCATCCATTAATCAACAAGCTAGTTTAAGAGGCATACTAGGGACTTCTTGTTGTCTACATATCACACATGTACTAATGTTTCGGTTAATACGGTTCTAGCATGATATATAAACATTTATCATAAACATAAAGATATAAATAATAACCACTTTATTATTGCCTCTAGGGCATATCTCCTTCGATCTCCCACTTGCACTAGAGTCAATAATCTAGATTACATAGTAATATACCTAACACCCATGGCATTCGGTGTTGGTCATGCTTTGCCCTAGGGAGAGCTTTAGTCAACGGATCTGCTACATTCGGATCGGTGTGTACTTTGCAAATCTTTACTTCTCCATCTTCGATGTACTCGCGAATCGAGTGGTAACGCAGCTTGATATGCTTCAGCCTCTTGTGTGACCTTGGTTCTTGTGCATTGGCGATGGCACCCATGTTATCACGAGTAAATGATTAATGGGTCCAATGCACTAGGAACCACACCGAGCTCTACAATGAACCTCTTCATCCATACCGCTTCGATGAAGCCTCTGAAGCCGCTATGTACTCGATTCTGTTGAAGACTTCGCCACCGTGCACTTGCTTCGAGCTTGCCCGACTTACTGCAGCACCATTCAATATAAACACGTACCCGGATTGTGACTTAGAGTCATCGGGATCGGTGTTCCAACTTGCATCGGTGTAACCGTTTACAACGAGCTCTTGGTCACCTCCATAACAAAGAAACATATCCTTAGTTCTTTTCAAGTACTTCAGGATATTCTTGACCGCTGTCCAGTGTTCCATTCCCGGATCACTTTGATATCTCGCTAGTCAAACTAACAACATGTGCTATATCCGGTCTAGTACATAGCATGGCATACATGATAGATCCTACTGCCGAGGCATAGGGGATATTATTCATCCTTTCTCTTTCTTCTGCCGTAGCCGGTCCTTGAGTCTTACTCAATACCTTGCACGGTAACATAGGTAAGAACCCTTTCTTACTTTCGTCCATTCTAAATTTCTTTAGAATCTTGTCCGAGATATGTACTCTGTGATAGCCCTATTAGGCGTCTTGATCTATCTCTATAAATCTTGATGCCTAATATATATGATGCTTCACCAAGGTCTTTCATTGAAAAACTATTATTCAAATAACCCTTAACACTGCTTAATAGTTCTATATCATTCCCGATCAATAATATGTCATCTACATATAATATCGGGAATGCTACGGAGCTCCCACTCACTTTCTTGTAAATACAGGCCTCTCCATGACACTCGTATAAACCCGAAGTCTTTGATCACCTTATCAAAGCGTCGGTTCCAACTTCTTGATGCTTGCTTCAGTCCATAGATTGAACGCTGAAGTTTGCATACTTTGTCGGCATTTTTAGGATCGACAAAACCTTTGGGTTGTACCATATACAACTCTTCCTCAATGTCTCCATTAAGGAATGCCGTTTTGACATCCATCCGCCAAATCTCATAATCGAAAAATGCAGCTATTGCTAACAAAATCCTCACAGATTTTAGCTTCGCTACCGGTGAGAAAGTCTCATCGTAGTCAACTCCTTGAATTTGTCGGAAACCCTTTGCGACAAGTCGAGCTTTATAGACAGTAATATTTCCATCAGCATCTGTTTTTCTCTTGAAGATCCATTTATTCTCGACAGCCTTTCGGCTCTCAGGTAAGTCTACCAAAGTCCATACTTTGTTATCATACATGGATCCCATTTCGGATTTCATGGCTTCTTGCCATTTGTTGGAATCCGGGCTCATCATCGCTTCTTCATACGTCGCGGGGTCCTCATCATTGTTATCCACAATCATGACATTTAGACAAGGATCAAACCAATCGGGAGTGGTACGTTCCCTTGTCGATCTGCGAGGTTCGATAGTTTCCTCGTTCGAAGTTTCATGATCATTATCATTTGCTTCCTCTGTTGCCGGTGTAGGCGGTACAGTACAACTTCCGGTATCTGCGCTACTCCGATCAACGAGTATAGATTCATCAATCTCATCGAGTTCTACTTTTCTTCCAGTCACTTCTTTAGTGAGAAATTCTTTCTCAAGAAAGGTTCCGTTCTTAGCAACAAAGATTTTGCCTTCGGATCTGTGATAGAAAGTGTACCCTATAGTTTCTTTAGGGTATCCTATGAAGACGCATTTCTCCGCTTTGGGTTCTAGCTTGTCCGGTTGTAACTTTTTTACATAGGCTTCGCAACCCCAAACTTTCGGGAACGACGACTTAGGTTTCTTATTAAACCATAATTCATACGGTGTCGTTTCTACGGATTTTGATGGTGCTCTATTTAAAGTGAATGCGGTCTGTCTCTAATGCATAACTCCAAAAAGATAACGGCAAATCAGTAAGAGACATCATAGAACGAACCATATCTAAGAGAGTTCGATTACGACGTTCGGACACACCGTTTCGTTGTGGTGTTCCCGGCGGTGTCAATTGTGAAAGTATTCCACATTTCTTTAAATGCATGCCAAACTCATAACTCGGATATTCACCTCCACGATCGGATCGTAGAAATTTAATCTTCTTGTTACGTTGATTTTCTACTTCACTTTGGAATTCCTTAAACTTCTCGAAAGTTTCGGATTTATGTTTCATGAAATAGATATACCCATATCTACTCGGATCATCCGTGAAGGTTAGAACATAACGATAACCACCGCGCGATGCTACGCTCATTGGTCCGCACACATCGGTATGTATGATTTCCAATAAGTCGGTAGCTCGCTCCATCATACCGAGAAAATGGAGTCTTAGTCATTTTTCCCATCGGACATGCTTCGCATCTATCAAGTGACTCAAAGTCAAGTGATTCTAGTAATCCATCGGTATGGAGTTTCTTCATGCGTTTCACTCCAATATGACCAAGACGACGATTGCCACATATAAGTAGAATTATCATTCAATTTAATTCGCTTAGCATCAATGTTATGTATATGCGTATCACTACTATCGAGATCTAACAGAAATAAGCCATTCTTTTGTGGTGCTCGACCATAAAAGATATTATTCATAAAAATAGAACAACCATTATTCTCGGACTTGAATGAATAACCGTCTTGCATTAAACAAGATCCGGATATAATGTTCATGCTCAACGCAGGTACATAATAACAATTATTTAGGCTTAAAACTAATCCCGAAGGTAGATGTAGAGGAAGTGTGCCGACTGCGATCACATTGACCTTGGATCCGTTTCCAACGCGCATCGTCACTTCATCCTTCAGCGGTTGTCGTTTATTCTTTAGTTCTGTTTCGTGTTACAAATATGAGCAACCGAACCGAGTATCAAATACCCAGGTACTAGAACGAGAACCGAGTGAAATGAACATCTATAACATGTATATCATATATACCTTCTTTCTTCTTCTTGACAAGGCCGCTCTTCAGATCAGCCAGATATTTGGAGCAATTACGCTTCCAGTGTCCCTTCTCCTTGCAGTAATAGCACTCAGCATCAGGCTTAGGGCCGTTCTTAGGTTTCACAGGAGGCGTGGCAGCTTTCTTGCCACCCTTCTTGAATTTTCCCTTAGACTTGCCCTGTTTCTTGAAGCTCGGTGGTCTTGTTGACCATCAACACTTGGTGCTCTTTCTTGATCTCAATCTCAGCGGCTTTTAGCATGCCAAAGAGTTCGAGTAACTCCTTGTTCATGTTCCGCATATTGTAGTTCATCACAAAGTTCTTGTAACTTGGTGGCGGTGATTGAAGGACACGATTAATCCCCGATCTGTTAGGAATCACTATTCCCAAGTCACTGAGTTTCTTCGCATGCCCGGTCATGGCGAGCATGTGCTCACTAACGGAGCTGCCTTCTTCCATCATACAGCTGAAAAATTGTTTCGATGCTTCATAGCATTCCACGGCCGCATGAGTCTCAAAAATAGTTTTCAACTCTTTCATCAACTCATGAGGATCGTGGTGCTCAAAACGTTTTTGAAGATCGGATTCCAGATCGCATAAGATGGCACACTCGAACTTGAGAGTACCGAGTTTTCCGAGTCGCGTAAACAGCTTTTACTTCATCGGTTTCAGTTTCTGCAGGAGGGTCACCTAGCGGTGCATCAAGCACATATTGCAGATTTCCGCCAGAGAGGAAGATCCTCACATGACGGAACCAGTCGGTGAAGTTGCTACCGTTGCTCTTAAGCTTTTCTTTCTCTAGGAACTGGTTAAAATTGATTGGGGACGCCATCTCTACAACATATATTTGCAATAGTTTAGACTAAGTTTATGACAAATTGAGTTCAAATTTTAATTCTACATAATTAAAAAACTAGATGAACTCCCACTCAAAACAATATCCCTCGCATTGTCTTAGTGATCACACGAACCAAATCCACCGCACCTAAACCCGATCATCACGAGAAAAGGTGTGATTTCAATGGCGAACACTCAAAGTGTTCATCATATCAATCATATGATTCATGCTCTACCTTTCGGTATCATGTGTTCCGAGACCATGTCCGTACATGCTAGGCTCGTCAAGGCCACCTTAGTATCCGCATGTGCAAAACTGTCTTGCACCCGTTGTATGTACTTATTGAATCTATCACACCCGATCATCACGAGATGCTTCGAAACGACAAGACTTGATAACGGTGCTACTAAGGATGAACACTTTATTATCTTGAGATTTTAGTGAGGGATCATCTTATAATGCTACCGTCGCGATCTAAGCAAAATAAGATGCATAAAAGGATTAACATCACATGCGGTTCATATGTGATATGATATGGCCCTTTTGTCTTTGCGCCTTTGATCTTCATCTCCAAAGCACGGACATGATCTCCATCATCTTCGGGCATGATCTCCATCATCGTCGGCGAAGCACCAAGGTCAATGGCGCCGTCATCATGATTGTCCTCCATGTAGCAACTATTACAACTACTTTGAAATACTACTCAACATGAAATTTAAAGACAACCATAAGGCTCCCGCCGGTTGCCACAATACAATAATGATCATCTCATACATATTCATCATCACATTATGGCCATATCACATCACCAAACCCTGCAAAAACAAGTTAGACGCTCTCTAATTTGGTTTGCATATTTTACGTGGTTTAGGGTTTTTCGATATAGATCTAATCTACCTACGAACATGAACCACAACGTTGATACTAATGTTGTCAATAGAAGAGTAAATTGAATCTTTACTATAGTAGGAGAGACAGACACCCGCAAAGCCTCTTATGCAATACAAGTTGCATGTCGAACGAGGAACAAGTCTCATGAACGCGGTCATGTAAAGTTAGTCCGAGCCGCTTCATCCCACTATGCCATAAAGATGCAAAGTACTCAACTAAAGATAACAAGAGCATCAACGCCCACAAACCATTGTGTTCTACTCGTGCAACCATCTATGCATAGACACGGCTGCGATACCACTCGTAGGATAACGTTGCATAGAAAACAAAAATTTTCCTACCGCGAACACGCAATCCAAGCCAAGATGCAATCTAGAAGACGGTAGCAATGAGGGGGTATCGAGTCTCACCCTTGAAGAGATTCCAAAGCCTACAAGATGAGGCTCTTGTTGCTGCGGTAGACGTTCACTTGCCGCTTGCAAAAGCGCGTAGAAGATCTTGATCACGATCGGTTCCGGCGCCACGAACGGGCAGCACCTCCGTACTCGGTCACACGTTCGGTTGTTGATGAAGACGACGTCCACCTCCCGTTCCAGCGAGCAGCGGAAGTAGTAGCTCCTCTTGAATCCGACAGCACGACGGCGTGGTGTCGGTGGCGGTGTAGAAGTCCGGCGGAGCTTCGCTAAGCAAACCGGGCAATATGAAGTGGAGGAGCAAAGCTAGGGTTTGGGAGGGGGTGGCCGGCCACTCTATGGGGGCCGGCCAGCTTGTGGTCTTGGGGTGGCCGGCCCCCTCATTGGCCCCTCATTATATAGGTGGATCCCAAGTGTTGGTGTTCAAGTCTTCGAATAAGACCCGAAACCAAAACCTTCCATAGGAGGGGGCAAACCTAGCCCAACTAGGACTCCCACCCAAAGGTGGGATTCCCACCTCCCATGTGGGGGTGGCCGGCCCCCTATGGTGGAGTCCACTTGGGACTCCACCCCCACTAGGGCTGGCCGGCCATGGAGGTGGAGTCCCTTGTGGACTCCACCTTCCTTGGTGGTTTCTTCCGGACTTTTCTAGAACCTTCTAGAACCTTCCATAGAACCTTCCGCGACATTTTATTCACATAAAATGACATCCTATATATGAATCTTATTCTCCGGACCATTCCGAACTCCTCGTGATGTCCGGGATCACATCCGGGACTCCGAACAAATATTCCAACTTCATTCCATATTCAAGAACTACCATTTCAACATCCAACTTTAAGTGTGTCACCCTACGGTTCGAGAACTATGCGGACATGGTTGAGTACTCACTCGACCAATAACCAATAGCGGGATCCGGAGATCCATAATGGCTCCCACATATTCAACGATGACTTTAGTGATCGAATGAACCATTCACATACATTACCAATTCCCTTTGTCTCGCGATATTTTACTTGTCCGAGGTTTGATCTTCGGTATCACTCTATACCTTGTTCAACCTCGTCTCCTGACAAGTACTCTTTACTCGTACCGTGGTATGTGGTCTCTTATGAACTCATTCATATGCTTGCAAGACATTAGACGACATTCCACCGAGAGGGCCCAGAGTATATCTATCCGTCATCGGGATGGACAAATCCCACTATTGATCCATATGCCTCAACTCATACTTTCCGGATACTTAATCCCACCTTTATAGCCACCCATTTACGCAGTGGTGTTTGGTGTAATCAAAGTACCTTTCCGGTATAAGTGATTTACATGATCTCATGGTCATAAGGACTAGGTAACTATGAATCGAAAGCTTATAGCAAATAACTTAATGACGAGATCTTATGCTACGCTTAATTGGGTGTGTCCATTACATCATTCATATAATGATATAACCTTGTTATTAATAACATCCAATGTTCATGATTATGAAACTAATCATCCATTAATCAACAAGCTAGTTTAAGAGGCATACTAGGGACTTCTTGTTGTCTACATATCACACATGTACTAATGTTTCGGTTAATACAATTCTAGCATGATATATAAACATTTATCATAAACATAAAGATATAAATAATAACCACTTTATTATTGCCTCTAGGGCATATCTCCTTCATGGATTTCCTTCGTTAAAAGCATTTTGTAAAAGAATAGAACGGATTTCCACCTTGAACATATATATTACATGAACGAAATTAAACTATGAACGGTTTCCGCCTTGAACGGTTTCTGCCTTTGAACAAATTTGAAAATGAACGCATTCCCATCTTGAACATTTTTGAAAAATGAACGGATTTTCCCAGGTTGGTTACATGAACAGATTTCCATGGTGAAAAAAATTCCTAGCATGAAGGGTTTCGTTCTTTAAAAATATTTTTCAAAAAGAACAAAACGAAAACCGTTCATACCTTAGATATTTTTCGAAAAAAATAGATTTCCACGTTGAACGGTTTTCAACTTAAATCTTGTTTTCTCAAAAGATGAACAAATTTTCACCTTGAACATATCTATTACATGAAGGAAATTCAACTATGAACGGTTTCCTCCTTGAACGGTTTCTGCGTATGAACAAAATTTGAAAATGAACGCATTCCCACCTTGAACATTTTTGAAAAATGAATGGATTTTCACCTTGAACGGTTTGTAACCTAAACAAATCCTCGAAAATGATTAGTTTTTCCCAGGTTGGTTACATGAACGGATTTCCATGATGGACAAGTTAAAATTTTGAAAATGAACCGAATCCCACCTTAAAAACATTTTTAAAAAATGAATGGATTTTCACCTTCCACCTTGAACATATTTATTACATGAACGAATTGCAACTATGAACGGTTTCCGTCTTTGAACAAATTTGAAAATGACACATTACCACCTTGGACATTTTTAAAACTGAATGAATTTCCACATTGAACGGTTTGTAACTTAAACAATTTTTGAAAAATGAAAAGTTTTTCGCATGTTGATTACATGAACGGATTTCCGTGATGAACAAATTGCAAAACATCAACGGTTCCATGAACGGATTTCCATCTTTAAAAACATTTTGTAAAAGAATAGAATGGATTTCCACCTTGAACATATATACTACATGAACGAAATTCAACTATGAACGGTTCCCTCCTTGAACGGTTTCTGTGTACGAACAAATTTGAAAATGAACGCATTCCCACCTTGAAAACATATTTTTTTTAAATGAACGGATTTCCACCTTCCACCTTGAACATATTTATTACATGAATGAATTCCAACTATGAACGGTTTCCGCCTTGAACGGTTTCCGTCTTTGAACAAATTTGAAAATGACGCATTCCCACCTTGAACATTTTTAAACTAAATGGATTTCCACATTGAAAGGTTTGTAACTTAAACAATTTTAAAAAAAGTTTTTCGCAGGTTCATTACATGAACGTATTTCCGTGATGAACAAATTGCAAAACATCAACGGTTCCATAAAACGGATTTCCATGATGAACAAAAAATACAAAGCATGAATGGATTCCTTCTTTAAAAAGTTATAAAGAATAGAAACAGATTTTCACCTTGAACATATCTATCAGATGAACGAAATTCATTCAACTGTGACGAATGGTTTCCTCCTTGAACGGTTTCTGTGTATGATTTTTAAAAAAATTGAATGCATTCCCACCTTGATTTTTTTAAAATGAACGGATTTTCACCTTCCTCAAAAATGAACAATTTTTTTCAGGTTGGTTACATGAACGTATTTCCATGATGGACGAACTGCAAACAAAAATATCAACGGTTCCATGAATGGATTTGTTACTTGAAGGGAAATTCCAATTTGAATGAAAGTCTACCTTGAACAAATTAATGAAGTTCGAACGGTTCACCATGTGAATTGTTTTTCCATCTTGAACATTTTCCTAATTTCAACAGATTTGCACGAACAACAATTATGAAAAAAATTCTCCTTGAACGGTTTTCACATTGAACCACTTTTCACCTAAAATAAATTTGTTACTTCAACGGAAAAATCAACCTTGAAAATGAATGTAAATGGAATCTGAAATGGAGGTTGAGTTCTACCTCAAATTAATTTGGTGAAGAAAAAATATGACTCATGACAATTTCCATTGAATAACTTTGGTGTATTCATAGAGAAAAATGTACTTAACATGATGACAATTTCCATACGGATAAAAACCATAGTCCACATGTTGCAACTTACTCTAATCAGCTGGAAAAAAAGATGTACCACTTCGTGAAGTTGGTTTCATGCTTTATGGTAGTATACAATTTCCATAAGGATAAAAACCATAGTACATCGACTCGTGCAATGTGACGGTACAAAAAGAAAAATTCGATACATACATATGTATGTGTTGATATAACTTTGGTTCACCATAATGATATATGGTTTAGAAGTCATTGATGAAGTTGCAAAATGAACCATCTAGTGTTGAAAGAAAGTTTCAGAAAAGATTGTCTGGTCTGTGCAAAAAATGGTTGCTACCACCACTAAGCAGGAACGAAAGGACGCAAAGGAACGACTAAGCAGACAATCAAAGACGTCGTCACAAAATCTCAGGTTTCTCAAAAGTGGACTGATAAGGACGAACAAGTTCAGAATGACGCCTCCGCTTCAGTGATACTCGCCTCCCGCCATAGGTCCTTCTGCTGACTTCGCACCCTCCTCCGCCGCCATCGCTGCTAGAGCCAGAGTCCCATCGCCCTACACCTCGGGGTCAACCTTCTTCTTGCCGAAACACCTGCTACAGTACACATAACTGAATACCTCAAGTACACGTATGCAAGGAACTGAAGTATCAGCTTATGCAACTAACTGAAGTACGAACAAGTTCTTATCATTTAGAACAATTTTTTTTTGCTGTAAACAGACTGAATCAGAGTACTTTTTCAATGAGAGGAAACGGCAGATACTGACTGACCACAAACTGCATAAGAATAAAAAACATATTGCTAGAATCAAAACAGGTCCAGATGCTGGTACTGGCTAACCTTATAGATTGATACTAAACTAGTCCGTTTAAAATGATGTACAAAATGCTTGGAGAACCTTACAGAACTATTGCACCAATGAGTTGTTATATAGTATTAATAATTGCACCAAAATGACTTCTTATATATTATTAATAATTGCATAATGTGAAAATAAAAAACCATGTTGGCAGACATAACTATAAGCACTACACTTTCTTTTCTTTCTGTTTTCGAATGATTCAGGAGGAACCTCATTCTGGATACTGTATAAGATGTCATAAGACTTGATCCTGTACTTTGGAACAATTTCCTGCACATATAAAAAAGAGAAAAAAGAAACCATGTGATGGCCGACTAAAAAGGTATACATTTAATGTGTAAAAAAAAGCGTCCTTGATGACATAACAAACGAAATTTACCTTACTAAAGTATCTCATAAATTTTCTTGTCCAATTATCAGAAATGAAGTCTCTCATAACAAAAGAAACTACCTACTAGAACCATCTCTCCTAGAATATAATCGGCGAGGACAAAACAACATATACGATAAGAAAATTTGCAATATGAGCATGCAACAATATTAACAAAAAAAATCCACCCCTCCAATTATCAAAAAGTATCTTACAACTATTAATACAATTTTCGCTATGAGCATGAACCATTATATGTCACTGGTTCTAGTAGGTAGTTTCACTATGAGCATGAGCACCAACAACTCTTAAAACCCACCTGAAAGCACCACCAAATAATTCCAAAAACATATGAAACCGATAACATATTAAACTTCAAACATCCCAGATACATTTTGGTGTATCAACACCCCTACTCGTATTGTGCCAGTACTATGGTCTTACAAACATATGAGAACTCACAATTGAGGAAATTTGCATAAAAATAAGCCTACATATCTTCGAAAGTTCAAATAGTTTTCTTATTCTCGACAACAGATGGAAATTCCCCTCGAATCAGTCATCCATCTGATTATATTTCAAAAAACAGATGGAAATTTCCCCCGAATCAGTCATCCATCTGATTGTATTTCAAAAAACAGATGGAAATCCCCCCCCCCCCAACCAACCACCCGAAAGGACCCAAAAACTAATTTCAGAACCCACGTACAGAAGTAATCATCATACGAATCTGGTAATCCAAAGAGCCGAAACGATCCACAACTACACCAGCGCATATGGGAAACCCTATACGGCCAAAAGGTGAGAAAGAAAAGGTGCGGGAAAGAGTACACGAACCTTCGGCTGCAATCGCCGACGAAGCGAATCGCCCGCCGTCGGAAGCGGAGGCGCTCCCGGAGAACCAGGTGAAGAAACCCATCGCCGCCAGAAGAGAACGAGGCGAGGTCGACGAAACAGCACGAAACAGAAGCGAGGCGAGAAGGCTCCCGACCAGATTAAGACTAAAATAGGAAACAGTATGCGGGCAACTAGCTGAAGAAATTAACGGGCCAGGCCCATAACGCGCGGGGTGGGGCAGGGGGTGTGCGGAGAGCCGGATCGCTCCCGCATTGAGCGGAGAATAGGGATCGCCAATTGAGATCAGACTCAACTGTCAGCCCACCCTCAAGGAAAAACAAAACAGTCAACACGCAATGGGAAGGAAAACCCTATTTCCCGCCCAGCTGTGTGCTGTAATACGGTACGCTAAGGTGCGATGGTTGTTGTGCCGCATCCCATTAACGCGAAGGAAGCCACGAGCTTTAGGTTTTTTGTGGTTTCTGAACCTTGCGGAAGGTTCGGTCGAGTTTTTTCCTGGTTTTTCGGGTTTTCTTCGGTTTAGACGCTTTCCTTTCTATTTTTGTTCGTTTTTTTTTGTTTTTTCTCTTTTCTCTTTTTCTGCTTCTTTCTTTTCTGTTTTTGAACAAATTTTAAATTCAAGCAAATTTCAAAGTTAAGAAAATTATGAATCTGAGCAATTTTTAAAATCTTTTATTCAAATTAACTTTTCCTGAATTTGAACTTTTAATTTTTTTTGAAATTTTGATTTTGTTTGAAAATCGAACTTTTTCCGAATTACAACTTTTCTAGATTTGAACTTTTTAAAATTTTGAATTTTATCTAAATTTGAACTTTTTCTGACTTTTTCTAGTTTGATCTTTTTAATTTTTAATATTTTGAGGTATGTACAAATTTTTCAAATCTGGAAATTTTCAAATATATTTTTTTCCAAAAATAAAATAAAATAAACAGGAAAAGGTTTATGTTCAAAACGCGGCTGGGCTGGCCGGATGATAAAACCACAAAACCGGATGATAGAGAGTGTTTATAACGCATACACAGCTAACAAGACACAGAATTCTCAAAAAATAAAGCTAGCAGTATACACAGCCAAAAAACAAACAATGGATAAAAAAAAGAAGGCTTCGCTTCAGACGCCTGGACCACCGTCTTTCAGGATGCCGCCACCAAGAGGAGCAGAGACACTTGGAGGCACCAAAAACGGAAGGACTAATTGCACCGCTTCCAGATGAACGCATAGAGACTCTGAAGAGGGACCCATCCCTCTTGCCTAGGATCGAAGGACGCCGCACCATCGTTAGGCAGAGAGGTTCCCCATGAACACTCTAGAGCAAACCAATGTTCATAGAAGGGACCAAGGTCTGCTGATGTGATAGATACCTCACCACGGCCATTGCCAACCCGAGGCACCATCACCGAGAACACGCAAGCTGCAGAACGCAGTCTCAACACGGCAGACAAGGAACAACCACTACCGCCGGACAGGAGCTTGCCCAGCAACCTCCAAACCAGGCTCGTTGGCACACAAGAAGCATTGCCAAGCACCACCACCAACAGCCCGAAACTCGTCAACCACCCATGCAGCACCAGACGGTGCCTTAAACAAGGGGAACGGCATCGAGCTGCCGCCACCGCCCACGCAAGGTTAGGGTTTTCACCCAGGGTAGGGGTGGGTGGGGGAAATGGAACCTCAACGAAACCTCCAAGGAGGGAACCGGCGCCAGGGCGTCGACGGCGCCATGGCCACCGCCAGCCAAGGGCTTCCCCCGGTCCCAAAAACCCTACCACCATCCTGCCGGTGAAATCGCAGATCTAGCCGGAGGACAAAAATCTCACCGGTCAATGATGGAGATCTCCCTAGATCTGGCATCGAGGGTCGGCGGAAAACCGCGCACGCTGCACCAACGCCCGCCGCAATGCTGCCACCCTGCCGCCCACACAGTCAAGGACGCGGGCTAGCACACATGGCCACCGCACGCCGTGAAGAATACGGCGCCGCTGCCACCATCCGGAGCCGACGCTCCGGTATCTAGGGCCCCCGCCAAGAGTACCACCAACAACACTTCTAGCACCGAAGGCTGCCACTGCCAAATTGCCAGATCCCGAGAGCCTCCCGCCGCAACGGACGGAGAACGGCTGCCGGAGTCGTTGACCAAGGGAGAGGCGCTTTGGGGACGGAGAGCGCCGCTAGGCAGCAGCCTCTGCCCCGGTAAACCCAACACGGCGACATTCCTACCATGTGGATTGCCATGAGCCAGGAGCCGCAACCAAGGGCCAGATGAAAGATCGAGATGTCGCCTAGAGGGGGGTGAATAGGCAATTACAAACTCTTGCGGATTTGTCTTGTAAGAATGCGGAATTAAACTAACGTTTAGTTTACAAGCACAAACCCTAAATATGCTAAGCTCAACTAAGTGTAACAATGACAACTAGAGCTAAGCAAGATAGGCACAAGATATATGTAGCACAAGTGATAGCAAGATATATGTACTTCAAGCACAATGGCTATCACAAGGAAAGAGAGCTCGGGTATAGAAATAACCGAGGCACGCGGAGACGAGGATGTATTCCCGTGTTCCCTTCCTTTGCAAGAAGGTACGTCACGTTTGGAGGAGTGGAGGTCCCACGAAGGATTCCCCGCACCACGAAGGCTCACCCTATTCTCCGAGCCACACCCACGAAGGATAATGGCCCTTTCCTTATGGTTAGCTTTTCCTCCACTCCGGAGATGGCAAGCTCCACAACCACTTCACAAGCTCCACGAAGGAGAAGCCCGGGCCCCTTCACAATCTTCCACGAAGAGATCACCGGGGCACCAACCAAGCCAACTAGGAGGTCTCCCTCCAAGAGTAACAAGCTCACGGTCTCTCACTCGAACTAATCGTGGTGGAGAGCTCAACACTATGCAATGATGCAAAGCAAGAACACTAGAGGTGTTCAAATCCTTCACTCTCAAATCCCACCCAAGCAACAAATGCTAAGATGAGATTGGAGAGAAATAACAATGGGGAAAGTCAACAAAAGACTCCAAGATCTAGATCCCAAGAGTTCCCCTCACTTAGAGAAGAAATGGATTGGTGGAGGTTGTAGATCTAGATCTCCTCTCTTAGATCCCTCAAGAATGAGCAAGAATCATGGGAGGGAAGGGAGAGGAAGCAAGCTCAAGAGGTTCAACAATGGTGGTCAAAAACATGCACAAGAACCCTAGAAAACTGTTGGGGAAGAAGCCCCTTTTATAGCCAAACGAAATATGCCCGTTTGGGGCAGATCTGGGAGTTTTTTGTGCATCCTGGCGGAAAACCCGGTCAGACCGGGCCAGGGATCGGGCCGCCTGGCGGAAAACCCGGTCGACCGGGCCAGGGACCGGGCGCCCCTGAAAGCCCCCTGGAAACCGTCCGGTTGGCACCGGTGTGGGAGCCGGTCTGTGCCGGACGAGCCGGGGAGACAGCCGGCGCCGCCGGGCCAAACATGAAAAACATGGTTTACAAAAACCATGATAACTTTTGCGTCCGGACTCCGATTTCGATGATCTTGGGCTTGTTGGAATGAGAACAATAAGCCCTACAACTTTATGCATAGAAACATCATTGTCCACCCACGGAGTAAAAAACCATAAGATGAATGTTTGACCTATCTATAAAAGAGACACCGGTAAAACCTCCAAGCTTGAACACACAATAGAAGATGCATATGGTTTCCGTTTTCGATGAACTTGGGCTTGTTGTAAAGCTAGCAACAAGCTCAAGAACCTCACACAGAGAAACACCAAGAAGCAATAAGATTTATGGAATGCAAAGCATGCAAAGGGTTGAGCTCCCTAAGACGTTGTGATCAAGTTACCCAACCGAAAGCCCCTCTTGATAGTGCGGCTATGTATCCTATAACCCGGTCTCCCAACAACCACCTTGAGACCGGTAAAAGGAAAACCTAGCAAAGCCATACCTTTGCCTTGCGCATCCCGCTTGATCTTGATGATAGCTCTTCAAGCTCCACTCAAGCCGAATGCCTCACTTGATCATCGTTACTTCGTGAAGACTCACAAATGCTCCCCCATACACTATGATGGGAAAGCTCCATTGATATACATCTTCACATGTCCATTATCATCAAATGGACGGCAAGCTTCAAGCATATGGTCCTCTCGAGATGCTCAACTTGAACTTGCCCAACTCAACCTTGATGACGATCACCACTTGACGTCATTCTCTCATGGGCTATATGAGATCTCACTTTTGATGCATGCCCATAGAAAGATACCTAACCCACATAGACAACACAAGGGAACATATATGATGGGTTAGTTCATAAAGCATAATTGACACGGCTTACAATACCACATGACTTCTCGTGGCACATTCTTCATGCTTCATGTGTTGACCAAACTTGAATCTATTCTTCACTCTTTGTATTGGTCAACCTAGTATCTTCTCATGCTCTATCATACTATCTTGAGGTGTATATAGAATTCTTCACTTGGAATCAAGCACTCAAGATCTTGATCATTCATTGCTTATCACATAAGCTAGAGCATGGCTAATATTGAGTTCCACATAAGAACTCCATCTTCATTTCTTCTTCTTGATCATATCACATATATATCTTCAAATCGATGATCTTGATGCCAATACACAAGGTATATATTTATCTTCATGGCATCCATACTTGAATCCAACACATGGACTACAAGTAGTACCTATGGAATATTCCTTCATATAAACTCAATGAAAACATTAGTCCATAGGGGTTGTCATTAATTACCAAAACCACACATAGGGGCAATATATCCTTACAATCTCCCCCATTTTGGTAATTGATGACAACCACAATAAGAGGGTTTATATAATGAATATTAGAGACAAGTACGCAACTTATCCACGAATAAGTTGTATACAAGAGATTGTATTTGATATGGTCAAGTAACACAAAGCTACTATCCCATATCAAAACCAACTCTACTCACACAACTACAACTAATGGAAGGGATGTGAGTAGAGCCAATATATATAGAGCAAACTCCCCCACAATGTATGCACGTGTGTTCATTGCATACATTGTCAAGATTAACCTTCGGGACAGTTTCCACTATATATATACAACCATGCAAGACATATAAATATGGAATGCATGAGAGGAAAAACACTTAAGCACAAACCAAACTTAAGTATAAAACCATTCCCTTAAACCCTCTAAACTTCTCCCCCATTGGCATCGATTGTCAAAATGGGTGAAAAATTTAGAAAGCCAATATAATGTGAGTTCCTCCCCAAGGTGTGCACTTCTCATAATTTGAGTGGAATCAAGTGCACATATCCAATGATGAATACTTGAAGGAAGTCAAACTATATTGAGGATCAAAGATTGCATAAGAATAACATGATGGAGAAAGTTTTCGCAAATCAAGCAAGCAATCAAAGATCCAATTGGACAAACAAAGATATCATGATAAGAGAGATATAGTGTTTTGAATAAAATAAGGAAGCTCCCCAAGGTTCGTGCATAATTTATAGTACGTGTTTGCATTTGAATACAATATGCACAAACATGGAATCCTTACTCCCTTTATATCATTTAGAACACAACCAAGATAAAGATAACATGCTTATCAAGAATAACTTGAGTCCAACAATTACGAGATATGAGTGCAAGAAGGAAAACAAATAAACCAAGGACTCATAAATCTTCTTTACCAAAACCACTAAGAAACAAGAGGATAAGAAGATGGTTGGCAAAGAACAAGGATATCAAGGTGATGGATTAACGCTCTCATGTATATGAGTTTCTAAAGTGGACAAGATGATCCATAAAGAAACATGCACACATAGAGTTTAATAAAATAAATAACACAAGATATCCAAGATGAAGTCATAAAATATACCAAAAGATATTTGCTTAAAAAGCATGTATAGCCTATGGCTCCAACTTTCACTTTTGGTATATGAATGAGCTTCAACCAAGAAAATCTCAAAAACATTACAACTAACAATAAGGGAAGTAAAGCTAGTTGGAATGTTTTGAGAAAAACAACAAGTATCATAAATACGGATTTATTTCGCAATTACATCAATATTACACATAAGAGCTCTTTGAGGAATTGATATGCAATAAATTTCTAGAGGGCATATTTGGGATAGGTGAATCATAAACATGATAAATATATATATATATATATATATATTCCTATCATATGCATCTTCTCAAATTATTCAATATGTACAATAAGAATTTTTCTTCTAAAAGGATTTTTCAAGAATCGCAGTATTTTCGAAATAAGGAATTTCATGCCAAGATGCAACCTACAAGAGGTTGAATGCTATATGAGTATGCATGAAAAAGATACTTGTTACCGAGATAGCAATGGCATGATGTAGTAGATAAGAGTTCATCGATCATCCTAGCTTGACTCCAATTCTCATATGGTGATAACACCTTCCTTATAGGTGAGACAAGCCTCCATTGCATCTTCAATGTACGTAAAACATCATTCAAGTACATCTTGGTCCCCAAACTTATTGGGTCCAACATGGTTAGACTAACCACAATATATAGGACACACTCCATATAAATATGTGCATATTTAGAGGAAATTTGAATTTTATGCACATCTTAGCCATTCAGGATTTGATGGAGTATATCTTATATAATGGATCGAAGAAAGCAAAGCATGCTACAAATATAAACAAAATACATATGAGCGTGCACAAAGACTTTTAAAGATCCAAGAAAGACTAACTTTGGGCAAACACACCAAATGAATACAAGAAGGCATAAAGGTGTGACCAAACAAATTTGTTGTCCAAATTATATCAAAGACGCAAATCACAAAACATTTGGTCAACAAAGTTTAACAAATGAACTAAGAAGAAACCATTGAGCATAAAGGATGAAATAAAGCAAACATGCTCAAAGATTTATCTCATTCAAGCAAATAAAGCATGTAAGAAGGAATGAGATAGCAAACTCCCAAAAGAGCAAGGTTCGAACAAATAAACCAAACCCTCTACACTTTTCACAATGGCACAATGTACCGTAAGGAAAAGGTTTGTCTTCCAAAGCAAATACTTGATATGAATCAAGAGAATATATCAAAAGATTTTTCAAAGGGACAAGGAAGACACATGGGAGCAACAAAGATTTGTTGGAAATAAAATAAGGCAATAAGAAGCAATCCAAGGTGAAGATGATCCAAAAATTCAACCACATACAAGGTTATCAATTGTCAAAGACAATGAGTATATTGGAAATAATTTCCGGTGGAGTATTGACGATGATAGTAAGGATCAACTTCACAATAAAAGGCATAGGATAAGTATATACAGTTAAGCACTATGCACGGATGAAGATTCTTGATAGCTTCAACTAGTCAAACAATCACGCACGGCAATGATTAGAATAACTTGAAGCAAACGGTGTCCCAAATAAGATATAGAGATATGTATTTGAGGAAAACCGTACCAAGAATTTCTTACTCAAACAAGAATCCATAAGATGAGCCAATAAAAGCTTTTTAATAGAAGTGGAGCTTGTTTGAGCAAGCATGCCACCTAGGAACAAGATAATTAAGAGCATCAACTCTAAGTGGCATAACCTCATATGTTCACATTTTCTAGGCTTGTGATATGTACAAAACATATTACTCCCCCATAATGTGATAAAACATTTCTTCTAAACAAGAGGCAACTAAAATTTAACTAGAGATGATTAATGGACATTTAGAATTTGAATTTCTCATGAGTATGGTATACCACATAGTGACTAGATAATCTTGCAATATCAATACTAAGTGGCGATACCCATGTACACACATTTTAGAGAAAGAGAGATGCACAATGCATATCACTCCCCCAAAATGGGATGTTCCATTAATCACTCAAAGAGAGCCAAATAAGATGTCATCAAGATGCATTAGGCTCACAACAATACACAAGTATATGATGAGTCAAACAAACGTACTTGAATACACAAGATAGGTAAGTAAGACACAACACATACACACACATATTTGGTACAAAACCAAACATGCAAAGGGGGAAGTAACTTACAATAAATATGATGAGTTGAAGTATAAGTTACCGCAAAGAGGAACATTGGATATAAGATATAGATGATAATCCATACGACTTGGCTTGGTCAAAATATAATATATGAAGATCCCTTAATTCTTCATGAAGTAGCCAAGTATCCAATGACCTCCACTTGTACCTATTGATTAAGTTTGAGCTTGTTGGTCCCCAACCAAGTTGGGTCCTAAGAGGTTAGTCACAATAGGCTTGGCAACCCAAATGGTTCTTTTCTTGAAACCACTTTGAGTTCCAACAAACTTGGCAAACACATTGCCATCCTTATCCTTCCCTAGAAAATAATCATCATCAACAATTATAGGGTTAGATAAGGTACCACCTAAGCAAGAAGAAGCAAAGTGCTCTTTCTCACGACATAAGTAGCAAGTGTTCCCCTTTTTCTTCTTTATTGATTTATTTTCTTGGGGAACAATATCTTGATTCTTCTTGGGAAGTGGCCTATCTTCAACTTGAGGTCGAGCTTGAGCTTGACCTTGACTTTGTGGACATTTCCCTTGTTGTTTCTCACTTAAGTGCTTCTTCTTCTTCAATGGGCATGATCTAACATGGTGCCCTTCAACTTTGCACTTGAAGCAAACCATCTTGGCCGGATCCTTGACTTTCGCTTGGCCCTTCTTCTTGTTGCTCTTGCTCTTGGACTTGTTCTTGTTATTGGAGTTGAATCCAAGTCCACTCTTGTCATTGGGGGATTGTTGCACACTTAGCATCTTGTCAAATGCGGATTTCCCTTCATGACGCTTTTCCAAGTCTTTCTTCAAAGAAAGGACTTGGGCCTCGAGCTCTTTGATTTCCTCTACATGGTTAGTAGAAATACAAGTACTAGAGGAAGTAGAAGCTTCATTGTTAGAGCAACAAGGCAAAGCAAGTAATCCAACACAAGGTGTGTCACTAGTTTGACTAGATGGATTACAAGAACTAGCACATGGCAATATAGCATTTTGATTAGAGGTTGTGCTAACATCCATATGAGGCTCACAAGATGTTACCTTAGTGATACTTGCCTCATGAGCTAACTTTAGCCCATCATAGGAAATTAGAAGATAATTATGAGAGCCCGAGAGCTTTTTATGACTTTCTTCCAATTCCCTATAATTGCTAGTTAGCAACTCAAGTTGAGCCCTTAGCTCAACATTCTCCTTTAAGATAGATGCTTCACAAGAAGTAGAGTTAGTAGCACAAGCATCATCAATAGATTTTTCTTTTTCAAGCACATAAGATTCCATTTCTTGCTTAAGACCATGAGTTATGCATCTTTCATTTTTCAGCTCTTGTCTAAGGAGATTGAATCTCCGTTGCTCATTTTCAATATGAGATTCCAACTCCTCAATGCACTCATTTTTTCTTTGAGTGTGTCCATCAAGTAATCGAATTTGACAAGAGCATTACCACAAAGTGTGCATCTAACATAAAAGAGTTCCTTAAGCATAGCAACTTCTTCTTGTTCATCATCATCACTCTCATCATTAGAAGATGTGTTGGGATTCAAGGTAGGAGTTACCTTTGGTCCCTTTTCCATAAGGCACATGTGCATACCGGAGGATGACGATGAAGATGTTTCGGAATCTTCATTCATAAGAGTCTTATGCCTCATATTTTGTTCAATTTCCTCTACATTGTTAGACAACAAGCAACTAGCGGAAATAGAAGCATTTTGTTCATGGCAAGAAGACAAAGTAAGCATATCATCATGGGATTTATGCAAGCAATTTACACATGATACGCAAGGACTATCAACACAAGCATGTAGATTATTTTTAATGCTAGATGTGTTTAAGTCCAAAGAGGAATCATTGCAATGGGATAGAGATGAAGAATCATCACTATTGAGCACAATATCATCATTGCAATTTTCCTTACCACTCACCATATCATTACCTCGTGTCTTCCTACACGTTGGTGAAGTGGGAGACGATGAGAACTCATCATGGCCGGAGGTGGAAGCAACTTGAAGCTCTTCATGAAGTGAAGGGGAAGGGAGCTCCTCGGAGACACCACCGACCAAATAAGAGATGGATCCACCAAACATTTCCTTAAGCTTGATCCACATCTCATGAGACGACTTTCGCTTTATATATATATCAAGAACCTACGAAAATCGGGTCTCAAGGAGAATAAAAGCTCATTAGATACTTGAGCTTCAAGATGTAAGTTTTTCTCATCCTCTAAAGATAGATTTTGAGAATCCATCGGAGGAGAAAAACCTACATCTAGAAATTGCTCTATATTTGGACACGAGGTCCGAAGTTTATAAAGCAAGCAATTTCTCCATAAAAGATAATTTGTGCCATCAAAGATAATTGTGTCATTGTGCACTAAATTACTAGCCGACATCTTTACTCTCAAGGCGGTGAAGCCTTAAACAAGGAGAGACCTTGCTCTGATACCAATTGAAAGATCGAGATGTCGCCTAGAGGGGGGGTGAATAGGCAATGACAAACTCTTGCGGATTTGTCTTGTAAGAATGCGGAATTAAACTAACGTTTAGTTTACAAGCAGAAACCCTAAATATGCTAAGCTCAACTAAGTGTAACAATGACAACTAGAGCTAAGCAAGATAGGCACAAGATATATGTAGCACAAGTGATAGCAAGATATATGTACTTCAAGCACGATGGCTATCACAAGGAAAGAGAGCTCGGGTATAGAAATAACCGAGGCACGCGGAGACGAGGATGTATTCCCGTGTTCCCTTCCTTTGCAAGAAGGTACGTCACGTTTGGAGGAGTGGAGGTCCAACGAAGGATTCCCCGCGCCACGAAGGCTCACCCTATTCTCCGAGCCACACCCACGAAGGATAATGGCCCTTTCCTTATGGTTAGTTTTTCCTCCACTCCGGAGATGGCAAGCTCCACAACCACTTCACAAGCTCCACGAAGGAGAAGCCCGGACCCCTTCACAATCTTCCACGAAGAGATCACCGGGGCACCAACCAAGCCAACTAGGAGGTCTCCCTCCAAGAGTAACAAGCTCACGGTCTCTCACTCGAACTAATCGTGGTGGAGAGCTCAACACTATGCAATGATGCAAAGCAAGAACACTAGAGGTGTTCAAATCCTTCACTCTCAAATCCCACCCAAGCAACAAATGCTAAGATGAGATTGGAGATGAAGAACAATGGGGAAAGTCAACAAAAGACTCCAAGATCTAGATCCCAAGAGTTCCCCTCACTTAGAGAAGAAATGGATTGGTGGAGGTTGTAGATCTAGATCTCCTCTCTTAGATCCCTTAAGAATGAGCAAGAATCATGGGAGGGAAGGGAGAGGAAGAAAAATCAAGAGGTTCAACAATGGTGGTCAAAAACGTGCTCAAGAACCCTAGAAAACTGTTGGGGAAGAAGCCCCTTTTATAGCCAAACGAAATATGACCGTTTGGGGCAGATCTGGGAGTTTTTCGTGCAGCCTGGCGGAAAACCCGGTCAGACCGGGCCAGGGACCGGGCCGCCTGGCGGAAAACCCGGTCGACCGGGCCAGGGACCGGGCGCCCCTGAAAGCCCCCTGGAAACCGTCCGGTTGGCACCGGTGTGGGAGCCGGTCTGTGCCGGACGAGCCGGTGAGACAGCCGGCGCCGCCGGGCCAAACATGAAAAACATGGTTTACAAAAACCATGATAACTTTTGCGTCCGGACTCCGATTTCGATGATCTTGGGCTTGTTGGAATGAGAACAACAAGCCCTACAACTTTATGCATAGAAACATCATTGTCCACCCACGGAGTAAAAACCATAAGATGAATGTTTGACCTATCTATAAAAGAGACACCGGTAAAACCTCCAAGCTTGAACACACAATAGAAGATGCATATGGATTCCGTTTTCGATGAACTTGGGCTTGTTGTAAAGCTAGCAACAAGCTCAAGAACCTCACACGGAGAAACACCAAGAAGCAATAAGATTTATGGAATTCAAAGCATGCAAAGGGTTGAGCTCCCTAAGACGATGTGATCAAGTTACCCAACCGAAAGCCCCTCTTGATAGTGCGGCTATGTATCCTATAACCCGGTCTCCCAACAACCACCTTGAGACCGGTAAAAGGAAAACCTAGCAAGACCATACCTTTGCCTTGCGCATCCCGCTTGATCTTGATGATAGCTCTTCAAGCTCCACTCAAGCCGGAATGCCTCACTTGATCATCGTTACTTCGTGAAGACTCACAAATGCTCCCCCATACACTATGATGGGAAAGCTCCATTGATATACATCTTCACATGACCATTATCATAAAATGGACTGCAAGCTTCAAGCATATGATCCTCTCGAGATGCTCAACTTGAACTTGCCCAACTCAACCTTGATGACGATCACCACTTGACGTCATCCTCTCATGGGCTATATGAGATCTCACTTTTGATGCATGCCCATGGAAAGATACCTAAACCACATAGACAACACAAGGGAACATATATGATGGGTTAGTTCATAAAGCATAATTGACATGGCTTACAATACCACATGACTTCTCGTGGCACATTCTTCATGCTTCATGTGTTGACCAAACTTGAATCTATTCTTCACACTTTGTATTGGTCAACCTAGTATCTTCTCATGCTCTATCATACTATCTTGAGGTGTATATAGAATTCTTCACTTGGAATCAAGCACTCAAGATCTTGATCATTCATTGCTTATCACATAAGCTAGAGCATGGCTAATATTGAGTTCCACATAAGAACTTCATCTTCATTTCTTCTTCTTGATCATATCACATATATATCTTCAAATCGATGATCTTGATGCCAATACACAAGGTATATATTTATCTTCATGGCATCCATACTTGAATCCAACACATGGACTACAAGTAGTACCTATGGAATATTCCTTCATATAAACTCAATGAAAACATTAGTCCATAGGGGTTGTCATTAATTACCAAAACCACACATAGGGGAAATATACCCTTACACCAGATCCCCGCCGCCCCCTTCACCGGCGCCTCGGCCTTCTGCCGGCAACACCTATAGGTGCGATGAGGAGGGGGGAGTGGAGTGAGGATGGGGGCGGGGGCAGCTAGGGTTTGTCCTGAAGGGATTCGTAGCATAGAAAACAAAAAATTTCCTATCGCGAGAACGCAATCCAAGCCAAGATGCAATCTAGAAGACGGGAGCAACGAGGGGATGAACGAGACTAACCCTTGAAGATTTCCAAAGCCTACAAGAGGAGGCTCTCGTTGCTGCGGTAGACGATCACTTGCCGCTTTCAAAAGCGCGTAGAAGATCTTGACGGTGCCACATCGGGCAGCACCTCCGTACTCGGTCACACGTTCGGTGTTGATGAAGACGACGTCCTTCTCCCCGTTCCAGCGGGCAGCGGAAGTAGTAGATCCTCCTTGGAATCCCGGCAGCACGACGGCGTGGTGGCGGTGTCGATGGAGATCTCCGGCGGAGCTTCGCTAAGCTTATGCGGGAGAGGTGGTGGAGGAGGGGCGGCTAGGGTTTGGGAGAGGGGGCTATGGGCGCCGGCCTCAAGGGGGCAGGGGTGGTGCGGCCAAGCCATGGGCAGCCCCCTCCCTCTCCTCCTCATTATATAGGTGGAACCCCAAGGGTTTGCCCAAAGTCTTCGAATAAGACCCCAACAGAAAAACTGACTTATGGACGAAACCTAGAGGGACAGGGACTCTCCCCTTCCCCCTTTACTTGGCCGGCCAAGGAGGTGGAGTCCACCATGGACTCCACCCTCCCACTTGGTTGGCTGGTTAGGGTTTGTGGAGTCCCTTCGGACTCCTCCTTCCATAGTGATTTATTCCGGATAATTCTAGAAACCACCTTCCATAAATTCACTGGATCATTTCCAAACTTGGAAAGTGAATTCCTATATATGAATATTATTCTCCGGACCATTCCGGAACTCCTCGTGATGTCCTGGATCCCATCCGAGACTCCGAACAAAACTTCGAAATCCATTCCATATTCCATATCTACTTAAACGACATCAAACCTTAAGTGTGTCACCCTACGGTTCGCGAACTATGTAGACATGGTTGAGACCTCTCTCCGACCAATAACCAATAGCGGGATCTGGAAATCCATAATGGCTCCCACATATGCAACGATGACTTTAGTGATCGACTGAACCATTTACATACGATACCGATTCCCTTTGTCATGCGATATTTTACTTGTCCGAGGTTTGATCATCGGTATCTCTATACCTCGTTCAACCTCGTCTCATGACAAGTACTCTTTACTCGTACCGTGGTATGTGGTCTCTTATGAACCATTCATATGCTTGCAAGCTATTAGACGACATTCCACCGAGAGGGACCAGAGTATATCTATCCGTCATCGGGATGGACAAATCGCACTGTTGATCCATATGCCTCAACTCATACTTTCCGGATACTTAATCCCACCTTTATAACCACCCATTTACGCAGTGGTGTTTGATGTAATCAAAGTACCTTTCCGGTATAAGTGATTTACATGATCTCATGGTCGAAAGTACTAGGTAACTATGTATCGAAAGCTTATAGCAAATAACTTAATGACGTGATCTTATGCTACGCTTAATTGGGTGTGTCCATTACATCATTCATATAATGACATAACCTTGTTATTAATAACATCCAATGTTCATGATCACGAAACCATGATCATCAATTAATCAACAAGCTAGTTATACAAGAGGCTTACTAGGGACTCCTTGTTGTTCACATAACACACATGTATCAATGTTTCGGTTAATACAATTATAGCATGGTATGTAAACATTATCATAAACACAAAGATATATTATAATAACCATTTTATTATTGCCTCTTGGGCATATCTCCAACAGTCTCCCACTTGCACTAGAGTCAATAATCTAGTTTACATATGTAAATATATAACACCTTGGCCTTCCGGTGCTTTATCATGTTTTGCTCACGGGAGAAGTTTTAGTCAACGGATCTGATATGCTCAGAAACGTATGTATTTTGCAATTCATTTGCGTCTCAACGCATCACTCATTTTCTAAATGAGTTGGCATTAAATATGTTTGGTCTTCTCGGTGGAACCTTAATTCCGCGGTCTGAAATATGTCACTAATATTGTCATACACAATATAGCTTCAAAGTTCTGACACTATCGGAACTACACCAAGTTGTCAAAGAACCTCTTGACTTAACATCCTCAGTCATTGTCAAAATAATGACATACTCTGCCTTCGTTTGTAGAATCCGTCACAATATTTAGAACTCTTCTAAATCTAGCTTAGACAGCTTCTAGCTCATTGTGCTACCTTTTAAAACAACACTTAGTCTAATTTGAGATTGAAATTTTATATTTTATATGTGACAAAACAAATATCGGTGCAACACCTTACAGCGATGTGTTTGTCATTTCTCCATACAAAACTATATATATATATATATATATATATATATATATATATATATATATATATATATATCCTTGGTTCTTCTTAAGTACACAAGAATATTCTTACTGTTTTTCAATGATCATCACATGAATCATTCTGGTACATGCTCATAATACTTTCAGAGCACAGGACATCTGATTGTGTACATATTATTCGTGATCTATAATCACTCATGTGTTTTTACTCATTGAGTGTCATATACACTCAAGTCTTGTCAAACCTTCACATGACAAGAACATTTTCTTAATATTTCTATACTGAACTACTTCAATATCCATTCTATGTACTTTGACTTAAACTTATTATGTGTTTCAATCTATCTTCATAGATCTTGACACTAAATATGTTTCAGTCCATGTCCTTTCATTGAAGTTAATTCTCAATGAAACCTTTTATAATCAAGTATATAATTACATCATTTATAACCAACTATATGTATCTACATAAAGTATTATAAATATGTCTCAGCGCTCCCACTTAATTTCTTGCAAAACCAAGCATCTTCATCGTTTCTGATGAAATCAAAAATTCTTTGACTATTTCATCCGGTGAAGATTTCAACTCCGCGATACTCACTTCATCCAATTGAAGTTCGTATACTTATCTAGTATTCCATGGACTAGTAAAACTCTTGGTTTGTATCTTGTATACACCTTTAATACACACTTCTGTTAAGTAATGTATTTTGCCATCCTACTAGCATATCTCATAAAAGAAATATGTAGCGATTACTAGAATAATCCATATAGACTTTAAGCATTACTACAGAAGATCTAATCTTATTGTAATCAACTCTTTGAACTTTGTCGTAAACTATATTTCGACAAGTCGAGCTTCTTCAATGATATTTCATCCAAGTCCATCAATTTTATAGATCCATTTACTTTCAAAAAGTATTTTTCTATCTTGGATTTTATGGCGTATAGCCATTTTAACGGAGTCAGGGCCCATCATAACTTCTTTGTTTGTAGTTGATTTATCAAAAATCAATCCTTTGTTCACAAATCATTTATTTGATCACAAAGTAAACCATACCTACAAGGTTCAATATGTACTTCGATCTCCATGACTAAAACACTTTGTAGTCATGAGAGCTATGATCATCGTGGCCGCTTCCGGAACCAATTCCGATGCTGCGCTACTCTGATCATTATGCTCAGGTTCATAAACCTTATCAAGTTCTATTGTCCTCCCACTCAAATACTTCGCTAGAAAACAATTTCTTGGAAATAAGCAAGTAACATTAACAAACACTTTTGTCTTTTACTTCATAGTGGAAAGAATTCCCAATTAATTCTTTGGGATAACCAACAAAGATATTCATCCGATTTTGGTTGTAAACTTATTTACCTTATGCTATGCATACCAAAATTTAAGAAAGGACTATTAGGGTTCATACCCATGCCATAACTCGTATGGTGTCATTTCAACGGATCATGATGATGCTCTATTCAGTGTAAAAGCGGTAGGCTCTAAAGCATAATCCACAAAAATATAATGGCTTCATTTTATTTTATCTCATCATTAATCCAACAAGGTTTGGACACGTCTCTCGGATACTTCAAGAAACGTGAGTCGTAGAACAACTTCATAACTCTCTTAGATGTTCGCTAAAACTCGTAATTCAAATATTTCCACTATGATCCAATCATAGATATTTGTCTTTTCTATTATGATGATTTCCACTTCATGCTGAAATTTATTTGAATCTATTCAAATGTTTCAAACTTCTTCCTTATCGAATATATCCACATATATATACTCAATTCATTGTTGGAAGTTTTCATGAAGTAGAAGAATCTCCCGCACACAACTATGCCCAGTGAACCACATACATCATCATGTATATTTCCACTAAGTTAGTTGCCCATTCAACTCTTGGCCTATGAACGGTATTTTAGTCATTCTCTTTTTTAGAAAAGATTTGCAAGCGCCAAACGATTCAAAAATCAAATGACTCCAAAAATACATTTGCATGGAGTTCCTTCATGCGTTCCTTTCTAACATGACCTAAATGGCGGTTCCACAAATAAGTGGAATTCAAATCATTTGCCTTATGGCATTTTAGCGTCGTATTATGTGTGTGTGTGTTTCACCATTAAGATTTATAATAACTTATCCATCGTACATGGAGTAATGTCATAATTTGAACAACTCATTGTTTTCATTTGACCAGAGCAAAATAACAATTATTAAGTTCTTTATTATAAATTCTAAGGGCTAGATAGAATGCCAACGATGAACATAATAACACTTTATTTTTGTTCCAGACGTGCATACCTGTCATATTCCTTGTTAGTCACTTAGGCCATTGTATTCTTGTATTGCGTTGTTTTGTATGACACTTCATACCAATCAATATGGTACAAATACCCAAGAATTTCATTGTGTGACCAAACGAGGAATACATCCATAACATGTATATCATTTATATACACCTGAGCTAGACTTTCTAGTCTTTTCTTTCTTTCTTTCTGCCAATAATCTTTTGTAGTTTCTCTTTTAGCTTTCCTCATTATTTAGAAAAACACTTCAACATCAATAACTTCTAGGTTTGTTGGTCAAATACCAATAACCTTGAGGTTCTTACTTTTGAAGTTGATTATCATATGACAAGTGTTCCGGATTTCACTATTAGTAACCTTTTAATATGATGAACAATTTCACTCATAATTTTATCCATCATATCATGACGACTTTTCGAGACCATGTCTGTACATGCTAGGCTCGTAAAGTTTAACCTCAGTATTCGTATGTGCAAATCTGGCTTGCACCCGTTGTATGCACACATAGAATCTATACCTTAGTATTCGAAACTACGAGTCTTAGCAACGGTGCATACTAAGGATGATAACTTCATGGATATGCGAATATTGTTAGTGCCCCAATAGTTGGAGGATTGGGACGCCTTGCGTCTTCAGCCTTCGTACATTCCCATAAAACTTATGAGTTTATGTAGTCTCACCAAATTATATTCTATCATGTTGCAATAAGGTCTTAGACATCACATATATCTCATACCTTGATTATTTCTGAAAACTAAATTTTCAGCTCCTTACTTTTCAAACACATTTGAACTTCAAGTTTCACGGAGACAAGATAACTTTAGGTACTAATTGAAACCATACTTCTTTGAATCAAAAATGTGAGGTTTACTAAAAGTTTGCAATAGAACTTAATCATTTCTTGATTCTTTAACAATACGGTACCAGTCTGTAAAGTTACTTGTCAGATTTAACAGTATTTCTATCTCAATTACAAGACTAGCGCATGGTAGAAAACGGATGCCAAAACTACAAAATTAATTCAAAATATTACTCAGACTATGTTCATGATAATTAGTTCATGTTTTAATCTAATTACTAATGAACTCCCACTTAATACAACATCCCTCATAGTTGTTAAGTGGTACACGATCCACATCCACTACACCAAAACCGATCATCACGTGAGATGATGTAGCTTCAATGGTGAACATCAACATGTTGATCATATCATCCATATGACTCGTGTTCAACCTTTCGGTTTCCGTTGTCCCGAGGCCATGTCTGTACATGCTAGGCTCGTCAAGCAAACCCAAGTATTCCGCGTGTGCAACATGGCTTACACCCGTTGTATGTGAACGTTGAGTCTATCACATCCGATCATCACGAGATGCTTCGAAACGATGAACTATATCAACGGTGCATACGAGGGGAGAACACTTTATTATCTTGATATTAATGTGAGGGATCATCTTATAATGCTACCGTCGCGATCTAAGCAAAATAAGATGCATAAAGGATTAACATCACATCCAATTCATATGTGATATAATATGGCCCTTTAGTCTTTGCGCCTTCGATCTTCATCTCCAAAGCACGGACATGATCTCCATCATTAACGGGCATGATTTCCATCATCATCGGCGTAGCGTCAAGGTCCATGGCGCCGTCTTCATGGTTGTTCACCTCATGTAGCAACTATTACAACTACTTTGAAATACTACTCAACATGAAATTTAAAGACAACCATAAGGCTCCTCGCCGGTTGCCACAATACAATAATGATCATCTCATACATATTCATCATCACATTATGGCCATATCACATCACCAAACCCCGCAAAAACAAGTTAGACGTCTCTAATTTGGTTTGCATATTTTACGTGGTTTAGGGTTTTCGAGTGAGATCTAATCTACCTACGAACATGAACCACAACGGTGATACTAGTGTTGTCAATAGAAGAGTAAATTGAATCTTCACTATAGTAGGAGAGACAGACACCCGCAAAGCCACTTATGCAATACAAGTTGCATGTCGAGCGTGGAGCAAATCTCATGAACGCGGTCATGTAAAGTTAGCCCGAGCCGCTTCATCCCACTATGCCACAAAGATGCAAAGTACTCAAACTAAAGACAACATAAGCATCAACGCCCACAAAACAATTGTGTTCTACTCGTGCAACCATCTATGCATAGACACGGCTCTGATACCACTGAAGGGATTCGTAGCATAGAAAACAAAAAAATTCCTACCGCGAGAACGCAATCCAAGCCAAGATGCAATCTAGAAGACGGGAGCAACGAGTGGGTGAACGAGACTAACCCTTGAAGATTTCCAAAGCCTACAAGAGGAGGCTCTCGTTGCTGCGGTAGACGATCACTTGCCGCTTTCAAAAGCGCGTAGAAGATCTTGACGGTGCCACAATCGGGCAGCACCTCCGTACTCGGTCACACGTTCGGTGTTGATGAAGACGACGTCTTTCTCCCCGTTCCAGCGGGCAGCGGAAGTAGTAGATCCTCCTTGGAATCCCGGCAGCACGACGGCGTGGTGGCGGTGTCGATGGAGATCTCCGGCGGAGCTTCGCTAAGCGTATGCGGGAGAGGTGGTGGAGGAGGGGCGGCTAGGGTTTGGGAGAGGGGGCTATGGGCGCCGGCCTCAAGGGGGCAAGGGTGGTGCGGCCAAGCCATGGGCAGCCCCCTCCCTCTCCTCCTCATTATAAAGGTGGAACCCCAAGGGTTTGCCCAAAGTCTTCGAATAAGACCCCAACAGAAAAACTGACTTATGGACGAAACCTAGAGGGACAGGGACTCTCCCATTCCCCCATTTACTTGGCCGGCCAAGGAGGTGGAGTCCACCATGGACTCCACCCTCCCACTTGGTTGGCTGGTTAGGGTTTGTGGAGTCCCTCCGGGACTCCTCCTTCCATAGTGATTTATTCCGGATAATTCTAGAAACCACCTTCCATAAATTCACCGGATCATTTCCAAACTTGGAAAGTGACTTCCTATATATGAATCTTATTCTCCGGACCATTCCGGAACTCCTCGTGATGTCCTGGATCCCATCCGAGACTCCGAACAAAACTTCGAACTCCATTCCATATTCCATATCTACTTAAACGACATCAAACCTTAAGTGTGTCACCCTACGGTTCGCGAACTATGTAGACATGGTTGAGACCTCTCTCCGACCAATAACCAATAGCGGGATCCGGAGATCCATAATGGCTCCCACATATTCAACGATGACTTTAGTGATCGACCGAACCATTTACATACGATACCGATTCCCTTTGTCACGCGATATTTTACTTGTCCGAGGTTTGATCATCGGTATCTCTATACCTCGTTCAACCTCGTCTCATGACAAGTACTCTTTACTCGTACCGTGGTATGTGGTCTCTTATGAACCATTCATATGCTTGCAAGCTATTAGACGACATTCCACCGAGAGGGCCCAGAGTATATCTATCCGTCATCGGGATGGACAAATCCCATTGTTGATCCATATGCCTCAACTCATACTTTCCGGATACTTAATCCCACCTTTATAACCACCCATTTACGCAGTGGCGTTTGATGTAATCAAAGTACCTTTCCGGTATAAGTGATTTACATGATCTCATGGTCGAAAGTACTAGGTAACTATGTATCGAAAGCTTATAGCAAATAACTTAATGACGTGATCTTATGCTACGCTTAATTGGGTGTGTCCATTACATCATTCATATAATGACATAACCTTGTTATTAATAACATCCAATGTTCATGATCACGAAACCATGATCATCAATTAATCAACAAGCTAGTTATACAAGAGGCTTACTAGGGACTCCTTGTTGTTCACATAACACACATGTATCAATGTTTCGGTTAATACAATTATAGCATGGTATGTAAACATTATCATAAACACAAAGATATATTATAATAACCATTTTATTATTGCCTCTTGGGCATATCTCCAACATGTCCCTCTCGGTCGCATGGAGGAGCGACACGCTTTTTCGTGAATTTTCATTGGGGATAAACTTGACTTTTTCATATTGCTTGCTTCATCTGGATATACGCATTTTTTTCTTCTTCCAAGATCGGTTGACATACACGAGTTAATTGTAGAGCCAAAGGGATGACTTGCGATCAACAGCAATTAAATCAGCACGACTTGCCGATGCGGCATCCGAGCGTTCCGGTGAACTGCGTGAGCTTTCCGACATACTTGCCGTTCTTGGCCGGAATGAAGTCCATCTGGTCGTACCTGCGCTCGTTCTGTCCGCCGGACTCGTTGAAGAAGGGCCCGTTCATCATGACGTCCCCCTGCGACTTCCAGACCCAGTCCTTGTACTCGTTGTATGGCGCGTACTCCCGCTTGGTGACCTCTTTGGCGTTGCCGTCGTCGGGGGCGATGAAGCGGTTCCCCTGGATGATGATGGTGGGGTCCCGGTTGCCGCCGATGGCGTACATCTACCAGTGCGTGTAGTCGGTGTTCACCACCTGGAAGAAGCCGAACCTGCACCTCGGCATCCGCTGCACCAGCCCCTTGCCGAAGTGGTTGAACTCCACCGTGATCTTCATCATGGCGTCATGCGTCTCCGAGTTGCTGGCGCCGAACAGCATCACGTGGTCGTTCTTGGTGAAGTGGCTGTTGGACACGGTGATGGTGGTGGAGCCGCTGACCACGTCGATCAGCCCGTCGGCGCAGCTCCACATGGAGACGTGGGCGATCCAGATGTTGCTGGAGGAGAGGATGGAGATCCCGTCTCCGTCGCTGCGCGTGCGGTGCCCGTAGTGGTGCTTGGAGTCACGGATCATGCCGCCGGAGTGCGGGACGGAGTTGTGGATGCGCATGCCGTGGATGATCACGTGGTTCACCCCCTGCAGCGTGATGTGCACCTACGAAGCGAGCGACAAGTGCCCCCCTGTGGCTGTGGGCTTGGTTGTTTTCCAACTAGCTATCTTGGTATTCCGATTCATCATCGGAGACTAACTCTGGCTGAATGGAAAATCGTCGAAGAACGACTTCAGAAACGCCTTACTAGTTGGAAAGGAAAGCTCCTATCTCTTGGGGGGAGATTAGTTGTCATAAATTCAGTAGTTACAAATATGGTACTGTATATGATCTCTTTCTTCCAGTTACCCAGATGAGTCTTGCACCGATTGGACAACTTCCGATCAAGATTCTTTTGGCGAGGGGATAGTGAAAAGAAAAAATATCGATTGACAAAATGGAGTGTTGTATGCCGTCCAAAAGATCAAGGTGGATTTGGTGTCCATAATCTAGAAGTTAAAAACACAGCCTTGCTAGGAAAATAGCTGGCTAGGTTATTAACCGAGGACGGTGTATGGCAACAACTGTTGCGGAAAAAGTACGTAGGCTCAAAAGCGATATCCCAGGTTATTTGGAAACCGGGGGATTCACACTTCTGGGATGGCATCATGGCAACAAAGAATTTTTTTTCATTTGGCTCCTTCTCCATTAGGAATGGGCCGAAGATACGGTTTTGGGAGGATCAATGGTTGGGAACAACCACTCTCCGTGAACAGTATCCAGCCTTGTACAATATTGTTCGTTATAAAGGGGACATCTTGCAGAAGGTGATGGAATCTTCTCCACCCTCGGTAACGTTCAGACGTGATCTTATTGGTCCCCGCCTCGACTCTTGGAACGAACTGCTTCAGCGGTTAGATTCAATACAGTTATCTACGAGGGCCGATGAATTACGTTGGAGTCTTACCAAGAATGGTGTATTCTCGGTAGCCTCAATGTATAAAGCCCTGTGCATTCCTACCCAACCGATTTTAAATAATAAATCCATCTAAAAGATGATGATACCATTAAAAACTAAGGTCTTCGCATGGTATCTTCGTCGAGGTGTGATTCTTACTAAAGATAACCTTGTAAAACGCAACTAGCAGGGTTGCAAGAAATGTGTGTTCTATCATGAAGATGAGACAATAAAACACCTTTTCTTCAACTGTCGGGTTGCTAGATCTATATGGTAAATCATTCAGATAGGTTCTACTCTATACCCACCCCGTAGTATAACCAATATATTTGGCAATTGGTTAAATGGGATGGATTTTAGGTATAAAACGATTATCCGAGTGGGAGTGATTGCAGTTATATGGTCGCTTTAGCTGTGTAGAAACGACAAGGTTTTTAATGATAAAAAAATTTATATCATGCAGGTTATCTGCAGATGCACAGCTATGCTCCGTTCATGGTCACCGTTCCAAATGTCCCGATGACCGAGACCTATTTCGGAGGTGTCTACACGTTTGGAGAATACGACCAAGGACTTTATTATCCAACATGGGTGGCTGCATAGCCGTAGGACTGAAGCTAATGGAGTTGTCGACTACTTGGCCTTTTTTCCTTTGCATTTATGTACTCGTTTTTTGCGTGGATACTGGATTTATAAACGGCTATGTGCATCTTAGCTATGCAGAGGTTGGGTGTAATGCTTGATACTTCGAGTAATAAAGCGCCCTTTATCGAAAAACTCGTACACACATACGTGCATCCATTACGTACCTACGTCTACGTGCAATATTTCTCAAAAATTTCTAAATTCTTGAATACGTTTTTTAAAAGCTGAAAATAACATACATTTTCTTGCGTTCCCACCTCACCTGCCATTGGAAGCAACCACCACACATTTAAAGGGAGCAAGCAAGCCCGAGCGTGCATCGTCCGCATTAAATCACTATAGGAAATTTGACGTATGCCGATGGCCTGGATTCTACGCCGATGGCTTTTTTGCTGGGGTCATCGGTGTAGGTCTCGGCAGGGGAGGGGAGCCGTGTGACCGTCAGCGTAGATGGACCTACACCAACGGTAGCCGTCGGCCTAGCTTGTGTCGTCGGTGTAGCTCTGCCATGTGGGCTCTCCCAACATCCATCATGGCGAACTACCTGACGGCATCAGGGCAACATCTATGCAAAGGCATTGCCATCGGCATAGATAATTGTTTTTCTTTGTAAACATGGAATTTCTCCAGGGAGGCAAGTTTACTCCCAATCTTGTCAATTAATTCTTGAAACTCCTCCGTGCGTGCCTTTCTAAAATGGAGAGGTAGTCCAAGATATTTAATTGGCAGTCTAGTGAATTGGCATTCCAAATAGTATTGATCTTCTAAAAGATATCTTCACAACAATAGATAGGAGAAATATATTTTTTCCTCATTTTACAATTTAGACCAGAAGCTCCACCAAATATATCCAGGATAAATTTTTCAGCGGCCACATTTGAGTTTGAGGCCTCAAGGAAGATAATAACATCACCAACGTACAGTCGTACACCGAAAGTCTTTGCTGAATATTTCTTCCATTGGAGAAGGAGGAGATCAAACCATTCACTTCGGCTTTGGCAAACAACAAACTAAGAGCTTCCATTACCAAAATAAATAAAAATCATGGGAGAGAGGGTGTCTCCTTCCCTTAACCCCGAGGTACCAAATCGATGGGCCCGGGATCCATTCTCTCCATTTGTTACCAAACCTTTTTGGACAAGCACTTCCATTAGGAATTGCCATGCTATCGTACCAAATGCCTTGGTAATATCAAGTTTGAGGAGAAGGCTTCTCAATTTTTTACAACGAAGAAATTTTGTTGATTCCTTGACCAACTTATAAAATTATCATGTAAGGATCAACCCTTTTAAAAAGCACCTTGATTTGTACCAACCATCTTATGCAGAATTGGATCAATCTTAACGGTTTTTCTTATTATTCAGAAAAAAAGATCTTGCTTTGCGCAAATAATTGTTATTTCAAGCCTCATAATTGCTTGAATGCCCCAACTCAATAGTACCTTTGGCAAAACAGGCACACAGAAGTAGCGGTGACATGTAGTGACAACCCTGCACTGCCAGATCGATCTTGTGTTACCGGCAAAGATGCATCTGCTATACACATTTCTTACAACTGATTTTTACACAAGGAAGGCTAACATATATATACTATATATGGTCCATAACTCAATATCATTATATCAGGTCTTCTCTATTACAAGTAAAAACCATCGTAAGCAGCATCATCACTTTCTCTAGCTAATTAAGCAGCTACTCCTCCTCCGTGAGAGCGGAGCTGGCAATAACCCGATCATAGAACTCCACGAAAGCTGACTGCTCTATCTCTGGAGCAGTACTTGTGGCGGCGGCGGTGGGAATCGTGGCCACCAGCTGACTCCGGCACATCGGGCAGCTCCCTTTCGCCTGAAGCCACTTCTCGACGCACCGTCCGTGGAACCGGTGCCCGCACGGGGTCTCCTTCCACGCCGCTGTGTCATCGTCCTGCAAGCAGATCGGACAGTCGCCGCCGTCAGATGGCGCCTCCACCGTCTCCAGCGCCTCGCCCAACTCCGAATCGTCGTCTGAGGCACACGCGACGCCGATGCTTGGGGTGGCGTCGGGCGTGCTCGCCGCAGCATCTTGCGCCTCTATTATATCCGCGAGTCTGTAGCTGCCTTGGTTCATAAGCAGCGCAAAGAGCACGAAACCCTCCGGACGAATGTACTCGAGCCCGTCTTCCTCTTCCTCTTCTTCTTGCTCCTCCTCTTCTTCTTCCTCTTCTTCCTCTTCTTCCTCTTCCTCCTCTTCTTCCTCTTCCTGTTCTTGAGATGGCAGGTCTGTGTAGTCGTCGGCATCCTCTTTCTCCACGGACGGGAGATGCAGGTAGTCACCGTGGACGTCGTGGCTGATGTCCTCGACAATGGACGCCATCAGGCTTGTAATTGCGGTCGACAAAGAGGTGAGACTGATCGATTCCCGGCAGGGTACGTGCTGCCGAAATTGGATTGCAGGCAAGGAACTGCACGTTTGAGGAGTAGAAGTGTACGACAATGAGAGCGCTTGCTCCGGCAATATTTATATCAGCCTAGATGTACGTGTTGGTCTCGGAGTAGATTACAAGAGTCGGATTCGGAGCAACGTAGAGCGGCCAATTTTTAGGCTGATCAATCCGTATGGCGTATGCTATGCATCCAGGCTAAAAATGGGCTGTTGGAGTCCCTCTATTGGGCTGGGCTTTGTGACTCAACTGTCGACCCACCCTTGTCCCCCCAAAAAAATACAGTCAACACGCAATGCGGATACACTTGACTTTGTCATATTTGCTTCATCTGAACTGGATACACACATTTCTTCTTCTTCTGAGACCGGTTGACATACACGAGTTAATTACCGAGCCACAGGGATGGCCTGCGGCCAACGGCATGCAATAGAATCAGCACGGCTTGCCGACGCGGCATCCTAGCGTGCCGGCGAACTGCGTGAGCTTTCCGACATACTTGCCGTTCTTGGCCGGAATGAAGTCCATCTGGCCGTACCTGCGCTCGTTCTGGCCGCCGGACTCGTTGAAGAAGGCCCCGTTCATCATGACGTCCCCCTGCGACTTCCACACCCAGTCCTTGTACTCGCTGTATGGCGCGTACTCCCGCTTGGTGACCTCCTTGGCGTTGCCGTCGTCGGGGGCGATGAAGCGGTTCCCCTGGCTGATGATCGTCGGGTCCCGGTTGCCGCCGATGGCGTACATCTGCCAGTGCGTGTAGTCGTTGTTCACGACGTGGAAGAAGCCGAACCTGCACCTCGGCATCCGCTGCACCAGCCCCTTGCCGAAGTGGTTGAACGCCACCGTGATCTGCATCATGGCGTCCTGCGTCTCCGAGTTGCTGGCGCCGAACAGCATCACGTGGTCGTGCTTGGTGAAGTGGCTGTTGGACACGGTGATGGCGGTGGAGCCGCTGACCACGTCGATCAGCCCGTCGGCGCAGCTCCACATGGAGACGTGGTCGATCCAGATGTTGCTGGAGGAGAGGATGGAGATCCCGTCGCCGTCGCTGCGCGTGCGGTGCCCGTAGTGGTGCTTGGAGTCGCGGATCATGCCGCCGGAGTGCGGGACGGAGTGGTGGATGCGCACGCCGTGGATGATCACGTGCTTCACCCCCTGCAGCGTGATCTGCGCCCCCGTGATGTGCACCTGCGCGCCCCGCCCGTCGATGGTCTTGTTGCTGTTCACGATGAGCTCCTGGGAGAGCTTGATCACCATGGACCGCGCGAAGACGATCCACAGGGCGCGGTCCTGGATCACGCCGTACCGGAGCGTGCCCTTCTTGGGGATGATGAGCTCGTCGTCACTGGGGTCGGTGACCACGTACGTCCTGCCGCCGGCGCCGCCCAGGGCGCTGTGGCCGAAGCCCCGCGCGCAGGTGGCGAGGCGCTGGCGGTCGCTGGCCCAGTTGGACCGGCAGCGCCAGCACCGGTCGATGGGGTTGGTGGCCAAGCAGGGGCCACGGTAACGGGCGAGGGAACGGCGCGTCGTGGCGCGCAGCACGTCCTGGTTGAAGCGGTTGAGCTCGGCGACGGGATCGGCGACGTACGCGGCGCGGCTGTACGCGCGGGCCTCCTCGGCGCGCTTCGCCCAGTACTCCTCGTCGGAGGTGACGTTGGTGGTCGGCGGCGGCTTGTGCACCGCCGTTTCCGCTGCTGCGGCCACGGCCGCCGTGGCGAGGACGTACAGCAGAACGTGGAGGGGGCTCCTCGCCATTGTGAGGCTCGCCGGTGCCCGCCTCACCGCCGGAGGGGGGCCTCAGGGAATGGTGTTTCTCTGAGACCTCTCCCGCGCGGTGACGACGTACGGCACCTGGAGCGACACGGGGTGGCGGTGGCGGTGACGGGGAATGTATATATACAGAGGCTTTGACCACACGTGAGCTTCGTTATTGGCAACGGAGCGCGCGACGACCGCGGTGAACCATAGGTGTCTCAGTTCTCCTCTCCAAGCGCACCTGTCTCGGTCTGCATATTGTACGTGTTTCCCATTGATAAACTGCTATGCCTAGCACGAAAAAGCAAGATCAGCCATCGGAATACTTTTTCTTTTCGTTTGTTTGGAAATAAGTGACTCAGGTCTCTATAATACTTATGCATCTAAACGTATGAACGTATTTCGATATATAAATACATCCATATCTAGGTAAAATTTTGTAATATTTTAGATAGCAGGCTTAAAGAGCCCAACTTTAATTAATAAAGCTCTTAACATGCAAGGATACAAAGTTGTTGATTACACAAACTTGAATAAGTTTGAGAGAAAGGCCCTGGAGGAACTACAAAACACTAAACACTAAAAGTTCTTTTGCATAGTATTGTACTTCTTTGGATAGTTGTGTGCATCTTAGCTAGGCTGGGTATATTGCTTAAACATTAATAAAGCGTCCTTTATCGATAAGGAGCCAGGTCTTGGAGCGCCCCTGCACACCAGTGCAAGTTTGGACATACGGCAAGAATTAATATGTGTCCCTAAACTGCCAAACCTCTAATGTGTTGGACACAATGCCACTCAGAATTGAACTCCACCAAGGAGCGCCACCAAAGGACCATCTTAAACAAGCCACGAAGAACTGTCGCGGATGAAAAGAGACACAAACCAAGCGAAGAGAAGGAGCACCAACACCAAATGAATGAAGAACCGGCTCAAAGACCGCCTTGTTGTGTCGTTGCCCGAGGAGGCACCCTTCCCTCCTCACCCAGGCTCGAGGGTGTTGTCTGAAAAGTGGTTGAGCACCCAAAAAGTCTTGAACTTGCAAGATAGCGCCTCGGACCTTCCCTTCCCTTCGCCTCGCCTGAACCGCACCACCATCATTAATTGTCACCACACTATCGCCCCCTCTGTCCCCTTATCCCAAAGTGCCACCTTCAAGGAGGAGAGCGACGCAAAGCGTCGCCGTTGCCCAGCCAATAGTTTAGTCACTTAAGAACGGAGTTTTGTGCTTTAAAAAAAATTTGGAGGCAATAGCATCTCTGACAACTCTGTTAGACGGTTATACTACTATGTTTTGGATCGATCGTGTAATGTATATGGAGATGGGTGCTCAAACAGAGTTGGACAAATGTTCGTTGCTTGATTTGGAATCAAGGCAAAACTGCCAATGGTGTGGGTTGGATGAGTGGCCAGGCCTGAACGGTTGCTTGTAGATCTGGATTCTGGACTAGAGAGCGGATTAGCTGGGCAGCAAAGATCTCGAGATTTCGGAACATTTGCCTCCTGTCTTGCCGGAGTTCTTCCTGTCATCCATACCTCATACATGGTCCCGTTGGGTGTTGAAGACACGCTACAATAACCCTAACCAGTACGTACTACAGCAGTACTAGTACTACTAACTTCGGCTCTCGGATTTGGGGGCAATTTATCTCGGTCCATTGATGCCGCTGCCCCATCATTTGGAGCAATACTGCACCAAAAAGATGCAAGATTCTCGCTTGGCAGCTTAGCGATCTAATGTATCAGTATACTTGTTAATAGGGCCGGGCGTTGCCATCACCTAGCCGTGGCGTGCAAATCCTGGAAGCTCAGGGCATGCAAGAACAGGATACCTGAAATTAGGGAGGCTGGCTAACTAACTGATTGGCCTACGCATCCTGTAACTTGTACTCTGCTCTTTCGTTCCCCTGTCTCACTCCTTGTCTTATTCATGGTGTCTGCGCTGCTCCCTCGCAGCAATGCATTTTATGACTTTTTATCACTCCATACATGTACACCTACACTACTAGTATTTAGGATGTACTCCCAGCGAAGATATATGCTTTCCTGCAACAAAACTACAAAAGAGACAAATCAGTTCAAGAGGGCAAGTGTCAACAACAACATAGTTCAGGGGAAGTAATACCGGCCCAAACCTCCATCGCCAATGTAATATCTGACCTCTCTCTGGCTCTACCGATTCAAAAAGACCCTCCCTCAAAGAGGACGCCATGTCATGGCGAGACCACCTCTCCGCTTATAATTCTATGACCTAAACAGGGGTTATATTTTGTAGTTTACGGAGCTAAGTTTAGAAAGTTGGAGACACACTACTACAGTCTGCATTCATGTAGTCGTAACTAGTCTGCATGCTACCAAGCCCCCTTCTAATAATTCCCCATGTGCATTCCTTCCATATATATCTATGTATCATAAATTAAAAGAAAGTATCTATGTAAATATATTCATATGGAGTAGTATATCAAACATCAGGACAAAGTAAAAATATACAGGGAACCATCCTTGCTACGAGCTTATGTCGGTCACAAACATGCTCTAGAAATGTCAAATCAGCAGAGCTTGCAGTTTTACAGGGGTAAAAGAAGAATCTTGGAAGTTGCAATGCCGAAGCACGAAGATGTATTTGTGTACACTGCGCCCATCGAGACATGCCGACAAACAGTTCAAAGGTTGCTACACATTGGCCTCCAGCCTCCCGCTTGACACAGAAATCCTGTCGACAATCACTCGACAAACCATGGCCAACGACATGTTTTGGAACACAAGAATTTCACATGCACACTCCTGTGGGTTCTGAAAAAAAGGTCTCACATTTAAACATGGCCAACACACACGCACAATATATGCATATAACAAGAGGGAGAAGTGTAGATCAGGGATTAGGAATCAACAGAGAGATGAATAATGCGTGTTAAATAAATTTTCTTTGGGTCATTTCTACAAGCGTATTTACGTACCGGCATTTGGCCTTCAAGTGCTAAAGTTAAAATCGTCAGTAATCCTGATATCCCGCCATCCGAAGTCTTCAAACCAGAAGAAGCTGTTTTTGCACTTGATGTTACCTATAGGGCCACCTGTGTGCACATCAATGGTTTTTCCCAGAGCAGACTCTGCAGCTTTTCTATCGGACTCCTTTGCGAAGCAGCAGCCAATACTTACAACGACTTCCTTCAGACCTTGCAATTGCTCGATGCCAACAGGTGGAGCGCCCTGCTGCACCCATCCATGGGCGTTGAACTTTATCTCCAACCGTTGGAGATTGGACATGGCCCCTGTCTCGAAGGTCAGCGACGATATCTTGATACATGTGATGCTAAAACACTTGAGAACAGGGAATCCCCTTCCAAACGTGATGACCCCTTTAGGAGTTCCAAAGATGTATAATTTCAGGTAGACTAGTAACTGCAGCCGTGCAAGGATTCCAACATCACCCTCCACTTCTATTACCTGAAGTTCAAGGTGGCGGAGGTTATGGAACTCTCCTGTCGACTTGGGAACCCTTGGTAGCATGCACCACATACGTAGTCTCTGAAGAAGGCAACAAGAAGAAGAATTTGGGCTGCAAAGTTTCTCAAGGGCATAGCTCAAAGCATCCATACTTATGGTACACACATGCGCCGAACAGTTACAATTGGTATAGCCAATTTCAAGATTCCTCAAATTGGTCAAACCTCCAAGGTCTCTGATGTTGTTTACTGAGTTCCAGGACAAATCAAATTGTCCCAGGGTACGTATGGATGTCATGTTACCATACCCAACGGGAAGACGTGTTCCACGAGGAACTATCAGGTGCGATAACCTGCGCAAATGAATAAGATCTGATGGAACTTCAATATAGTATATTGAAGTTTCTAATTCCAATGTCTCCAATTGTTGCAGTCCCCGAATTTTCTCTGGTAGCACTATTTTACCATAAGCTACAACTTTTAGATACCTCAACTGGAACAAATGACACATTCCACTGAGGTCAAATACCACCGGTTCATGGTTTCCGCTTGGAAATTCAAGTGTTAAAACCCGGAGATGCTTGAACTTTAAGAAATCAGGTGTATATGCTGATGTACCAAATCTTGCAAGCGCTCTTACTTGTGAAAACCGGATGGCTCCCAAGACTGTTTCATCTATTACATTTACACCGTCAAAGTTGAGTGTGAGTCGACGAACCCTGTCATGCAATCCAACCATGTCTTGTAACTCGTTTATTGCGGTCACAAAATTCTCTTCTCTGCACTTGTGTAGAATAAGATCAAGCATCATATCATGTATTCTGCAAGACAGCACCTCATCATTAGGATCTGTATCTACCGGTTGAATAATGCTTCTGTTGACAAGCTCATTAAAATAGCCCTCTGCAACATCCTCCGGATCTCGCCCATGGGCTTTACTGACAAAACCTTGGGCTACCCACTGCCTAATCAAATCATTCTTCTCGATTGTGAAATCCTCTGGATATATACCCATATATAGCATGCATGTCTTCAAATAATGAGGTAGATTTTTGTAGCTAAGGCTTAGTATTTGTCTCATTCCTTCCAAGGTGGGATGCACTTCCAAGCTGGAGCCCAAAGAATTCAGTACATTCTCCCACTGATCCATCAGTTTGTTTCGTTGACTAGCTAAAAGGCTAGATATAGTGATAATTGCGAGTGGCAAGCCACCGCATCTTTTTAAAATTTTAACGGAAACTTCCTCCAGAAAAGGAGGACAATCATCTTCTGAACCAAATACTCTCTTGAAAAATAACATCCTTGACTCTTGGTTACTTAGCGAGTTCATCCTATAAACATACTCACACTGATTGGAACAGCACACTCTAGCCACAGTATCAATCCGTGTAGTTGTTATTACTCTGCTACCTTTTATGTTTTCTGGAAGAGCGCATTTGATAATATTCCATGTGCTTTCATCCCATATGTCATCGATAACAACAAAATATCTGCCAAATAATTTCACACTAAGTATAATAAGCACCAGGGACAGGTAAAAAATACATGAAAGCATCCACACTTTCTTCAATTAATTTGAAAAGGCCAAAACGTTAAAACAAACGGAAGCAAGATGCATCAAACTTGAATGTTCATAGTTTTTTTTTTTTTCTCAATCTGCGTAAGACTATGTGTGTTACTTGTGCTTTGATGACACAAGAGCCAGTTTGTTGCTGAAATAAATAATAATAATGATGAACCACCTGCCAAGCTGCTTTGAAGATGACAGCTTAACACTGAACTTTATGTTGGCACTTGTACGAACTGAAGTATTCATTCAAAGAAGTTCACGTTCAGAATAGACGGAAAACAATTATGAGATTTCTGACTTTGCAAATTGTTACTCATCTAGCTTCTGAAGGGACAGCAAAATTTTCAAGAATCAATTCACTGCCTGACTACAGAGCAGGCTTCATGGAACATGATTGTTTAATTAGGATTAATAAAACGACAATTCGAAAGGATTGAAGACATTACAATGGATGATGTAAGCATGTTAACACAAGCATATAGAATACTAGCTAGCTAAAATACTTATCTACAGTAATTTCACCCAACAGAATACTAGCTAGCTAAAATACTTAGTAAAAACATCTTTAATAGAAAATTCAAAAGACATGATAAATCACTTCGAAGTGGAGTCATTACTGACGGGTGTACCTCTTGTTCTTAAGGAATTCTTGCAGTGTCCTGATCAAATCATCCTCATACCATATTTCCATGTTGTTATCCTCCCGGGCTACATAACCGACTTGAGAAAGTATATGTCTCAAAATTTTCCCTATGTTTGGTTTCTGGGACACCGAAATAAAAGCTCGAGTCTCGAACTGGTTCTCTAGTTGGCGATAGACCTGATTTGCAAGTGTAGTCTTACCAAGGCCCCCAAATCCCACAATTGAGAGCACCTTCATCTGCCCTGCAGAAACACTTTTTTTGTCCATCAACAATCGAATTAGGTTCTCCCTCGGCCCCTCGATACCAACAAGGCCGTCCGTCTGCGCATAGAGTGCCAGAAGGCGAAGATCTATGGCTGTGTTTGGCTTCAAGATAGCATCATCAAGCTTGTACCTCATGCGCCGCTCGCTCGCCTCTACAACACGTCTCTTGAGTCCTTGAAACTCTTTTATGGTCTCATGATGATGACCAGGCAAAAAATGTGAACCGAAGTTTCCCAACAAATTTATGCACTTATCAATAAATCCCCTAAAGCCATGCTGGGGGGTGTTATTGCACTCATGTTCAAAATGAAGCAAAAAATCATAAATGTTGTCCTCAATATCGTAGGACAGCTCACGCACCTCATCCACCCAGCACTTGGTTTGCTCGTCAGGCTCCTCCCCTATATCTGACATCTTCTTGAGGAACCCATGCATGCTCTCGAGCTCAGCTTTAAGGAACATGATACTATCCTTGACTTCTTTGAACAGCTTGTACTCGCCGGTGAGCAAATCGCCAAGCTTCCTTATCACTGAACCCATAGCAGCCTCTGCCACCGCACCCATTATCTTTCCTCTTGTGTGCTACCGGTCAGTCAAGTCGTGTATGAACTCAAGCTATTTGGCATCAAGGATATTTTCTAGACAGGTGGAGTCTGCTACATGATAAAACACAGGACATGAGGGATAATCATAACGCCACCTAATCATGTGTGCTTTCAAGGGACCATCCCCTTCCGTTTGAGCCCTGTTGGGTAACACAAAATAATTCCATTATTTCTATGCAGCATGGGTATTTAAGATTATTCCAGCCTAGCTAGCCTATGTTATATGACAGCAACAAGCGAACAGCTAAATGGTGTACATCTGCATGCTGACAACTATAAGGTACAAACTACAACGAATAATTTTCTGATAAAGCAAAGGAAAACAATGTTGGTTTTGAACAAAACATATGCCCCCACCAAGATTTGCCAAACCAAAGATCTCCAGATATTCCGCCTGAAACTTCAACAATAGAATACTTTGTCTCCATACCATTGTATTTGTTCCAGTTGCCAAAATACTTGCAAGGCCGCTGATAATTTAGTACTTTACCTAAAACAATACTATGAGCTAAAAGCAGCTGTCAGGAGAACAAAAAATCCCAATTGATTGTCCATGGCTGTTCACAGTAAGAATATCAGCTGGCACACCACAGAAATAGGCATGAATAGCAAGTACTATGTAATCAGAAGTTAACACACGGTGTTATACGACTGAGCATATCCGCTCTAAGTTCTGACCATGGAAAATAAATGAGATATGAGAACAATCAATCGGTTCGGAGCTTATGGGGTTATGCGCAGTAGTGTACTCTACAAATGGACTAAAATTCAGTAAAAAGAAAAGACGGATGGTGGTCACCAGCAGGAAAGGGAAAAATGTCCTCGAGCTCTCGGCTCTCGGGAGACGAGCCAAGACATCGCTCCAGCGTCAACGCCGTTCTCCCTTGCCACCGTCAGCGTCGGCGTCGCCCGTGGCGGCGGGGCCTGCCTCCAACGGGGGAGGGCGGTGTGGGCGGCGGCGCGGAGAGCTCGGAGGGCACGCGTGGCAGCGGAAGCTTGAGGGGGCGGGCTTAGCGGCAGATGCCCGGGATCAAAGTTGATGCTACGGCGGCGGGCGGCGGTAGGTGTCGGCGTCGCAGAGCCAGGTGGTCTGGTAACGAGGGTAATTTTGTTTTAGACATGCTAAATTTCTTTTCTCTAGCTAACTTGCCATCAATCTTTTCAAATGATGAAGTGAGTAAATTTTTTGATCTCCTCCAGAATTGACCAGCAAAAGAAGAGATGTTTCGAACAAGTGAAAAAATATTTTAGTCATTTAAACCACGAAAAGTGGCTTTCGCTCCCAAGCTTAGTGCACTTGTTTAAAAAAATCAAAACTTTATTTTTTTTTGTCTTAAACAATTCTAAAAAATCTACAAATATATATACAAGTCTAGTTTAGAAGGATATATAGTGATTAACTTAATCACTATATATCCCTCTTAATCAGATTAAGAGGGACTCCTTCCAATATTTGAGAACAATATTTCAAAGCAATAGTGATATCGATGAAGATGTTTGCCACAAGACCAACGCAGGGTGGATGAAGTAGTGGTGAGCATCTTGTATCCTATGTGACAAAAAGGTCCCATAAAACCTATAAGGTAAGTTATATAGGACGGCTGCCATATCGAATTCTTGGCGCTGTGATCTTTTGATATTGGCAATGGGCTTAATACTAGATTATAGGAGGATATTTGGCTAGGACAAAGGTTATTGGTAAATGAATATCCGTCCCTGTATAATATCGTTCACCATAAGAATGTTACTGGTGCAAATGTGTTATCCTCTACCCCCATTAATATAGGTTTTAAAAGAACCTTTTTTTGAACATCATATATATATAAACCGAGCCAGCAGGCCGCCTCATTAAAAACCTTTCAGCCCCCTTATGTACCCTGGAAGGAAAAGAGTGCGTCTGGTACCTTCTACTCCTAATCAGTACATAGTTACATCCTTAAGAACAAAGGGAAAAATAAAACTAGGAGGAGACTCATCCCTTCTAACTACAGAATTTGAGGTTAAAGCATATCTAGCTAGTTCACGTGCCACTTGATTAGCCTCTCTATTACAATGGATAAATTCAATAAAATCGAATGCTTGTGCCTTTGAGAAGCAGTCATAGAGAATAGCAGAATATGGGCTCCAGACTTCCACCTCCGCGTTACAAGCTTGAATAACCTCCAAGAATCAGTCTCGATCATCACTCTTGTCACCCCGATATCAAGAGAAAAACCAGTCCCTTATGTAAAGCTAAAGCCTCCGCAGTCGTTGCATCATGCACATGCGATAATGGGCACGCTAGGCCGGCAATTGCATCGCCACGGTCATCCCTCAGAACAGCCCCAGCTGCACCTCTACCGTTTGAGTGAAAAGCGGCATCAACATTCATCTTGTAAGTTCCACAATGTGGTTTTTTCCATGATATGTCACGCACCACACTAGATGCAGATGTTGCCGGAATAAAATTTGAAGTTAGAGCATGGATCGCGAAAGCGGTGCGCCTAGATCCTGCAACACTCTCTCCCTTAACAATCTCCCTTCTTTGCCACCATAAGTACCAACACGTAACAGCAATTGTTTCCTTTAACTTTAGATTGCCTAGGATTGGCGACTTCAAATTATCTCGGCAAAGTAAATCCTCAAGAATAGTAGATCCAGATCGCTCACCTGTCACCGCCTATTTTATATAGTCAGATAAACCCATAGATTTCCAAACCTCACCAGCCTGAGAGCAAGTGAATAGAAGGTGTCTCATATCCTCAGCCCCTCCCTGGCATACTGGGCATTCTGGGTTTACCTTCATGTGTCTATCAGCAAGAATAGTTCTTCCAGGAACAACTCCATATAAAGATCGCCACATAAAAATCCGAATCTTGCTTGGTACTTCCGATTCCCACACTTTCTCCCAGACTCGATTATTTCTAGCATCTTATGAACCCTATTACTGGCGAGTGGGATGAAGGTATAATTAGAGGAAAACTTGCTTGATATAGATGCTGAAGTTTTTGCGGATTCCTCTTAGTGACTCACTGAATGATGATTTTGTTGCTTGGAATAATACAAGAATGCATATGTTTACGGTTCGATCAGCGTATTATACAGAATGGGAATATCAGTTTGGAAATAGAGTCCATAGAACAGATGGGCAAGGAGCTCATCAACTGTTCGGAGGATGCTTTGCCCCTTTCTTGAGAAAACCTTCCTTGATTTATTATCAGCGATCCAATGATCCTCCCATATATTTATTTTATTTCGATTGCCTACTCTCCATATATGCCCACGTTTAAAGGATTGTAGGCCTGCAACAATACTTTTCCAAGAATAAGAGGACCCCTGCTTAGGACCTGCTTTTAAAATGTCGCCATGCGGATAATATTTTGCCTTCAAGACTTGTGCACATAGAGAGTCCGGATTTGTAACCAATCGCCAGACTTGCTTGGCAAGCATAGCCAAGTTGAAAGAATATAGGTCTCTGAAAACCATTCTTCCAATCTTCTTCGGGATACACATTCTCCACCAAGCAAACCAATGAAGTTTATTTTGTTCTTCCGTATCACCCCACCAAAACGCAGACATGGCATCATTCATCTCTTTGCATAGACTTTTTTGGGATTTTAAACACCCCCATAGCATAGACCGGAATTGATTGAATAATTGCTTTTAAGAGAATTTCCTTCCCACCCAGCGATAAGATTTTTTCTTTCCAACCTTTTGATGGGTTCGATGCATGGAAAACGAAAATTTTCTACCGTGAACATGAACAAAAACCAAGATCCAATCTAGGAAGAAGCAAGATCTAATCTATGAAGATCAAAGCAACGAGATGTATGAGAGACTAACTCTCGAAGATCCAAAGCCTTACGAGATCAGATCTCGTTGTTGATGAAGTCGATCGTCCGGTACTGCAATTCGGCAGCAGTTCCGTACTCGGTCGTGCGTACGGTGTAGATGAAGTTGTTGCGGTCAGAAACCCACCGGCGGGCAGCGACGGGCAACACCGTAGAGCCGGGAACAACTCAGGGCTGCGGCTGGCCCTGGTCCCTCAGAGGCTACAAAATGAGAGAACACCAAAGTGTGCATTGCATTCATGCATAGAAAATCCGAGGAATTTTCGCGCTTTCAAATAAAACTTACCACAGTAACTGAAGTTTCACTTGACTTGCTGGAATTGAAGTAGATCATCAAGTCAAGCGCTATAAGCTTCACTGTGATCCTTGCTAAAACCTTATTTTGGGTAGACATAATTTGATCCATAGGTTGGATAAAAAGGAATTAGAACTATTACACAACACTTAAAAGTTAGCAACTACTTTTGTGTGTAATTTAATTCACTTATAAATAAGGTAAACCACAGGGTCTAAATTGCATACAAGCCACACATTCTTATTTAAATCATAACTTATTAAATACATGGAATATCATAAAACTAAATCCATTTACATTACGAATTATATTCCAAACTATTTGAATAAAATTAACTATGAGTATTTTAAAACTCATATGATCATGCCTTGGTGAAATCAAACACCAACTATCCAAACTTGAGAAATAACCCTCAAATTAACCTTTTCACCAATATTATAATATAAATCCAATCAAATATAATATAGTGACTCATCAACAATAATAAAACCATCCACAAGATATTTAGTAGCAAATGCCACTTGGCTATCCAAAAATAAATCATATGAGAGGATAATGATCTTGCCACATGGGATGAAAATATCTACATGACTTGCTTTCCAAGCTATGCCACCTCATGCTCAAAGGATTGTTATGGATGAGGGCATGACAACCAAGCACCTTACTCATCAAACCAACACAAGAGTCACCACTTAGGTGTCATGATACTAGAGCTTGCCCAAGCCTATAAATAGAGCCACACCCTTCATCCATTTGATCATCAAGTACCATCATACATGGGAACAAACACATAGAGCCACTCCATGTGAACTAGCTAGAATCAAGATGAAGAAGCTAGGAGGTGGAGGCATACCACAAGATGCAGGTTTATCAGATTTCCTGAAGAACAAGCTACAGAAGATACCAAGGTAGAATTCCTAGGAAAACCATCTATTTAGAGGATCATATCATCATCTCTTGAGTAGGTCCTTAGGATATTCCAAGACATTGAGAAGTGAGAGAAGTTATAAT
>NC_061508.1:7923717-7965018 GCF_022539505.1 Lolium rigidum | reverse complement strand
CATGGGCCGCTCCACCTCCACCTACACCGCCGGCGGCACCGGCGTATGTTCCACCGGTTGCCAACTGACCGTGGCTGGTATCGAAATGTGCAAAAGCAACAATTTTGACTGTCATCTGCGGTATTCAAACCATTCACGTCCCCTCTGCCACCCATTTCCATCTAATAAATTAGGGCTCTAATACTTGAGAACACGAAGCAAACATCGCACAACTAACGCTCTCACCTTTCTTGGTCGTTCAGGATATCTTGTGCCTGGCGACATACTAGAAGGCTATGTTGATTTGTAGTCTTGCTATGTGTTTCTTTCGATGATTGATTCTTGTATCAATCCTTGATGATGAGTGATTTGTAAACAATACTACTTTGAACATTTTTAAATAAAAGGCTGTGTGCATCACCATGATGCAGAAGCCAGGGTAGACCCCCATTTCAAAAAAAAAACTAACGTTCTCACCTTTTGATTTCTCATCCTCTTTGCGGTAGAAATGTGATGCGGAATCATCCTGACATATAAGGGACACACTCATCGTGGGTGGGGGAGGGGTTCGTGATTGTCACTGAGCATCAATAGTTGACTGCACACAGCTAGTTATGCTGCACCGTGTCAGTTATCCCCACATTATTTTCTGCAGTTTTATACAAATTTGCTAGATCAAATTCTCCTGGCAATCAGTGCAGCCAACTATATAAATTCATCAAGATAAGATGATGGATATGATACAACATTTCCCCAAAAATTGTGTGTGACACACAGTGTGCCTTGCTGTCGGTGCATTTCAGCAATATGTTGGCAAGTTGGGAGGAAGCCAAGCACAACATGACTTTATTTGTGTCGGTGCTCTTGAAGCACCGAGTCTCGATTACCGGGTTGAAATGGTAGGAGTGCTTTTTATTGGTCGTACATGAGAATGACGAACTTCTGCTCGTTGCCTTTTTGGAAGTATTGTCTCGAGATTGGTCGGACTTTCTCCTCGGTGAAAATACCCTTGATGTGACTTTGGTGGTTAGATCGCTAGATGGTGGCGCCTATACATTGTTCCTTTTTGGTGGCTTGGCTGTGGGGAAACCTTTTTCAACTGCGAGACCACAGATCACTTTGGTAGGTACATTTTTTTATATTTTATTCTATGTTTTTTAACTTATTTATGCTAGACATTATGTCATTGTGTAGGATCAGTGTTCTCCACCGATTTCTCCCCTGAAAAATTAGTGGCTTTACTATTCACAACCAACTTTATCACCTTTTGATTTTCCCATGCAACTCATGCGCCGTGTAATTATCATCCTCTTGGCTGTAAAAATATGATGAACGGGCGCACTCATGATGGAGGTGAAAGGATGGGGGACGGGGCTCGTGATTGTCACTGATCATCAATAGTTGACACAGCTAGCGTCAACTGTACCGTATCAGTTGTCGTCAGATAATTTTCCGCGGTTTTTATATCAATTTGCTAGATCAAACTGTCCTGGCAATCAGTGTTGCCAACGATACTCCATAAACAAATTCATCAAGATAAGGTGATCGATATGATGCTACATTTCCCCAATTTGCATAAAAAAGTGTGATCCCGGATAATTTAATTTGGAGTGGAGATATCACAAACATCAAAATTGGAGTAAACTATTGCCTCTCGTGTCGCGTGTGACTGATCAGAAGCCACACATTACTGTGTATCAGTGTATGTAGTTCTCCATAAATTGACTATGAGCTGCTACCTTTCGATCAACAGCTAACCAAATACGTAGTAATAATATGCGTAACGCTAAGCTGCCGATACTAATATGGTAGTATCTATATAAACACCTACGTGCTATTGTGTTCTGCACGAAGCAACAAAGCTCTCAAAGCAAAGCATAACATAGCAGCTAAACATAGTATTGAGAGAGAAGAAGAGACAGAGAGGAAGAAAGCAATGGCGGCTCAGGCACCCACATTAGAGGTTCCCACGGACGCTGAGCTGCTGCAGGCACAAGCTGACCTGTGGAGACACAGCCTCTACTACCTGACGTCCATGGGGCTTCGGTGCGCCGTCGAGCTTGAGATCCCGACTACCATCCACAAACTCGGCGGGGTCGCTTCGCTGCCCGACCTCACGTCCGCGCTGTGCCTTCCCCCGGTAAAGATGCCATTCCTCGGCCGGCTCATGCGCGTGCTCGTCATGTCAGGCGTTTTCGCAGCTGACGACTCCTCTGAGTCCGGCGAGGAGCTGTACCGGCTCACCCCGCTGTCCCGCGTCTTGGTGCACGGTGTCGTCGCCGACGAGCACCACAGCCAGAAGTACTTCGTTCTTGCCGTCACCTCCTCGCATTGCGCGGAGGCGGCGTTCGGGCTGGCCGACTGGTTCAAGAAGGATACCGAGGCACCAGTGCCATCACCCTTCGAGGACATGCATGGCGTGCCAGTGTTTGATGACAGAACAGCTGTCCTTGACAAAGATTTTGACGCCGTTTCCAATCAAGGCTTGGCTGCCCACGACAACTTGGGGATCGCCACCATACTGCGTGAGTGCGGTGACATCTTCAAGGGGCTTCAGTCCCTGACTGACTGCTGCGGTGGCGATGGTACCACGGCGAGGGCCCTCGTCAAGGCGTACCCGCATCTCAAATGCACTGTGCTTGACCTCCCCAAGGTGATCGTGAAAGCACCAGTTGATGGTGTCATCAACTATGTTGCAGGTGACCTGTTCCACACCGTGCCATCGTCTCAAGCCGTGATGCTCAAGGTATGTCATGACAAATCGAAACAAACAAAGTTAATTTTAGTTCTACAAATACTAAAATTCATAATTCTTCATCTCTTAATTTTTTGAGCTTACCTATTGTTGTAGCTCGTGCTACACTTTTGGAGCGACGAAGATTGTGTCAAAATCCTAGCTCAGTGCAGGAAGGCCATTCCACCGCGTGAGGAGGGAGGAAAGGTAATAATCATAGAGATTGTGGTTGGTCCATCCTTGGGGCCAATTATGTTTGAAGCCCAACTCCTGATGGATATGCTTATGATGGTTAACACGAGGGGGGTTCAACGGAGTGAAAATGACTGGAGCAAGCTGTTCGTGAAAGCAGGCTTCACGGACTACAAAATTGTGAAGAAACTGGGAGCCCGATGTGTCATCGAGGTGTACCCATGAGATTTCAGTACTAAGGATAAAAATAAAGAAGGTGCGTATCATTCCCATGGAGAGCTTCATGGATCCTTAGAGTAGCTCAAGTGTTTGGGGCTAGTTGCTTGTAAGGTCCATGGGAACTTTCATATAGAGAAACTTATAGCACTTTGCATGTGTATGTGTTTATCATATGTTGGTGCGCTCAATCTTCACCTGTGTTTTGTTGGTTGTCATGAGTATTATATGTATCAACATATTTATGTTTCAATGCTTCTTTTTTTTTATCAATAATAACGTTACTAATCATTCGATCTGCCAGGTTCAACATACTACCGGCGAATTGATATATCTGCTAGCTAGCTAGCTTTTTCGATAAAGGGAATATATTAATATCAAAAGATACCAATTACACCTAGCCTCTGCAACAATGCAATGCCCTAATGGCATTACGGAACACACAGTCAAAAAAAAAAGAGACAAAAAGAAAACTAAGAAATAAAAGTCTCGCTACAATATTCGAGCCTTAGCAACAACAATACATCCACCATCAAGACAACACCTGAAATTCAGACTCTCCAAAAGCGACGCCTCTAAGAAGGGAACATCGCACCAGCGCCGTCGTCGCCCGACAAAGATCTTAGGTTTTCACCCTAAAAATAGTCCCCGCTCTCAAAACAATGCCTTCAACAAGGATATTGCCAGGCACAACCAGTTAAGGCTAGATCTTAGATTTTCACCCTGAAAGGTAAGACTCCGAACTTCACAAGTGATGCCGCCCCACTTTCGTACCACTGCCGTGAAGCCCGGAACACCAAGCAAGTCCCTCAACAGCGCAGACTCGAACCTCCCTTAGCTAGTCCTTCATTCCGGCCTTCATGATATTCTCTTCTTCTGACTTCACCATGGACCAAATGTTACTTGATGTCAACACAGAACAGAGCTTCGTGCAGCTCCCTCTAGAACCAAACGGTCGGAATAAAAGTAAGGGTGCGCACGACCGAATATCATCGATCCAGCAAACTCCAGATAATAGAAGCACTATTACATTCGCCGGCGGAGCCTTCCGAAACTCAATACTCCGGCCAGATCGAGAAGGGCAAGCCTCAGGTAGGTCTTCATCTTCGCCCAAGAGAGACCCTAGGACCGCCGCCTTTATTCAGGTCGGCCCCCCACGCCGACGACCATCCCAGGCTAGCCAAGGTTGCCGCCGAAGACACCAAGCGCAGATCGCGTAGTCCAGAGACACCGCACACGCCTGGGCACCACCGTAGCCGAAACGCCATCCCTCCACCACCGGTCATAGAGAGGCGAGGAGAAGAGTACCTAGGGTTTCCTGCAGCCTGCCCCCACCCATGCCTTCACCGCCGGCAGAGCTCACCACCACCTCGTCGTTCGCCGTGTCGCCGCCGAGCCGAGCCCACGCGCCGCCACCGAGGCCCCCGACATGAGGGCCACGCCCTGGCCCGAGGAGGAAGTCCCGCGTCCGCCCCCCGCGCAAGAGAGGACGAGGAGTCCCCGCCATCGCCGGCGCCGACCATGCTTTGCCTGGCCGCGCCTCTTGTCGGCGGCGAGGGAGGGGAGGGGGAGAGGGGGGTGGCGGTGGCGGTGCGTTAGGGTTTCTCCCGGCCGCCACGCGGGGGCGACACGGGAGAGTTAGCTAATCAACGTTTTTACATTGAAGTCTTGTCCGAAAGCATCACTAGTTCCGAGTTGAAACGATAGCTTTGTTACACGTGCATCTCGGCTAAATATAGAACTTGCTCCAGCAAGGAGTCATGATCTGCTTGCTGGTGGTGCCGACAACCATAGGATCGGTGGTGCATCTTTCATGTGCCGTCTCCATCAGCCAATTCGGTCTCCAGTCGCCTCCTAGCCATTCGGCCCTCCGTGTCGTCATGATCTCGGCTCACCCCCTAATGCGGCCTTGGGTGCAGCACCAACTGCGGTCCTGCGTGTGATCCATGAAGATCTCAACCTGCATGACACTCAATATCTGCCGGCATATTCAGGCATGTCGATCTATACAAATTCAAATGCACGATTCCAAGGTGACATCAGAGGTGAGAAATGTCAAGGTGGTGGTGTACGAAGTGATCGACACAAGACTCTGGAGGTGAAAGCTCCGTCTCTATGGCTAATATCAAGTTTGAATACCTAAGTGCTAGCTGAGGAGGGGAATGATGAACAACCTGACAACTAGCTTTGCATGGTCATGGTTTTTCGGTTGCTTCATGACACCCACATCATGACCGCATCTGAGGCTTCTACTAGGCGGATACACACAATGGATGCGGAGAAAAGATTGGGGCAACGTTTGTCGTGTCCTCATCTCCTGTAACATCCCCAAACTTTCCAAGTTTTGGAATGTTAAATTAGTAAATTAAGGTGTTTGTATTTCTTGAATTTGTTGAATACTTTCAAGGAAAATAAACTTTTAAACTTGATTTAAAAATTCTTATCACTAGTGGATTATGTTTACTATCCAACTTCATTGTAATTTGTTTCTAAACCTTCTAAGGTGGTGTTCCAAATGTACGATTTTGATTTCTCTTTAAACATAAAATTATTTTGAAAGTTTGTTAAATGCCCCTACAAAATAAAATATCCAAAAGTTTATTTAGAAAACATTTATGTTTACAAACTCGTTTTACTCAAAATACTTAAATCCTATTTTGGGTTTTTTTAGCCATGTGAGGCATTACAAGCATAACGACATCTTTGTAATTTGGTATTGACCAAGATTAGTTTTGTAAAGTCATTTGAAACGTTTTGGACTTCAAAATCAAAATCTATGTCTGGAATAATACAAGTTTTACAGTGATTGGCATTTTTAATAACCATCCATCCACCCCGATCTAATGGTGGTAAATAGACGGAACCAAACAGACGGAACCAAAAATATGGGACCGGAACCAAAATCGGTGGGACCGGAACCTCTAATATATTTTACGAATATTATAAAAAACGAATGTCCTTTTGAGCGGCCGAAGCATCCAATGAAACTGCACAAATCTTAAAGTCACCGGTCATTTTGCAACCAGCGAGCTAGAATAAACCAGCTAAACCGTGACCCAACCGCCGGTTTAGCACTGAACCGGAGATTCGGTCCGACCGGTTCAGCTATCTTAGCGCTGGAAAAATTAAAATAAATTCGCGAGGGTGGGATTCGAACCATTCATTCAAAGGTGGGCGCACGATGGAGACCTCTCACTCTGACCAACTAAGATGGTGCTTCTTATTGTTCATGGAATAGAAATTATTCTTTTGTATTATAGCACCTACACTGTAGAACTGAGAACTGAATAAACATGACACTTATCTGCTTCGCTCCTTGCACTTACAGCCTGCCCTGCATGCAAAATAGATACACTGGTGTGCTAACCTACTTAGCTGTTTTTTGGCTGTAGACCTTTCTTATCGCACATAATAGTAGGGAGGTGAATGGCTGTCAAAAGTGCCGGGCAGATTTGGAGCCCAATAAAACACCGGCAACCCCGCGCCGGCCCCTACGGAGAGGGCACCGATCGGGCCCTCCGGCGCCTCGCGTCACGTCAATTTCGTGCGTGGGCTCCGTCTGTCATCCGCACGACCCCAATCTCTACAAGTTTCCCCCAAATCTCCCCCTCCCGCCTGCCGCTTCATCTCTCGCGCCTCGCCGCCATGCCACCAAAGAAGAAGGCTCTAACGAAGCCACTGAAGACGCCGGCGAAACAAGTAGTTTGCTTGATTGCCTGCCTGCTTGAAGAACGTGTTTACTGATGATGATATGCATGTATCTGAAACACTTCAATACATATGGTCGTTTAAGTTGAGCTCTGGTGAAGTCCAATTCTATGTGCTAAAAAGTGTTGATTTGAACTTTCTGATGTATTTGTGTATTTCGTCCATATAGTGATATCTATTAGAGATAATGTTCTGCAGAAGTTCACATCCGTGTTTGTATTTCTGACATACTACTCATCAAAATTCTACATCATCAACACACTAGTGAGCATTTCATAACCACACGCATAAAACATCACTTTTACATCATCAACGCGCTAGAGTTGGCCATTCTAGCAGCACTCCTACATTATCATTTAGCGTGTCCCTAGCTGCTGTCCTCCTGCTAGCCCAGCGCGTCGCCGGCCTGTGCTCCTGCTAGCACGTTGCCGGCCCCTCTGCTCCTCCTAAGATCATTAGAACAACCAAAAGAGAACTGAGATCATTAAGATGCCAAAGCCGGACTCGAATCATAAAAATAAACTGGTTCATTATCTTTGTCATGAATATGGTTTATCACAAGAACTCATGTACATTCATAAAGAGAAACTATCTAGGAGTAAGAAAGAGTATGATTGAGACAAGCCATAACTGTTTAATACAAGCAGTGATAATATTTTCCAATATTCTTGACTATACTGTCAAGCAATAACTGTTTAATACAAGCAGTGATAATATTTTCCAATATTCTTGACTATACTGTCAAGCAATAACTGTTTAATACAAGCAGTGATAATATTTTCCAATATTCTTGACTATACTGTCGAGCGGATAAAGAGATGGTAGCTTCTGATCACTTGGAACCTACAAGAACCAGGTAATCATCAAATGAAATAGACACTGAATATATCAGAGTCTAGCTACAAGGTTCAACAAGACCAAGATAAATTTCATATTTAGATGTCTCACTGTATGCAAGAACGAAAAGTCAAGATCAGTACGTACAGCCGAAGTAAGTTGAGCTAGGAAGGATTGGAATAATTATCCAAAGGATGACATGTTGCATAAGTCTACCCTATTCACTATTCAGTAAAAAGCTAAATGCCACTTCTAGATACTAATCGCTCTATAGAAAGCTCGGCACTAAAAGCAGTCCAATAACTAGATGTCTGCCAGGAAGCAACATAGTACGACCAGAAAATGTTTCAAAACATTATATCTGGCAAGAGTTTCACCTGTTTTCCAACAGGAAGTTATGGAATGCTTAAAAGTTTAATTCTACAACATCTTTCATTTTCCTGGGCCTGTTGACCACCTACAGTACACTTCTACGTTTAATTGTCACTGTCGGCGACTTCGAGCTTCCTTTAGTAACGAGATCATGTGGATCAACCAAATTTGGTGCCTCTGTGCATCATGAAGTGATTAATCTCTTCAGTCTTCAGGCTTACACAGAGGTGCATTTGTGGTTTGCGATGAACAAGACAACAAGTACACCTCTATTCTATTTCCTTTGGTAGGGGTACACCTCAATTAGGGAGTAGAGATATAAATTCCAAAATACTGAATTTGACTCATATGTTTGCAGACATTGGACTGACGGACATACAAAACTGAATTTGAGCTGAGGCACTCGGCTGACCTTGAGAGTTGAGGCAGTGGCGTACAATCCAACAGGCGATAGGGGACTATGGCCGTCGACTCTGATCCCGGCAGCGAGAAGAGCGGCGGCTTTGCAGCGGGCTGGGCACCATGGCTTGCACTTGCTTCTTCCTCACTCACATCTGCTACATCGATCATCACTTCATCATGGTAACCAGCTTCTACATTGTTGTTCCTTGTAGCCCATTAACATTGTTACCTTCGTCTGATACTTGCATCTAAGAAGACATGCATTCAGCAAAAATATAAATCTAACATTTAGGAACAACACATGATATGGTACTAAGGTTAATGTGCAGAGTAGTATTCAATACGTTACAAAATAATGAAAGCGAACATATATACCAGCATGAATTTAGATTGTGCCGAACTAAGAGAATCACGAGACACCATTATAACCATTATAATATGCTACCACTCCTTCCAAAAGCTCTGCCATTACATAACTATTACAGGGGCAAAAGGTTTCATGCATCAGGAAACAATGTAACTCAAAGCTAGAATGCTAAACAGGTCTCACACTTGGAGAGCCACCACTAGAATACGTTACAAGTGTCAAGCTTTTCTTAATGAAAATCCACAAAGATCAAACAGAGATGTACATCACATCTAGAATGCCACATTTGGGGAATCCCTGGTTGAAAACTGTACTGTACATCAATAAATCTTAAAATCGGAAGGTCAAGGAATGATGGTTCAATTCAGCAATAGTACTGGTCATAGATAGAGGAAGGTTATCACAATCCACCGTACAGTAATTTAGTGAAGACATGATCATCTGATCCTTATCCTGATCCTTGAGGGAGGGGGCGGCGGCGGCTGTGACGGAGGGAGGGGCCGGCGGAGTCTGGCGGCTGCGACGGAGGGAGGAGTGACGGCTCGCGTCTACGATGGAGGAGAGGGCCGGCTGCGGCGGCTGGCGTCCGCGATGGAGGAGAGAGGGCGGCTGCGGCGGCCGGCGGCTTCGACGGAGGGAGGGGGCGGCGGAGGCGACGGCTGCGATGGAGGAGAGGGTGCGTCCGCGGCGGCTGGCGGTGCGATTGAGGAGAGGGCGGCGGCTGGGGCGGGCGTTCGTGGGAAGTACTACGAAAGATTTGATGATTTTTTTTCCTGATTATGATTTGATGAGTTGACTTTCAGAACGTACGGTTAGAATTGTTGAAGTATTATAGAAGTTACACGCCGATTTAATCAACGGCTAAGAAAAAATACATTAGACGGAACCCAGATTTGATTAGACGGAACCAAAGTTCCGTACCAATCACCGTAAAAGAGCTCCTGGAATAAAGTGTACAAAAAGCTTTAGTTATTTTTAAAAAAAATTTAGTGTGCCTCTTGCGTAAAACCCAACATTCTTTTCCTAGTTTTGCTAAGTAGTCTATTAGGCCAAATGCATACAAAAATATAACTACGTATTTGTTTGGACTGACTCATCCATAGAGTCCACATGATGCACTGACACCTTTACAACAAAATTCGTAATTTAGTTCGGCCTAATTTGAAGGCCTAAAATTATTGCTAGAAATTAAGACAGAAAAAGAAGAGGAAAACAAATAACGAAAGGATGACAAAAAATGGACCGATGGGCCAGACCAACTAACCGAGCCAGCGAATGCTGCCATGCTGGCCTAAGGCGGCAGCAGCAAAAGGCGACGCAGGCCGACCACATCAACATAGCACGTCCCCGCGTGGAAAATACACATCAATGCTCATACATGCTAGGTACCTCAGTACATCTAAAACAATTCGTGGTAATCTAAAAAAGGTTAAAAAAATAAAAAAATTGAGCAACCAAAGATGATCAAGTATTGTATTTGTATAAAAATATTTCGCGAGGAAACTACAATCATTGTATCTGGGGCAAAAAAGATAAAATCGAACAAACCCCATATCCATATACTATTTACGCTATATTCTTCATAAACTTGTCCTTTTTGCCCAGGATACCATGGAAATCATTTCTAGCCCAAATATTTTTATATTAGTACAATCTCTATCACTACTATATATATAAAAAAAGAATTGATTCTGTGTCCTCCGGTCGAAGATTTCGTCCTACATATTTTTATCTCACCATTTTACCCTCCCACCAAATCACATAGATACCACAACGAAGGTTTCTTATTTCCCACGAAAAGCCCCCTCGCTTGGTCGAATCCCCACCGCGCCACCCACGCGACCATACCACGCCCGCCCAAATTGCCACGCAAACCCTAAACCAGCCGGCCAGCTCTCGCCACCCACCCACCCGGTGCGGGGGTTAATGGCGGAGGATGTCATACGTCGCAAACGTATCTATAATTTTTGATACTCCATGCTTGTTTTACACCAATTCCAATATGTTTTGTTTACACTTCGTGGCACTTTTATGCATTTTCCGGAGCTAACCTATTGACAAGATGACACAGTGCCAGTTCCATGTTTTCTGTTGTTTTGTATTTCAGAAAACTTGAACATGAAATATTTTCGGAATTAAGCCGAAGTTGCTATTTTACTGAAACAAAGACGGAGTCCAAAGGAGAAACGAAGGGGGGCCAGGAGCCGGCCAGACCATGCCTTGGCGCTGCCCATGCCCTGGCCATGCTAAGGGGTGGTGTGGGGCCACCTGGTGCCCAAAGGCCTCGCCCTTCAGCCTATAAATTGCCTCCGACGCGAAAAACCCGAATCAACCAGCCTTTCTCCACGAAAAGTTCCGTCACCGCCGCCATCGTCAAGACAAGTTTCGGAGGTCAGAAGTTCCTATTTCGGCACCCTGCAGGGACGGGGATTGACCCCCGGAGCCATTTCCGGCGACTCCACCGCCTCCACTTCGGCTCCATGATGATTGGTGAGTAGTTCCCCCAGGACTACGGGCTCTCGGCTGTAGCTAATTGGTACTCTCTCTCTCTCCCATGTACTTCAATACAATGATCTCATGAGCTGCCTTACATGATTGAGGTCCATATGATGTAATCGGTGTTGTGTTTGTTGGGATCTGATAAATTGTGAAATTGTGATCAGATTGTTCATCATATTATCATACTACTGTTACTGAAGATCTTGCATGCCCTTCGGTACTTGTAGTTACCTTGATCAAGTAGTTGTTTGTATCTTCAAGAGGAAGTATCTATGCTCGATAGTGGGTTCATGCCTCTAGTTTTCTGGAACAGTGATAATAACTTCTAAAATTGTAGATGTGTTGTTGATACTACGGAGAAAACAACAATGTTTTGTGTAAGGATAATTCTATTGTTTTCTTTACACACATTGCTTAATGTGATAATATGTTGCTTGAAACTTAATACTGGAAGGGGTTCGGACGATAACCGGAAGGTGGATTATTAGTCATAGACGCAGTTGAATTACGGTCTATGTATTATGTTGTAATGCCCAATTAAATACTGCGGTAACCTTTATCTTATCATAGCTTGCATTGTCATGTCCTCACAATTATCAACTGTCAAATTATAATTTGTTCACCAAACACATGTTATTTGTTTGGAGAGTTACCACTAGTGTAGATATCTTGAAACCCCGGTCCTTCTGTCATCATCATCGCTCTACAGTCAACTACGCACTGGAATATTTTCCGTGCCATCTCATTCGTATTACTGTCATTGTTGCTATGTTACTATTGACATTGCTCTAATATTACTGCTGCTTTCACATCACCCCTGTTACAAGTGATTTTTCTAGGTGCAGCTGAATTGACAACTCCGTTGTTACGGCTTATAAGTATTTTTTACCTCTACTTGTGTCGAATCAATAAATTTGGATTTTACTTCCCTCGAAGACTGTTGCGATCTCCTATACTTGTGGGTTAATCAAGACTATTTTCTGGCACCATTGCCAGGGAGGCATATCTCTACTCATAAGTTCACCCGGAGAGTACACTTTACCTGTCTCTATGTTTTTATTTTATTTTATTTTTTCTTACAGTCTAGTTTATTTTTGCTTAGTTTATTTCTGTTTAGTTTTGTTTTTTTATTTTACTTTTTTCTAAAAAAAATCTTGTCTTATTCTTCTTATATACCCGAAAATCCATAAAAATTTGAAAAACCGAAAATCTAAAAAAACTATTGTTATGGAAGAACCTGCTAGAACCTCTATGGAACTATTTATATAATATAGAGAATCATATAAGGGTAAGTCATGAGAGGCGCGTTATAAAAAAGTTGGATCTAATTGCTAAAAAAATTCTTAATCACCATGATATAAATTGTTGCTCTACGCAGGATCCTAAACATCTTAAATTACAATGTGACTTTAGTAAAGAAGTTTTAATTATGAACTATCATTGAAATAACTATATTCATCTTGTATTTGAAGAAGTAGATCAATTTGTTTTGGTTTATGGGAGCTTCTGAAATAGAATCCTTCATGTATAAAATTTATGAAACCTGTGTTGCTTGTAAAGACCTTAAAGATTTGGTCTCTTCTATCCTTGATTATTGCATAGAAAATTTCAGCAATAATTTTTATATCATTTATTATAAAGAGAGACTCAAATCATGCACAAGAATATATTCACAATTTGCAGGAACCAGTGGAAGAAGAAATTATTGAAGAAGAAATTGTTGAACCTGAAAAGCTCATTAGATGAAAAAAAAGGAGGAGAGTGATGAACAAAAGGAGGAAGAATGGATTAGCTACCCATGCCTACCTTCTATTAAGAGTAACTTTTTATCCTTTACATTATTTGATTGTCTCCCATGCTTACCAAAGGAGGATGAATGTTATGTTCATGTGGATTCTCTTGAAGTATCTACTATGAGTAAAGCTTGTAATAATAATTATGCTCCTCTTATCTATGATAATCCATGTTATTTTGTTAAATCTTATGATAATACTTTATTTGTGCCTAACTTCGAAATGCATGGTACTAAAGAGTTTTGCTTCAAAAATGTTTATGATAAAGCTCTAGATGATGGTCCTATATTGGTTGATAATATTAATTGTACTACTATTGAAAATGAGATTGGAGGGGTCTTGAATTTATCTTGTAGCCTCATACCTCTTGAGAATGATCAACCATCTTGTTATAAAATTGTTAAAAGTGGGTTTCAATGTTCTAATCCCACTATTTTGAGCTTGATAAAAATTATATGTTTATAGATCATGAAAAGCATGTTTTATGTGATATTTATATTGTTGAGTTCATTCATGATGCTACTAAAAATTATTATAAGAGAGGAAAATATTGTTGTAAAAATTTTCATGGTACTAAAACACATCTCTATATGCTAAAAGTTCTGAGGCTACTCTTGTTTTATCTTCCATGACATGAATTTCCTCCCACGTCACTATTTAGTATAGCTAAGCAATTTGGATAGGTTGTAGTTTAGTAGCTTCCATGTACCACCACATGTCATATGCGCTCTGTCTTGATTGAGTAAGTTTTGGGAACCTATCCCGACGTGACCAGCGGATGTAGAATGTGTAGGTGGTATGGGCTGTCTGGTGGTATGGGTGACTACTTATGAAAGGTCTCGTCTTGGCCTTCCCTTGGCCATTTCACACATGAGTGTTGTGGAACTACGGGGCTGTCTGAGTCTTGTGGGTAAAGTGTACAAAACTCTTGAGGGTGTTAAAACTAAGTACTTAGCCGTGTCCCCAGTTATGGATGACTATGAGCAACTAGACCTAGAACTATTTGGAAGATTTCCTTATTCCAATTTCTTTAAATTAAAATTTGATAGGGTAAACCTGTATTAGGAGCACTATGGATGTCTATCCAAGTTTCCAGAAAGATTTCTAAATAATGAAAACTTATTCAAGAAAAGTAGGATAAAATTGTCTTTCTGCCAAATAAGCCTGAAACCTCACCTTGCCAAATATGCATGTAATTGGTAGGTCTTTTGATCACCCTCTCGTGAACTTGTCAATACATTCAAAGTTTTGACCAAATTCCTTTGGTTGTAACTTGTCACATTGCAGACTTCTCTGAACTAGAGTGAGATACGATATTAGGGTCACGAGTCTCCACTCAGCATGTTTTGCTTGTGGCACTAAAAGGGACTCCTTATGTTGTTCTATTTATGTTGTTGAACTCTATTTGTGTTGAGTTATCCCTTTGGTTATGCAAGTTGTATCGAAATATTTTATTTCTCTTGATCATGTGATGCGATGTAATAGATTATAACCTTTGTTTCGTGATATTACATCTTAAAATGTATGTGCTAGCGAATTAATCCAGAGACTAGCATGAAAAAGCACAGAGGCTTCCCCTATTGGGTCCGGCCGTTTCATCTCCTATCATTATCGTACCCTTACGGCCAAACACAAATCATTATCAGAGCATAAAACCAAACACGAGTTCTCCAAGAGCATGCATCATTATATAAAAATAAAACTTGCTTTTCTCCGTACCAACAATATGCGTATCATCATACTTGCACATAAGAAAACGATATCCATTCTCACGCAGGGAGTAGTAATATGGCATGGATAAGATGTACACTTTTGCTAGTGTGAAATGTGGATATGTTGTACACATCTCCAATTTTTTAAAAGGAGGCAAAAGCTTTAAGAGGACAAAACAAGGAGGCCCAAGCCAACTTGAAAGGAAAAAAAGGGGAAACTATGCTACATTAATTGATAGTCCGAAGGTGTTCCACACCAGTGAAACTCCACACCCTCCCTTCATCCTTGATTCGTTGCATAAGCACTGACGGCATCAAGGATTTGATGTTGAAAACTCTACCATTCCTCTTCTACCAATTTCCAAAGAGATAAGCATGATGCTAGATTTAAGCCCTTCCAGTGAGAGAGTGTCCACGCAAGAGTGTGACAATATTGGGGCACCGTGCGGCGGCCGCGTCCAAGGTGAGAAGCAAGTGACGGCATCAAATCCACATAGCTGCGGCCATCCAAATTCTTCTAAGTACCGACATTCAAATACAATGTGCCTTAAGGTCTACGGACATTCTTGCAAATCTTGTACTTCTTCTGGCCTTAATTTTTTTTTCCGAGTACGCGCACGAGATATGCGTGTTTGGTATTAAGCTGAAAGAAGGGAGGATATTGTCCAGTACAAGGTATAGATTGTTACGCCGGGCTCCGTCTCCATAGATGGAGCCGGCCACACCAGCCACCTAGAAACAACGACTACTCCTCGCCCTCGAGTCTACCTAAGCCACGGCTAGAAGTCCAAAGCTGCCACTCATCGCTGATCCGACGAACGAGCTGTTGAGGGTTGGATTCAACCTTGTCGAAGACGCGAGCGTTGCGCTCCAGCCAAAGGCTTCAAATGACCAGGGAGATGATGGAATTCGCCTTCTTCCGTTGGCCCACAGGTCACCCGTCGACAGCCGCCGGCCACCAAACCGAGAGCGGTGCGGCCGGTGTGGGGAACATGGCGCGCAGCCCCGTATTGATACCGTCCCACACGATGTTGGCGAAGGGGCAGTCCAAGGAGAGGTGGTCGAGCGTCTCGTCGTGGACTTTGCACAACGGGTAGAGCGTGTGCGTGGGGAGCCCGCGGCGTAGGAGCCGATCGGCCGTCCAGCAGCGATCGTGAAGGGCGAGCCAGGCATGGAACTTGTAGCTCATCGGAGCGAAAGAGTTCCAGATATTGCCCGCAATTGCCATTGCCACGGTACCCTCTGACATGGCGAGGTAAGATGAGCGGGCGGAGAAGGAACCACTAGACGTCCACTTCCACCGGAAGTAGTCTTGCCCCACCCCGAGGGCCACCTCCCGGACAGCAGCCCAAAGGCCGAGGTACTGGACGATAGCGTCAATCGAGAGGGGCCCGGTAATGTCCAGCGCCCATGCGTCTCCTGCCATCTCCTCCTTGACGGAGCGGCCGCGCCGGGCCCTAGGCTTCACGAGCGTGAGCACGGCGGGAGCTAGGGCTGCTACGGTTAGCCCGTTGATCCATGGGTCTCCCCAGAAGAGGATCCTGGACCCATTGCCTACCGAGATGCAAACCGAAGCGTTGAACAGCGCAATGGTGTCAGGCTTTGGCTGAAGTGGAAGCCCGTCCCATGGCCGATCGACGTCCGATTTTGGCAACCATAGCCACTTGGACCGAAGAGCGGTGTTGAGCTGCCGAAGGTTGTGAAACCCCAGTCCGACGAGGCGTTTGGGCTGGCAGACGAGGTGCCAGGCCACGCAGCACTGCCCGCCATGCGCCTCATGGCTACCGGCCCAAAAGAAACTGCGGCGGAGCTTGTCTACCGCTTGTAGGAACCATGTCTCGAGATCCAACGCCATCAGGTGATAGATGATGGATGCGGTCTGATGCGTGTAGTTGACACGTCCGTTGGGAACCCCAAGAGGAAGGTGTGATGCACAGCGGCAAGTTTCCCTCAGTAAGAAACCAAGGTTTAATCGAACCCGTAGGAGTCAAGAAGCACGTTGAAGGTTGATGGCGGCGGGATGTAGTGCGGCGCAACACCAGAGATTCCGGCGCCAACGTGGAACCTGCACAACACAACCAAAGTACTTTGCCCCAACGAAACAGTGAGGTTGTCAATCTCACCGGCTTGCTGTAACAAAGGATTAACCGTATTGTGTGGAAGATGATTGTTTGCAGAGAAAATAGTAAAGACAAGTATTGCAGCAGATTTGTATTTCAGTATTAAAGAATGGACCGGGGTCCACGAGTTCACTAGAGGTGTCTCTCCCATAAGATAAAAGCATGTTGGGTGAACAAATTACGGTCGGGCAATTGACAAATAGAGAGGGCATAACAATGCACATACATGACATGATAAGTATAGTGAGATTTAATTGGGCATTACGACAAAGTACATAGACCGCCATCCAATCGCATCTATGCCTAAAAAGTCCACCTTCGAGGTTATCATCCGAACCCCCTCCGGTATTAAGTTGCAAAGCAACGAGACAATTGCATTAAGTATGGTGCGTAATGTAATCAACAACTACATCCTCGGACATAGCGCCAATGTTTTATCCCTAGTGGCAACAGACACAACACAACCTTAGAACTTTTACATCACTGTCCCAGGTGTCAATGCAGACATGAACCCACTATCGAGCATAAATACTCCCTCTTGGAGTTAAAAGTAAAAACTTGGCCAGAGCCTCTACTAGAAACGGAGAGCATGCAAGATCATAAACAACACATGTGTAATAACTTTATAATTAACATGACATGGTATTCTCTATCCATCGGATCCCGACAAACACAACATATAGAATTACAGATAGATGATCTTGATCATGTTAGGCAGCTCACAAGATCCAACAATGAAGCACAATGAGGAGAAGACAACCATCTAGCTACTGCTATGGACCCATAGTCCGAGGGTGAACTACTCACTCATCACTCCGGAGGCGACCATGGCGGTGTAGAGTCCTCCGGGAGATGAATCCCCTCTCCGGCGGGGTGCCGGAGGAGATCTCCGAGAATCCCCCGAGATGGGATCGGCGGCGGCGGCGTCTCCGGAAGGTTTTCCGTATCGTGGTTTTTTCGCATCGGGGGTTTCGCGACGGAGGCTTTAAGTAGGCGGAAGGGCAGAGTCGGGGGCCGGACGAGGGGCCACACCATAGGGCGGCGCGGGCCCCCCCTGGGCCGCGCCGCCACGTGGTGTCGCCACCTCGTGGCCCCACTTCGTGTGTTCTTCGGTCTTCTGGAAGCTCCGTGGAAAAATAGGCCCATGGGTCTTCGTTTCGTCCAATTCCGAGAATATTTCGTTACTAGGATTTCTGAAACCAAAAACAGCGAGAAAACGAGAGCTGGCACTTCGGCATCTTGTTAATAGGTTAGTTCCGGAAAATGCACGAATATGACATAAAGTGTGCATAAAACATGTAGGTATCATCAATAATATGGCATAGAACATAAGAAATTATCGATACGTCGGAGACGTATCAAGCATCCCCAAGCTTAGTTCTGCTCGTCCCGAGCGAGGTAAAACGATAACAAAGATAATTTCGAAGTGATATGCCATCATAACCTTGATCATACTATTTGTAAACATATGTAGTGGATGCAGCGATCAAAACAATGGTAATGACATGAGTAAACAGGTGAATCATATAGCAAAGACTTTCATGAATAGTACTTCAAGACAAGTATTAATAAGTCTTGCATAAGAGTTAACTCATAAAGCAATAAATCAAAGTAAAGGTATTGAAGCAACACAAAGGAAGATTAAGTTTCAGCGGTTGCTTTCAACTTGTAACATGTATATCTCATGGATAATTGTCAACATAGAGTAATATAACAAATACAATATGCAAGTATGTAGGAATCAATGCACGAGTTCACACAAGTGTTTGCTTCTTGAGGTGGAGAGAGATAGGTGAGCTGACTCAACATAAAAGTAAAGAGAATGGTCCTTCAAAGAGGAAAGCATCGATTGCTATATTTGTGCTAGAGCTTTTATTTTGAAAACATGAAACAATTTTGTCAACGGTAGTAATAAAGCATATGAGTTATGTACATTATATCTTACAAGTTGCAAGTCTCATGCATAGTATACTAATAGTGCCCGCACCTTGTCCTAATTAACTTGGACTACCGGATCTTTGCAATGCACATGTTTTGACCAAGTGTCACAATGGGGTACCTCCATGCCGCCTGTACAAAGGTCTAAGGAGAAAGCTCGCATTTTGGATTTCTCGCTTTTGATTATTCTCAACTTAGACATCCATACCGGGACAACATGGACAACAGATAATGGACTCCTCTTTAATGCATAAGCATGTGGCAACAATTATTATTCTCATATGAGATTGAGGATATATGTCCAAACTGAAACTTCCACCATGAATCATGGCTTTAGTTAGCGGCCCAAAGTTCTTCTCTAACAATATGCATGCTCCAACCATGAAGGTGGTAGATCTCTCTTGCTTCGGACAAGACGGACATGCATAGCAACTCACATGATATCCAACAAAGAATAGTTGATGGCGTCCCCGAAACATGGTTATCGCTCAACAAGCAACTTAATAAGAGATAAAGTGCATAAGTACATATTCAATACCACAATAGTTTTTAAGCTATTTGTCCCATGAGCTATATATTGCAAAGGTGAATGATGGAATTTTAAAGGTAGCACTCAAGCAATTTACTTTGGAATGGCGGATAAATACCATGTAGTAGGTAGGTATGGTGGACACAAATGGCATAGTGGTTGGCTCAAGTATTTTGGATGCATGAGAAGTATTCCCTCTCGATACAAGGTTTAGGCTAGCAAGGTTATTTGAAACAAACACAAGGATGAACGGTACAGCAAAACTCACATAAAAGACATATGGTAAACATTATAAGACTCCATACCGTCTTCATTGTTGTTCAAAACTCAATACTAGATGTTATCTAGACTCTAGAGAAACCAAATATGCAAACCAAATTAGCAAGCTCTAAGTATTTCTTCATTAATGGGTGCAAAGTATATGATACAAGAGCTTAAACATGAGCACAACAATTGCCAAGTATCAAATTATCCAAGATATTATAGCAATTTACTACACGTATCATTTTCCAATTCCAACCATATAACAATTTAACGAAGAAGAAACTTCGCCATGAATACTATGAGTAGAGCCTAAGGACATATTTGTCCATATGCTACAGCGGAGCGTGTCTCTCTCCCATAAAGTGAATGCTAGGATCCATTTTATTCAAACAAAACAAAAAACAAAAACAAACCGACGCTCCAAGCAAAGTACATAAGATGTGACGGAATAAAAATATAGTTTCGGGGAGGAACCCGATAATGTTGTCGATGAAGAAGGGGATGCCTTGGGCATCCCCAAGCTTAGACGCTTGAGTCTTCTTAATATATGCAGGGGTGAACCACCGGGGCATCCCCAAGCTTAGAGCTTTCACTCTCCTTGATCATATTGCATCATACTCCTCTCTTGATCCTTGAAAACTTCCTCCACACCAAACTCGAAACAACTCATTAGAGGGTTAGTGCATAATAAAAATTCACATGTTCAGAGGTGACACAATCATTCTTAACACTTCTGGACATTGCATAAATCTACTTGGACATTAGTGGATCAAAGAAATTCATCCAACATAGCAAAAGAGGCAATGCGAAATAAAAGACAGAATCTGTCAAAACAGAACAGTCCGTAAAGATGGATTTTATTAGGCCACCAGACTTGCTCAAACGAAAATGCTCAAATTGAATGAAAGTTGCGTACATATCTGAGGATCATGCTCGTAAATTGGCGTAATTTTCTGAGCTACCTACAGGGAGATAGACCCAGATTCGTGACAGCAAAGAAATCTGGAACTGCGCAGTAATCCAAATCTAGTACTTACTTTTCTATCAAAGACTTTACTTGGCACAACAAAACATAAAACTAAGATAAGGAGAGGTTGCTACAGTAGTAAACAACTTCCAATACACAAATATAAAACAAAAATACTGTAGTAAAAACATGGGTTGTCTCCCATAAGCGCTTTTCTTTAACGCCTTTCAGCTAGGCGCAGAAAGTGTATCTCAAGTGTTATCGCGAGATGGAGCATTGATATCATAAGCTCCCCCATTTGTAGTGGTACTAGGGGCTTTGTCAATTTTAGGCCTATAATAATATTTCTTTGGTTTAGGCACTTTAGAGGCATACATAAACTTTTGCTCCTTTCCCACATAAGCTTTCTCTCTAAAGCTGTAAAGATGAAAAGGTTGAACCCAAAGTTCCCATAGCTTTTTCAAGTTCGCCAATCCTATTAATTTGATTATCATGGTCAACACAAGTTCCTAGGACACTAATTCTTTCATCAATTCCTCCTAAGGATTTATCAAGTTTATCAGTTTTAACAAGTAACATCTCCAACTTAGTTTCAACACTAAAATTTTTCTCTATGGTTTCCTTCATAACATCCTCAAGGGAGGTTTCAATTTTAATTTCATTAACAGGTGGTGTTCCAAATAAACTCTCAATAATGCAACTAGCCTCTAAAGCGGGAGCACCTAGGAAGTTACCTCCCGCGAGACAATCAAGAACATATCTATTCCAGCTAGAGATACCAACATAAAAATTCTGAGTAGGATAGTAGTGGAGTGTTTCTTGGTGCACCTATTATGGGCATCACTAATTCTATACCAAGCATCTTTTAAACATTCTCCTCCTTGTTGCTTAAATGAACGAACTTCAACTTCAGGATTACTCATTTTAGCAGTAGTAAATAAAACAAACTAGATAAAGTAAATGCAAGTAACTAATTTTTTTGTGTTTTCGATATAGCAAACAAGACAGTAAGTAAAGTAAAGCTAGCAACTAATTTTTTTGTGTTTTGATATAATGCAGCAAACAAAGTAGTAAATAAAATAAAGCAAGACAAAAACAAAGTAAAGTGATTGAGAAGTGCAGACTCCCCTTGCAGCGTGTCTTGATCTCCCCGGCAACGGCGCCAGAAATTTTCTTGATACGTGTAGTTGACACGTCCGTTGGGAACCCCAAGAGGAAGGTGTGATGCGCACAGCGGCAAGTTTCCCTCAGTAAGAAACCAAGGTTTAATCGAACCAGTAGGAGTCAAGAAGCACGTTGAAGGTTGATGGCGGCGGGATGTAGTGCGGCGCAACACCGGAGATTCCGGCGCCAACGTGGAACCTGCACAACACAACCAAAGTACTTTGCCCCAACGAAACGAGTGAGGTTGTCAATCTCACCGGCTTGCTGTAACAAAGGATTAACCGTATTGTGTGGAAGATGATTGTTTGCAGAGAAAACGGTAAAAACAAGTATTGCAGCAGATTTGTATTTCGAGTATTAAAGAATGGACCGGGGTCCACGGTTCACTAGAGGTGTCTCTCCCATAAGATAAAAGCATGTTGGGTGAACAAATTACAGTCGGGCAATTGACAAATAGAGAGGGCATAACAATGCACATACATGACATGATAAGTATAGTGAGATTTAATTGGGCATTACGACAAAGTACATAGACCGCCATCCAAGCTGCATCTATGCCTAAAAAGTCCACCTTCGGGTTATCATCCGAACCCCTCCGGTATTAAGTTGCAAAGCAACGGACAATTGCATTAAGTATGGTGCGTAATGTAATCAACAACTACATCCTCGGACATAGCGCCAATGTTTTATCCCTAGTGGCAACAGCACAACACAACCTTAGAACTTTACATCACTCGTCCCGAGTGTCAATGCAGGCATGAACCCACTATCGAGCATAAATACTCCCTCTTGGAGTTAAAAGTAAAAAACTTGGCCAGAGCCTCTACTAGAAACGGAGAGCATGCAAGATCATAAACAACACATGTGTAATAACTTGATAATTAACATGACATGGTATTCTCTATCCATCGGATCCCGACAAACACAACATATAGAATTACGAGATAGATGATCTTGATCATGTTAGGCAGCTCACAAGATCCAACAATGAAGCACAATGAGGAGAAGACAACCATCTAGCTACTGCTATGGATCCATAGTCCAGGGGTGAACTACTCACTCATCACTCCGGAGGCGACCATGGCGGTGTAGAGTCCTCCGGGAGATGAATCCCCTCTCCGGCGGGGTGCGGAGGAGATCTCCAGAATCCCCGAGATGGGATCGGCGGCGGCGGCGTCTGCGGAAGGTTTTCCGTATCGTGGTTTTTTCGCATCGGGGGTTTCGCGACGGAGGCTTTAAGTAGGCGGAAGGGCAGAGTCGGGGGCCGGACGAGGGGCCACACCATAGGGCGGCGCGGGCCCCCTCGGGCCGCGCCGCCACGTGGTGTCGCCACCTCGTGGCCCCACTTCGTGTGTTCTTCGGTCTTCGGAAGCTCCGTGGAAAAATAGGCCCTCGGGTCTTCGTTTCGTCCAATTCCGATAATATTTCGTTACTAGGATTTACTGAAACCAAAAACAGCGAGAAAACGAGAACCGGCACTTCGGCATCTTGTTAATAGGTTAGTTCCAGAAAATGCACGAATATGACATAAAGTGTGCATAAAACATGTAGGTATCATCAATAATATGGCATAGAACATAAGAAATTATCGATACGTCGGAGACGTATCACGGTCATGATCGCCTGAACGTAGGTGATCCTTCCCTCCTTAGAGAGGAGTTTAGCTTTCCACAAAGCCAGCTTCCCGGCTAGCTTGTCGAGCACCGATTGAAGATCTCGTTTCTGAAGCCTCCCAAGGGAGAGGGGAGGCCTAAGTAGGAGCAGGGGAATTGCATGAGAGGGCATGCAAACCCCAGAGACACCGCCTCAACCGTGGCCGGAGAGCAACGGATTGGCGCCGCGGCGCTCTTGGCATAGTTGACGTGCAGCCCGGACGCCGCGCCGAAGGTGTGCAGAATTTGGCGAATGGCCGAAAGTTCGTCATCGTTCGGCCTCGAGAAAACAACGACGTCGTCCGCATACAGGGACACACGATGCTTGACTCCGAGGGTGGCAAGATCGGCGAGGACGCCCACGTGCTCTGCGGTCCGAAACATGGCAGCCAAGATGTCCATACGATCAGGAAGAGGAGTGGGGACAGGGGGTCCCCTTGCCTAAGCCCACGGCCATGGAGGAAGGCTTCCCCGACGCGTCCATTGATGAGCTCTCTGGTGGACGACGAACTGAGGAGCAAAAGGACCTACCTGATCCAACGCGGGCCAAAGCCGCGCTGCCTCAGGACACTAAGGAGAAAATCCCAAGAGACATTGTCGAATGCCTTGGCGACGTCCAGCTTTAGGAGGAGGGCCGGCACCTTCCGCTGGTGGAGCGTCCTCGTGGCCTGGTGCACAAGGACGAAATTGTCCTCGATGCAGCGCCCCTCGATGAATGCGCTCTGGTTGGCGTGAACAAGCTCGAACATCCTAGGAGCCAACCTTGTGGCGAGCAGCTTGGCGATGAGTTTACCAAAGCTGTGGACGAGGCTTATGGGCCTAAAGTCCTTCACCTCCACCGCGCCGTCTACCTTGGGGAGGAGGGTGAGGAGGGCGGAGTTGAGGCCACCGAAGCCCTGATCACGGCCAAGGAACACCGCTTGGATAGCGTCTAGCACGTCGGACTTGACCACCGGCCAGCAGCACTGGTAGAAGTCCCAAGAGAAACCGTCGAGCCCCGGCGACTTGTTGGACGGCATAGCTTTGATCGCCGCCCAGACCTCGTCCTCCTCAAAGCGGGCCTCCAGGCCAGCCAAGTCAACTGGGTCAAGGCCCATAGCTGCCAGGTCCAAGTCGTGCTCCCTGGGCTGTGCCGACCCAAGGAGGTTGGCGAAGAACTCCTTGGGGAGCGCTTCCTTCCCATCCTGGTCGTGCTCGACGCGGGTGCCGGCGCGCTGGTGGAGATAAGGTTCGGGCCTTAATTAATTGGCGCAACCATATACTATGTGTACTCCTAAGCTTCATCAATTATGTTGGTTCGAAAGTTGTATGTGGGTTCATAATGACACCCCCTATTCGCTAGACGGTTCAAAATTCAAATCCCTTTCTGGACCACTAACCACGTGAAGAAATGATATTTGGTAGGGGCCCTGGTCTTCCACGCAATCTTCTTGAAAAAGAAAGATGTGGTACCCACAAATTGTGCCATGTATGTCAGGGTGGCCAAATAGCGCCCACTTTCTTAGAACTGAGTTAACATGTAGATGAATACAAACATATATGCACACACAACCATACGAAGGCACACACTAACACGACATCCAAAGAAGATTTGAATCATTGCTGACAGTTTACTTTCCCATGAATTTGGAAGCGGAAGTATTCTAGTTGAATATAAAAATAAACAAGTGGTGCCAATGCCATCTGGAAATCAAAAGCCCCGATGAAATGGAAGTTTTTTTTTATGTGGCTCCTTATCCATCGCCGCGTTGCCTCACATCAGATAATCTTTAGCGTCGGGGCTGGCCGCACAGCCCTTTGTGCCAGCTCTGTCATGTGAACCTCACGGATTGCAATCATTTGTTCGTGCACTGCCGGTACACACAGCAAGTCTGGGGCAGGCTTCAGAGCTGGTCCAATGCGGCATTCCCCATCCCAGGTGAAGATCACCACACCACAGAAGAGTGGTGGCTTGAAGCCAGAAGGAGAGCCCCTAAGAGCAGGCGGCACGATTTCGATACCATGACGATCCATATGGAAAGAAAGAAACGCTCGCATCTTCCAGCTTGAGAGCAGCACGGTGGATAGATTATTTGACCTGATCATCGAAGATGTGCGATCTTGGAGAGCCGCCGATTGCATCATCTCCTTTTATTAGTTGTAGCTTTTTGCGAGGCATTCGTGTGGATCGTCCTACTAGCCTGAGCTCCACACGTCTTTCTTTTTCGTTCGTGACGTCGACTGGTTTATCGGCTACCTCAGCCGTTGTTCTGCCACGACCGACCTTGTACTTTCTCCATATTTGCTATCTCTATAGAAGTTCTTCTTGCTGGGGTTGTTTCTTTTAACCTTTGTCATCATCTAAAAGTAAAAAAAAGAACACCACAAAAAAAATACTTGTGAATGTAATGTTTACTGGATTCAGGAAGAGTGGTTAACTTCGTGCCTACGGAGTTTTGAAGAACGGATTTACTCGGGTAGACCGAGAATTTTTTAGTCTTGTTCATCTAAAAAAGTGCAGCCACAGCTAAATCAGTTGTATTATTCTGGCAGTAAAATGCACTTTTCTTAAACTACAGTTGCACCTTTTTGGGGTGAAATCTCAGTGGAATGAAATATGAGCGAGGAAATCCAAAAATCTCTTGGCGTGGGTCTGCTATTTCACCGTGTGATGCGGATTCTCACACGCGCAACTCATACGGCAGGGGCGGGTAGAGTGTGATGCGGATCAACAGCGCCGCATGGAGACACTCATGAAGGAATCCACGAGGCGCTCGCGATCCTAGTTCAACATCAATACTCCGATCTAGACGTGTCACTGATGACGTGTTAGGTATCTGATACTTTTGCTATTTTTGCAATTCTAGACATTAATTTACTAGATCTAAGAGCATGTCTAACAGGCCTCTTATAACCCTGCCCCGTATATCGCGATTATTTCGCCCCTATAAAAAAAATGCTCGTCGATACACCGTTCCGTCTAGCAGACCCCGTATTTCACCCCGTAAATTCGTAAATTTAAAACCCCGGGAAACTTGTTCATATTCATAGTTCGTCGATCATACATATGGATCAACGTATGTACATACAAAATGCGCGATCCTAAATGGATCGCGACTTCTAGTCGGAGAGGTCGAGGATGTACGAGTCCGCCTCCGCCTCCCGCAGCTGCGCCTCCTTCACGGCGGCGATAGCCGCCGCCTCCTCTTCCTCCTCCGCCCTCTTCCTCTCGGCTCCCTGAGGGACTCTCGTATCGCCTTCAAGAAGTCGGGGTCCTCCTCCTCCTCGCCGGCGAGCGGAGCTCCTCCGCCGCTGGTGCTCCGATGCTCGCGTCCCAAGCCGCCTTCACCCAGCGACGGCGCTCCCACTCGGCGCGCCACTCGTCGAACTTGGGGCCGCTCATCGGCTTCATCGGCGGATCCTGGTTGTACCAGCGCCCGCCCTCCGCGAACTCAACGAGCTTCGGCGGGATGTACTGCGGCGGCGTGCGTCCATGCCGAAGCTGGGGTGAAATGTGGAGCTAGGTAGTGAGGGATTGCTCGCCGGAGCAGGATGGAGGAGGCGGCGGCGCACGGCGGAGCTAGGGTTGCGAGTGAGGGGTTAACAACCCCTCACTCGCACCTGCGCCCGGTATAAGTAGGGGGCGACGGGGCCGATTTCCTGGGCCCGTATTCCGCCGAATTGGACCGGCCCGAATACGGGACCTGCTAGACGGTCCAAATCGCTCCTGCCCCGTATCCCGCCGGAATTTTACGAGGTGGGCGGATTATACGGGGCCTGTTAGACATGCTCTAACTCTCTCTTGGCCACAAGACCTACCAACCACCAAATAAATTCATCAAGATGATCATATGGCCGATTGATTCGATCGATGCCAGCCTGGCTTTGGATGGGAGAGTGGACCTCTGAATCTCTGATAGTACTAGTACTATAAAAGATCATTTACTGTACTGTCTCGCGTGTCGCGTGTGATCGAAATTGAGCTGACTCTACACTTGCATATCCTGATATCCATATTTTATACTGTAGTCTCGTGTTTCGCGTGTGGGTCCCTTGAGCTGACACCTTCGGTTTCCACAGCTAACCAAACACGAACACGTATGGTGATCCTCAACATATTAGCAGTTCGCTACTAGCTATATAAACACTTACATGTTACACTATTAGAGCAAAGAATTCCCAAAGCAACCGCATAGCAACTACACACTCATCAGAGAGAGAGAGAGAGAGAGAGAGAGAGAGAGAGAGAGAGAGAGAGAGAGAGCAATGGCGTCTAATACCATAGAGATGCCCACCGACGCTGAGCTGCTGCAGGCACAAGCTGACCTGTGGCGCCACAGCCTCTACTACCTCACGTCCATGGGACTTCGGTGCGCCGTCGAGCTTGAGATCCCGACTACCATCCACCACCTCGGCGGGGTGACTTCGCTGCCCGACCTGATGTCTGCGCTGTCCCTTCCCTCGGTTAAGATGCCGTTTCTCGGCCGCCTCATGCGCGTGCTCGTCACGTCGGGTGTCTTCGCAGCCGACAACTCCGAGTCCGGCGAGGAGCTGTACCGCCTCACCCCACTGTCCCGCGTGCTGGTGCACGGTGTCGTCGCCGACGAGCACCACAGCCAGAAGTACTTCGTGCTCGGTGTCACCTCGCCGCATTACACGGAGGCGGCGTTGGGGCTGGCCGACTGGTTCAAGAAGGACACCGAGCCACCGGTACCGTCGCCCTTCGAGGACAGGTATGGTGTGCCACTCTTTGATGAGAAGACGGCACTCCTTGACAAGGAGCTTGACGACGTTGTGAACAAAGGCTTGGCTGCCCATGACAACTTGGGGATTGCCACCATACTGCGTGAGTGCGGTGACATCTTTAAGGGGGTCGAGTCTCTGACTGACTGTTGCGGTGGTGATGGAACCACGGCAAGGGCCCTCGTCAAGGCTTACCCGCACCTCAAATGCACTGTGCTAGACCTCCCGAAGGTGATCGAGAAAGCCCCAGCTCATGACGTCATTGACTTTGTTGCCGGTGACCTCTTCCACACCGTCCCACCATCTCAAGCTGTGATGCTCAAGGTATGGCATGACAAATCAACAACGCTTAAATTTTGGTTTACAGCACCTACAAACCACGAATATTTTATCATCTTCTAATGTTGTGAACTTCAAATATTGGTGTAGCTTGTGCTTCACTTTTGGAGTGATGAGGATTGTGTGAAGATCCTATCCCAGTGTAGGAAGGCCATTCCTTCACGCGAGGAGGGAGGGAAGGTAATAATCATTGAAATCGTGGTTGAACCTTCCTTAGGACCAATAATGTTTGAGGCCCAACTCTTGTTTGATATGCTCATGATGGTGAACACAAGAGGAGGTCAACGTGATGAAAAGCACTGGCGTGAGCTATTCATGCAGGCTGGGTTCACAGAATACAAAATTGTGAAGAAACTGGGAGCTCGATCCGTCATCGAGGTCTACCCGTAAGATGTTGTTCCCCATGGATATAAATAAAGGAGTTGCTTTTTTCTATTAAGCGGTTCCACGGATCTTACAGTAGCTGAAGCGCTGGTTTAGTTTCTTTAAGGTCCATGTTACCTTTGTTTAGAGAACAACTAGCACTAAAGCACTCGGTGTGTGTATGTGCTGATCATGTGTTTGGGTGTACGACCCACAACGCCTTCGTTGGCATTATAGTTGCCGTGCCTCTGATATATAATTGTTATATTATATTACTTTGCAGCAATAAAGGCATTTGTTTATTTGGGCAAAATGCAAAGTGAGATTAAACTTGCACATAAATGCAAGAACACCGATCCATCGAGTACAAGAAATATAAGTGTGGAAGCTCCATGCAACACATAATTGATAAATATTATAAATTAATTAGCCGACGACTTCCCCTTCAGCCTGCGCTATTGTCTGTAGTCGTCACTAGGTGGTTCAATAATTTATTTGTAATTTTTATTACTTTTAAATCTCTTTGTACTGGTGTTGATGATTATTAACAGAACAATGGAATTTTAGCAAAAGGAAAACAAACCAAATAGCATTTTTTAGGGAAAACGAACCAACTAACTAATACTTACTTCAAGGTTAACTTTTAATGACTTAACTATTGCAATGGATAGTTTACTGGTTGGTTATATTATAGTTGGTTGCAGTGTGGGTACTATATCTTTAGCGGGGTTGTATAGAGTTAGTTCATTGAATGTTTTTACCATATGAATATATTGAGTAGATGCCACATATATTGGTGTTTCTGGATTATGGGCAACCGGTGCTTATTAGTTTTTTTTTTTGAGAAAGTGCTTATTAGCTTTCATTTCCTTAAACACCACACACAACAATGAACACACACCCACTGTGACTCTAAGCGCACACTTGAAGCACACATGTGTAAACATGAACATCAATTAGATTTAAAACATGGCCATATATATCACCGGTGAGAATGGTTAATATGATAATGTCTTAGGCTAGCCATAGTGCCAGTATCATAGCTAGTATCATGCACATTAGTCCCATAAAAATGCTTATGTGGCAGCTAATTAAGGAGGAGAGAGGAGATTAGAGTAACATAGGTAGATACTGTATCATAGCGCATGTCACGAGATAAGTTAATGCCAAACAAATCTTGTGCACAAATTTGCATTGAGATTCTAAAAAGCAATAAATATAGCATGACTATGATACTACTTCATGATACTAACCACTATAGAGATAGTATCATACACAAGTATCATATGCATGATACTACTACATGATATATACTTACCACTATGACCAGCCTTAAAAAAGTACACCATGCATTTAATTACGTATTTATAATATCCAAAATGTACCAACTTCTTCAGGAACACGACAGCCAAAAAACTGCATCAAATTAATTTTTTAATTAAGTCAGACCATGCACTACCCATTGTTAAAATTCCTAGCGGCCAGGATCCGCTAGGAAATACCCAAAATCCATTAGGAACAAGCATTCCTGACGATATACATATCTTATAAGTGCTGAGCTAGTTTAGCTTTAAGAGTATAATTAGTTTGTGTCCAAAATATACCATACCAGTTTTCGAGCTAATTTAGTTTTAAGGGTATAATTTGTTTGTGGCCAAAATATTTGTCCTTGTTTGGATGATTGTCAACTTTTTAGCATGCCAAATGACTTCTTACCAATTCTAGTTCATTTTCTAGATAAAGTTAGCTAACTCACTTGCAAACAAAGAGTATTTTGGTTTGTGGCCAAACATTCGAATTACCAAATGTTTGGTCATTTCCAAATTGTTTGTTTTTGTTTGGTTATTGACTAATATTTTTGCATGCCAATACCCCGTTACGCACTCTAGTTAATTTTCTTGCAATGTGACCCAACTTAGGGGCAAACAAAAACTTCAACAATAAAAAACCCCAAACATTTGCCAAATGTTTGGTTGGGAAATCTTGGCCCCAAACACAAACACCTTAAAAGGATCCAAATTATTTGAGGGGGGCTAAAAAAATCTAACTGAGTAGCTTATTTTATTTTATAGGATCAAATTCCATGTTTAGCTTTTATTCGTGGTATGGCATGTTTCTTTCCACAAGAACGTGGATAGCTATGAAGTCAAGGGTTCAGCAAGTTACATTAGGCTGGCGTCATACATCATCGGAAGGGAAATTTCTTTGTAGTACATAGGCTTCAATATGTCAACCTTTCTTTTGCATGTTTTCCAACTTAGTGGCGTGTCCCAATGGAGCCGGTATTTCGTGATAATTGTGGTGTCTCTATGGCACGTCACCAGTATCTCAAATATTGGTGGCTTGTCCGAGGCACGCCATCGGTCAACTATCAGTGCCGCCGTGTTGGTGGTATAGTGAGACCACGCCACCAACGAGGAATTACAACGCCACCAACATGTTACTTCCTACTAGTGCATATGGATGGCTTACACAACTGGCGGATCCTAGATCATTTTCAGGTAAACATGTACACTCACACTCACCAGAGTACTTCGCATGCTCATAACTACCCATTACACCAGGAGCAAAACCATAAGGTTGTGGAGGGAAGGGGAAACCACCTTGGTTTTGTTGGAAATCTGGGAAGGGCTGCTGTTGCTGTTGAGGGTTTTGCTGAAACTGATTGTTGTGCTGCTGATGTCTACGCACGCTTCTATTTCTGTAGACAGTGTTGGACCTCCAAGAGCAGAGGTTTGTAGAACAGCAGCAAGTTTCCCTTAAGTGAATCACCCAAGGTTTATCGAACTCAGGGAGGTAGAGGTCAAAGATATCCCTCTCAAGCAACCCGCAATTACGATACAAGAAGTCTCTTGTGTCCCCAACACACCTAATACACTTGTCGGATGTATAGGTGCACTAGTTCGACGAAGAGATAGTAAGATGCAAGTGATATGGATGAATATGAGTGGTAATAACAATCTGAAATAAATATGGCAGCAAGTAAACATGTAACAGAAATTGTTGGAAACGGTGTTTCAATGCTTAGAAACAAGGCCTAGGGAACATACTTTCACTAGTGGACACTCTCAACATTGATCACATAACTGAATAAATAAATGCTACTTTCTACACTCTCTTGTTGGATAACAAACAACATTCATTGTGTAGGGCTACAAAAGCACACCTCAAGCTGGAGTAAACAAGCTCCACAACATCCGGAGTTCATATTAGAGTAACCTCTAGAGTGCATAATAGATCATTTGCAATTTAGACCGAGTACTAACATAGCATACACACCTGTCAACAATAGCTATGAAAGGGGGAATAGATCGCATCAATACTATCATAGTAATAGTTAACTTCATAATCTACAAGAGATTACAATCATAACCTACGCCAAGTACTACATGATGCACACACTGTCAACATTACATCATGGAGGAGGAATATATTACTTTAATAACATCACTAGAGTAGCACATAGATTAATAGTGATACAAAGCTCATGATCACATAAAGATCACACCATGGGAGAGAGAGATGAACCACATAGCTACCGGTAGAGCCCTTAGCCTCGGGGGAGAACTACTCCCTCCTCATCATGGGAGACAGCAACGACGATGAAGATGGCGGTGGTGTCGATGGAGATGACTCCGGGGGCAATTCCCCGTCCCGGTGGCATGCCGGAACAGAGACTTATGTCCCCCGAAACGGAGTTTCGCGATGGCGGCGGCGCCCCTAGAGTCTTTCTGGAGTTTCGTCAATTGTGTCGGGTTTTTAGGTCACGAGGGATAATATAGGCGAAGAGGCGGCGCGAGGGGGTGCCTGGGGGCCCACACCACACCTGGGCGCGCCCCCCTGATGTCTACGGGTGCTTCTATTCTTGTAGACAGTGTTGGGCCTCCAAGAGCAGAGGTTTGTAGAACAGCAGCAAGTTTCCCTTAAGTGGATCACCCAAGGTTTATCGAACTCAGGGAGGAAGAGGTCAAAGATATCCCTCTCATGCAACCCTACAACCACAAAGCAAGAAGTCTCTTGTGTCCCCAACACACCTAATAGGTTCACTAGTTCGGCGAAGAGATAGTGAAATACATGTGGTATGAATAAATGTGAGCAGTAGCAACGGCACCAGAAAAGTGCTTTGTTGTCCAGGACTGGTGTGTAGTTGATGGTGGTAATATTGCAGGAAGTATAGATGCGATAAAACGAGTAAACAAACAGCGATAGCGATATTTAGGAACAAGGCCTAGGGATCATACTTTCACTACTGGACACTCTCAACATTGATCACATAATAGAATAAATAGATAGATGCTAGACTCTACACCCTCTTGTTGGATGATGAACACCACTAACCGTGTAGGATTACACGAACCCTCAATGCCGGAGTTAACAAGCTCCACAATATTCAATGTTCATATTTAAATAACCTTAGAGTGCATGACAGATCAACATAACCAAACCAAGTACTAACATAGCATGCACACTATCACCTTCACACTACGAAAGGAGGAATAGATCACATCAATACTATCATAGCAATAGTTAACTTCATAATCTACAAGAGATCACAATCATAGCCCACGCCAAGTACTACACGATGCACACACTCGTCACCATTACACCGTGCGGGAGGAATAAACTACTTTAATAACATCACTAGAGTAGCACACGGATATATTGTGATACAAAACACATTGCAATCATAAAGAGATATAAATAAGCACTTCACTATGCCATTCATAACGGTGAATAAGTATTCTGTGAAATATAGCCTAAGAGACCCACACGGTGCACACACTCGTCACCTTTACACACGTGGGACAAGGAGTCTCCGGGAGATCACATAAGTAAAATCCACTTGACTAGCATAATGACATCTAGATTACAAGCATCATCATATGAATCTCAATCATGTAAGGCAGCTCATGAGATTATTGTATTGAAGTACATAGGAAGAGAGATTAACTACATAGCTACCGGTACAGCCCCGAGCCTCGATGGAGAACTACTCCCTCCTCATGGGAGACAGCAGCGTTGATGAAGATGGCGGTGGTGTCGATGGAGGAGCCTTCCGGGGGCACTTCCCCGTCCCGGCGGCGTGCCGGAACAGAGACTCCTGTCCCCCAGATCTTGGCTTCGCGATGGCGGCGGCTCTGGAAGGTTTCTCGCACCGTGGCTTTTTCGTCTCGAAGTTTTAGGTCAGGGACCTTTATATAGGCGAAGAGGCGGAGTCGGAAGGTCAACGAGGCGACGACACAACAGGGGGGCGCCCCCCCCCTTGGCCGCGCCAGGGTGTCATCTGGTGGGCCTGTGGCCCCCCTCTGGCCTCTCTCGGGTGTTCTGGAAGCTTCATGCAATCCTAAGATGCTGGGCGTTGATTTCGTCCGATTCCGAGAATATTTCCTTACTAGGATTTCGAAACCAAAAACAGCAGAAAACGCAAGCGGCCCTTCGGCATCTCGTCAATAGGTTAGTTCCGGAAAACGCATAAATATGACATAAAGTATGCATAAAACATGTAGATATCATCAATAATGTGGCATGGAACATAAGAAATTATCGATACGTCGGAGACGTATCAGCATCCCCAAGCTTAGTTTCTGCTCGTCCCGAGCAGGTAAACGATAACAAAGATAATTTCTTAAGTGACATGCTATCATAATCTTGATCAATACAATTGTAAAGCATATGTGATGAATGCAGCGATTCAAAGCAATGATGAAGATAATGAGTAAACTAATGAATCATATAGCAAAGACTTTTCATGAATAATATACTTTAAAGACAAGCATCAATAAGACTTGCATAAGAGTTACTCATAAAGCAATAGATTCAAAGTAAAGGCATTGAAGCAACACAAAGGAAGATATAAGTTTTAGCAGTTGCTTTCAACTTGTAACATGTATATCTCATGGATAGTTGTCAACATAAAGCAATATAACAAGTGCAATAAGTAAACATGTAAGAATCAATGCACACAGTTGATACAAGTGTTTGCTTCTGGGATAGAAAGAATAGGCAAACTGACTCAACAATAAAGTAAAAGAAAGGCCCTTCGCAGAGGGAAGCATTGATTAAATCATATGCTAGAGCTTTTTAAGTTTTGAAATCATATAGAGAGCATAAAAGTAAAGTTTTGAGAGGTGTTTGTTGTTGTCAACGAATGGTAGTGGGCACTCTAACCCCCTTGCTAAACAGACTTTCAAAGAGCGGCTCCCATGAAGGACGTTATCTCTACCAGCAAGGTAGATCATCCCTCTTCTCTTTTGTTTACACATGTATTTTAGTTTTATTTATGGTTGACACTCCTCCCAAACTTTGCTTACACAAGCCATGGCTAACCGAATCCTCGGGTGCCTTCCAACAATCTCATACCATGAAGGAGTGTCTATTTGCAAAATTAAGTTGCTTACTGATGAACCAGAGCAAAACATGTGAAGAGAATTATTAATGAAGGTAATTAATTGGGGCTGGGAACCCCGCGCCAGCTCTTTTGGCAAAATTATTGGATAAGCGGATGAAGCCACTAGTCCATTGGTGAAAGCTGCCCAACAAGATTGAAAGATAAAACACCACATACTTCCTCATGAGCTATAAAACATTGACACAAATAAGGAGTAATAAAGTTTTGAATTGTTTAAAGGTAGCACATGAAGTAATTTACTTTGGAATGGCGGAGAAATACCATGTGGTAAGTAGGTATGGTGGACACAAATGGCATAGTTATTGGCTCAAGGATTTGGATGCACGAGAAGAATTCCTCTCAATACAAGGCTAGGCTAGCAAGGTTGTTTGAAGCAAACTCAAGTATAAAAGGTGCAGCAAAGCCCACATATGAACATATTGTAGCTATTATAAGACTTTACATTGTCTCCTTGTTGTTGAAACACCTTAACCAGAAAATATCTAGACTCTAGAGAAACTAATCATGCAAACCAAATTTTAACAAACTCTATGTAGTTATTCATTAATAGGTACAAAGTACATGATGCCAGAGCTTAAACAAGATCTATATGAGCACAACAATTGCCAAGTATCACATTATTCAAGACATCATACCAATTACTACATGTAGCATTTCCCGTTTCCAACCATATAACAATTAACGAAGCAGTTTCAACCTTCGCCATGAACATTAAAAGCTAAGAACACATGTGTTCATATGAACCAGCGGAGCGTGTCTCTCTCCCACACAAGCATTTATTCAAACAAAAACAAAAACAAACAGACGCTTGATATGTCTCCGACGTATCGATAATTTCTTATGATCCATGCCATATTATTGATGATACCTACATGTTTTATGCACACTTTATGTCATATTCGTGCATTTTCTGGAACTAACCTATTAACAAGATGCCGAAGAGTCGATTCTTTGTTTTCTAGCTGTTTTTGGTTTCAGAAATCCTAGTAACGAAATATTCTCGGAATTGGACGAAATCAAGACTCGGGGTCCTATTTTGCCACGAACCTTCCGAGAAGACCGAAAGGGATACGAAGTGGGGCGACGAGGCGCCGCCACCATAGGGCCGCGTGGCCGGAGGGGGCCGCGCCGCCTATGTTGTGGGCCCCTCGTCGGCCCTCCAGGCTCTGCCCTTCCGCCTACTTAAAGCCTCCGTCGCGAAACCCACGATGCGAAAAACCACGATACGGAAAACCTTCCGGAGACGCCGCCGCCGCCAATCCCATCTCGGGGGATTCCGGAGATCTCCTCCGGCACCCTGCCGGAGAGGGGATTCATCTCCAGGAGGACTCTACACCGCCATGGTCGCCTCAGGAGTGATGAGTGAGTAGTTCACCCCTGGACTATGGGTCCATAGCAGTAGCTAGATGGTTGTCTTCTCCTCATTGTGCTTCATTGTTAGATCTTGTGAGCTGCCTAACATGATCAAGATCATCTATACGTAATACTCTATGTTGTGTTTGTCGGGATCCGATGGATAGAGAATACCATGTTATGTTAATTATCAAGTTATTACATATGTGTTGTTTATGATCTTGCATGCTCTCCGTTATTAGTAGAGGCTGCGGCCAAGTTTTTGCTCTTAACTCCAAGAGGGAGTATTTATGCTCGATAGTGGGTTCATGCCGCATTGACACACGGGATAGTGACGAGAAAGTTCTAAGGTTGTGTTGTGATGTTGTCACTAGGGATAAAACATTGGCGCTATGTCCGAGGATGTAGTTGTTGATTACATTACGCACCATACTTAATGCAATTGTGCTGTTGTTTAGCAACTTAATGCTTGGAGGGGTTCGGACGATAACCTGAAGGTGGACTTTTTAGGCATAGATGCGGTTGGATGGCGGTCTATGTACTTTTTCGTAATGCCCAATTAAATCTCACTTGTACTTATCATGACATGTATGTGCATTGTTATGCTCTCTCTATTTGTCAATTGCCCGACTGTAATTTGTTCACCCAACATGCTTTTATCTTATGGGAGAGACACCTCTAGTGAGCTGTGGACCCCGGTCCATTCTTTAATACTTGAAATACAAATCTGCTTGCAATACTTATTTTCTTGTTTTCTCTGCAAACAATCATCTTCCACACAATACGGTTAATCCTTTGTTACAGCAAGCCGGTGAGATTGACAACCTCACTTTGTTTCGTTGGGGCAAAGTACTTTGGTTGTGTTGTGCGGGTTCCACGTTGGCGCCGGAATCTACGGTGTTGCGCCGCACTACATCCCGCCGCCATCAACCTTCAACGTGCTTCTTGGCTCCTCCTGGTTCGATAAACCTTGGTTTCTTTCTGAGGGAAAACTTGCTGCTGTGCGCATCATACCTTCCTCTTCGGGTTCCCAACGAACGTGTGAAATACACGCCATCAAGCATATTTTCTGGCGCCGTTGCTTGGGAGATCAAGACACGCTGCAAGGGGAGTCTCCACTTCTCAATCTCTTTACTTTGTTTTTGTCTTGCTTTATTTTATTTACTACTTTGTTTGCTGCATTATATCAAAACACAAAAAAAATTAGTTGCTAGTTTTACTTTATTTACTGTCTTGTTTGCTATATCAAAAACACAAAAAAAAATTAGTTACTTGCATTTACTTTATCTAGTTTGCTTTATTTACTACTGCTAAAATGAGTAATCCTGAAGTTGAAGTTCGTTCATTTAAGCAACAAGGAGGAGAATGTTTAAAAGATGCTTGGTATAGAATTAGTGATGCCCATAATAGGTGCACTAAGAAACACTCCACCACTATCCTACTCGGGAATTTTTATGTTGGTATCTCTAGTCTGGAATAGATATGTTCTTGATTGTCTCGCGGGAGGTAACTTCCTAGGTGCTCCCGCTTTAGAAACTAGTTGCATTATTGAGAGTTTATTTGGAACACCACCTGTTAATGAAATTAAAATTGAAACCTCCCTTGAGGATGTTATGAAAAAATTGGAAACCATAGAGAAAAATTTTAGTGTTGAAACTAAGTTGGAGATGTTACTTGTTAAAACTGATAAACTTGATAAATCCTTAGGAGGAATTGATGAAAGAATTAGTGTCCTAGGAACTTGTGTTGACCATGATAATCAAATTAATAGGATTGGCGAACTTGAAAAAGCTATGGGAACCTTGGGTTCAACCTTTTCATCGTTACAGTTAGAGAGAAAGCTTATGTGGGAAAGGAGCAAAAGTTTATGTATGCCTCTAAAGTGCCTAAACCAAAGAAATATTATTATAGGCCTAAAATTGACAAAGCCCCTAGTACCACTGCAAATGGGGGACCTTATGATATCAATGCTCCATCTTTTGATGTTACTTGATATACACTTTCTGCGCCTAGCTGAAAGGCGTTAAAGAAAAGCGCTTATGGGAGACAACCCATGTTTTTACTACAGTATTTTTGTTTTATATTTGAGTCTTGGAAGTTGTTTACTACTGTAGCAACCTCTCCTTATCTTAGTTTTATGATTTGTTGTGCCAAGTAAAGTCTTTGATAGTAAAGTAAGTACTAGATTTGGATTACTTGCGCAGTTCCAGATTTCTTTGCTGTCACGAATCTGGGTCTACCTCCCTGTAGGTAGCTCAGAAAATTAAGCCAATTTACGTGCATGATCCTCAGATATGTACGCAACTTTCATTCAATTTGGGAATTTCATTTGAGCAATTCTGGTGGCCTAATAAAATCCATCTTTACGGACTGTTCTGTGTTGACAGATTCTGCTTTTTATTTCGCATTGCCTCTTTTGCTATGTTGGATGAATTTGTTTGATCCATTAATGTCCAGTAGCTTTATGCAATGTCCAGAAGTGTTAAGAATGATTGTGTCACCTCTGAACATGTTAATTTTTATTGTGCACTAACCCTCTAATGAGTTGTTTCGAGTTTGGTGTGGAGGAAGTTTTCAAGAATCAAGAGAGGAGTTTGATGCAATATGATCAAGGAGAGTGAAAGCTCTAAGCTTGGGGATGCCCCGGTGGTTCACCCCTGCATATTCTAAGAAGACTCAAGCGTCTAAGCTTGGGGATGCCCAAGGCATCCCCTTCTTCATCGACAACATTATCGGGTTCCTCCCTGAAACTATATTTTTATTCCGTCACATCTTATGCACTTTGCTTGGAGCGTCGGTTTGTTTTTGTTTTTGTTTTGTTTGAATAAAATGGATCCTAGCATTCACTTTATGGGAGAGAGACACGCTCCGCTGTAGCATATGGACAAGTATGTCCTTAGGCTCTACTCATAGTATTAATGGCGAAGTTTCTTCTTCGTTAAATTGTTATATGGTTGGAATTGGAAAATACTACATGTAGTAACTCTAAAATGTCTTGGATAATTTGATACTTGGCAATTGTTGTGCTCATGTTTAAGCTCTTGCATCATATACTTTGCACCCATTAATGAAGAAACACTTAGAGCTTGCTAATTTGGTTTGCATATTTGGTTTCTCTAGAGTCTAGATAATATCTAGTATTGAGTTTTGAACAACAAGGAAGACGGTGTAGAGTCTTATAATGTTTACAATATGTCTTTTATGTGAGTTTTGCTGCACCGTTCATCCTTGTGTTTGTTTCAAATAACCTTGCTAGCCTAAACCTTGTATCGAGAGGGAATACTTCTCATGCATCCAAAATCCTTGAGCCAACCACTATGCCATTTGTGTCCACCATACCTACCTACTACATGGTATTTATCCGCCATTCCAAAGTAAATTGCTTGAGTGCTACCTTTAAAATTCCATCATTCACCTTTACAATATATTGCTCATGGGACAAATAGCTTAAAAACTATTGTGGTATTGAATATGCACTTATGCACTTTATCTCTTATTAAGTTGCTTGTTGTGCGATAACCATGCTTAGGGGACGCCATCAACTATTCTTTGTTGAATATCATGTGAGTTGCTATGCATGTCCATCTTGTACGAAGTAAGAGAGATCTACCACCTTAATGGTTGGAGCATGCATATTGTTAGAGAAGAACATTGGGCCGCTAACTAAAGCCATGATTCATGGTGGAAGTTTCAGTTTTGGACATATATCCTCAATCTCATATGAGAATAATAATTGTTGTCACATGCTTATGCATTAAAGAGGAGTCCATTATCTGTTGTCCATGTTGTCCCGGTATGGATGTCTAAGTTGAGAATAATCAAAAGCGAGAAATCCAAAATGCGAGCTTTCTCCTTAGACCTTTGTACAGGCGGCATGGAGGTACCCCATTGTGACACTTGGTTAAAACATGTGCATTGCAAAGATCCGGTAGTCCAAGCTAATTAGGACAAGGTGCGGGCACTATTAGTATACTATGCATGAGGCTTGCAACTTGTAAGATATAATTTACATAACTCATATGCTTTATTACTACCGTTGACAAAAATTGTTTCATGTTTTCAAAATAAAAGCTCTAGCACAAATATAGCAATCGATGCTTTCCTCTTTGAAGGACCATTCTTTTTACTTTTATGTTGAGTCAGTTCACCTATCTCTCTCCACCTCAAGAAGCAAACACTTGTGTGAGCTGTGCATTGATTCCTACATACTTGCATATTGCACTTGTTATATTACTCTATGTTGACAATTATCCATGAGATATACATGTTACAAGTTGAAAGCAACCGCTGAAACTTAATCTTCCTTTGTGTTGCTTCAATACCTTTACTTTGATTTATTGCTTTATGAGTTAACTCTTATGCAAGACTTATTGATGCTTGTCTTGAAGTACTATTCATGAAAAGTCTTTGCTTTATGATTCACTTGTTTACTCATGTCATTACCATTGTTTTTGATCGCTGCATTCATTACATATGTTTACAAATAGTATGATCAAGGTTATGATGGCATGTCACTTCAGAAATTATCTTTGTTATCGTTTTACCTGCTCGGGACGAGCAGAACTAAGCTTGGGGATGCTTGATACGTCTCCAGACGTATCGATAATTTCTTATGATCCATGCCATATTATTGATGATACCTACATGTTTTATGCACATCTTTATGTCAT